>NC_138374.1:109306415-109344945 GCF_054177405.1 Leptonychotes weddellii
GAGAGGGGATAACAGAGTAGAAAATACGAGTAAATTCACATTAGTTTTGTGCAATTTTTTGCTTCAATTTATGTATGAGCACATGTGTAAATACGTATATTATATAATAAAATATGCATCTCTGACCCTGAACTATCCAAAACACTGATTTCTTTTTGCAGGGTATAACCAGACCATTACTGTTATAATATCTTTGAGAAAATATTTTCTGAGTTGATCTTATCCTTTTTCTGTTATTATAATAAGGCATGCATGTATTAGATTCTTTAACCTTTATTACACATCAATTAGATATAAAGTACAGAATCCAAAGATTTTTAATATGTACTAAAATCCCACAATTTTAATTTTGAAAAGATTGAGGTCATTGCATGGAATTAAAAAGTTTTCCTTGATTGTGAAAGTTTCCACATTTCATTTTTATTAAACTTGCTTTTCAAATTATGTAAGTGACACACACTTGTGGTAAAAAAAAAAAGTGTAAACAAATCAAGAGTATATAGTGTGATGTTTAAGTGATTAACTTTTAAGTATTTTTTTTTTAGAATAGGCCCACTCTTAACTGCACATTAACTGTGTATTTAGTTAAAAGAAAACCAACCATCTAATGCTTAAATCTCATTTTTATACCCAAGTGAACAAAAACAGCAACTTAATAACGTCTTAAAGTGTAAGAAAATTTTTTCACCAAATTTTGTATTTCTAATGAAAATGGCTTTGATGAAAAGATGTTAATCATTAATAGCATTTTCCTTTTAATTAAAGAAATTTTTTCTTGCTTGCAAATACAAATTAAGTTACATGTAGTTGAATAGTAAAACCATCAAAATGACAGTTAAATTAAAAATCAAAAGCACTTTTAACTATTAAACTTCCACTCTCCTACAGACAGGAAGACTTAAGATTTAACCAAGAAAAAAAATTTTAGCCAGAAGAGCCAAAATTAAAAAAAAATTAATTTAAATAAATTAAGCAGAGTCCAAAGAGACCAGTGAAAATACATAAATTTGAACGATTCACTATGACATTAAGAATCTCTAAGGTGAAAAAACTTTTTTGTTATTAATTCAATTTTATGCACACAGGCATTGCAAGGCCAGTCACCTCTATGGATTTGATTTTCTGAATAAAAGAGACACAACTTCTGTGGAAACACTGAAACCATAAGAGTCAGGTAGATCTCCAGGGAATTTTTCCCCACTCTCTAAAGAAATTCCATGTTTAAAAAAACTGATAGCAGTGTGGGAGGTATACAGCATAAATACAGTCAATATCTACATCTGTTTCTTCTTTTCTTATGGGGTGAGGGGAGATTCAACAATAAATCAAAATGTGCATTTCAAATAAGTTTTCAATAAAAAATCATATTCCTTCAGAGAATAATATACTACGTCCAACCATTCTTGATTACCAAAAGAAAACGCATAATATTAACAAATTTCATCCACAGAATTTTTCTGAAATGAATCCCAATATGAACTGTGTCCCAAACTAAAGAAATTTTCACATGAAAAAACTTGACCTTGTGCTTAAAAATTTATTATTCCCCCATATGGGTTATGCAAAATTACCAGTCAGATTTTGTGAGCAGTTTTCACAAAGAGAAACATTGCCAAATTAGCTCATTATTTATTTGATATTGCTAAATCTTCTATTATTCCTTGAATTTATTCATATGGCATACTCTAAAAAATACTTAACTAAAATACTTAACCTTAAAGAATTGTGTCATTGTTATAACTCTTCTCTATTAAGAACAAAGTGGAATCTCTGTCAGGTTGGTCTAAAGAGTCACATTTTTTAAAAGAGCTGTAAAGCATTTTCTACCTCTAGAAGAGATTATAAATTTAATCCAAGGGAAGATTTTAGTTCCCAGTAGGAACAATAAAAAAGATAAATTATCCAAATTTTCTCTCACCCCATCTGTCATCTTTTCCCTATTTTTGCCTTTTCACCCACTAGGTTTTTTCACCCACTTTAACCTTAAGGGGGAAAGGTCAAAGGACTCTCTTTGCATGAGAATACACTAAGGGAAGACAGCTGGTAGCCTAAGGAAAAATGTAACCGGATCAGGAGTCCCACTCCAAGCAACTATTAAATACATCAATAAGGGTAAAAGATCCAAAGTAATGGAATCAAATTAGTTGACTACATATCGTGGAGCTAATGGTTCCAGCAGGTCTCACAGCTTATTCATTAATTCTCATAACCCACTCCAAGACACCAAAGTTAGAAGCTTATAAAGAAGCCCAACTGGCTTCTTACAAGTTCAAAGTTAAGTCAGACACCAACCTTTCAATTTAGTTCACTCAAATAGGAGCTTACTGAGCACTTGCTTTTTGAAATGACCTAGGGTATCAACAAGGGACAGTAATCAAAAGACACAAAATTTTCAGGCTTAAACTCTAATGAGAAATAAATAACCAAAAATCTAGGTAGACATTTTTACATCATATGATAGGAATATGGATGCTATAAGGCTTACTGGAAAATGGTCTTTAAACTGTTTTGTTGTTTTTTTTTTAAGAATAAAAAGGACTTCTGATGGAGATGAGAAAGGAGGACATTTAAGAAACAGAGATCTTCTCCTTCCACACATTTACATTCTATCCATCAACCAGTCCACTTAGCCTATCTATATTCAGTGCAACTCTCTGATCTACCCTCGTCCTACAGCCCATTCTCAACGCTACTCATCTAACTAGTCCAAGCCTACAATATCCTTTTGGTCCTTGCCAATTTCATTCTCTGTGCTGAAGCCAGCATGACCTTCCTAAAACTTCAATAGGCTGTCATTTCCTTTGTCAAAGTTTTTTCAAGTTTCTATCACTCACTGGATAAAATCTAAACTTTCTATACAGCACAAAAACCATGCAAAATTTGACCTCTGCTTACTTGTCTATCTTCATCTATCATTTTCATTATACCTCCTTGCCCATCTTGAAATCACCCACCCCTCAGCAATTTCCAGATGTCTTTGTACATGTTGGTCCTTTTGCCATGTAAATTCTTCCCTATTCTTTAGTTCTCAGCTCTAATGCTATCTGCTCTATGAAATCTACTGATTCCTTTAGTCCTTTGTACTTTTTCTGGTAGGATTATCTACACTACAATATGATTGTGTTTTTGCATGTACTCATTAAACTTTAACATTCTTGAGAACACAGAAGATATAACTTCATTACCTGTTTATTGGTATTAGAGATACTCAGTAACTATATTAGATTAATATGAGCAGCTAGTATTCCTTGAACACCTAAATTTCACACAGTATTTTGAGTGATTCACAAGACTATCCCATTTAATTCTCATAATAACCTCCATGAGAAGGTACTATTAGCATACATTAGCATCATCCCACTCTACCTATGAGGAAACAAAAATACAGACAGGTTAAGTAACCTGCCCAAGACCTGGATTCAGAAATGCAGGTGGTCTGACATCACTATAGCTCATGCTTTTTTTTTTTTTTTTTTAAACATTTTATTTATTTATGTGACAGACACGGCGAGACAGGGAACACAAGCAGGGGGAGTGGGAGAGGGAGAAGCAGGCTTCCCGCGGAGCAGGGAGCTTGATGTGGGGCTCGATCCCAGGACCCTGGGATCATGACCTGAGCCGAAGGCAGACGCTTAACGACTGAGCCACCCAGGCGCCCCAGCTCATGCTTTTTTAACCAATATGATATATTCTCCATCTTCCTCTCTCTCAGTCCTGGGGAAAAGCAAGCAGCCCCATGGGAGACTTAAACAAAAGAGAAGGGTAGATAAAAGAGAGGTATAAAGTCCAATGCATTCAGAAAGGCTGCAGGTAAGTCTACAATGTGACCTATTGATTCTCACAATTATTTGGGCTGCCCTCGGTTAAAAAAGCTGCAAAACACCTTCCTCTTAGTATATCAGGAACTTAATCTTGAGCAGTGTTTTCCTAAATTGTGTGCAAGGAAATGTAGTGGGTTTTTTGGACATTAAAAAAAGTACCACAAAAATGTCTTACGATAAAATTATTTGAGGAAATACCAGACTAAATGAAATTACCAAGTTTCTTTACTAGACAATTTGACAGTTATTACAGACTATGAATTACGGTATATAGTTTTTCCAATCTTACTTGAACATAGAACTCTTCTCTCTTAAAGTATCTCACAGCCCTAGTGTTCAATAGGACAGTTCAGAAATCTCAGTGTTGGGGGGCTACAATGCCATTTGTGACCTGACCCCTGCTCATTCATCTCAAGTCAAATTAGGTCAAATTAAGGCAGAATAAAGAGGCATGTACTAAAAATATAAAGTTGAATAAGCAGAATCTACTGAAAAGATAACGTGCTCTCAGGTATCTGAATCCAAAAATATTCTCTTGTCACAGTACTTGTTTATAGCTCTACGAGAGACAGAGCATTTATCCAGCCTGAGTGTAGCAAGTTCCTTGTATTCCTATGCTCTTCCGAGTTACTCATGAAAAGTTATTTTATTCATGTTTGTACAGAGTCTCAAACACAGTAAAAACAGTGATAAGGAATTATTAAATTGGACTGTCAAAATATTCTGATTTGGATTCAAAGGCATAATAAAAAGCAAAAAGAGGTTACCACCTATGCTATAGTATGTACTGTCCCATATTTTGAGAACAAATGATTACCAATACCTTATAAAATCAATTTCCACCTAAACCAATAACATTAGTAACTCAACACTGCAAAATACATGGGGATATATTAAACTGCATAAATAATATTACAAGGTCAAACTGCACTTAAATGTTCCTTTTAACATTATATGTGGTGGAACATATTTCACAATTTCATAACTTTGATTTATATAGAAATAGTTTAATTGCTGCAATTTAAAAGTTCACATTAGAACAGTTCATGTAAAACACCTCCCAAAATTATTTTACTAGCAATATTAGACCTCCTGAAATTATATGTTCACTGACATTTTTAACTTAAGGTTATAGACCACATTTCCTGCATATACTTTTTTCTAATAAAGGAAAAGCTGATTTATTAGTTATTATAATAACCAAAGACTACTACTAATCAAGACGTTTCCTGGAGACTCTACCTACAGAATAAATTATATCCAGTTCAGTTTTATTCTTAACTACAAGCCTAAACTGAAACATTCCAATTCTAAACAGTACTAGATACTAGAGAAGTGACTGTATTTCTAACTCAGATATAGCCATGTTCAAGGGGAAATAGTATACAAATTATTAAACTGAATTAATATAATCTAATTTTCTATGACTCAAAAATAGCACTTATCTATGAAATTAAATCAACATATAAATCAAAGCACTACATTCATAATTATTAAGTCAGGAGTTTTTTCATACCAAATACTTGAACTAATGATCTGTCACCTTTTAATGGGACATGAGGTAGGGAAAATAAAAGCTAATAAAAACAGTTAAATTCCTGAATCAAACAAATTTAAAACAACAGGATAAAATATGTATTGACTATCAAATACCCACCCTAGTTAAGTACTCCTTTCAAAAGTTACCTTCAAAGTTTGGTTTTTCATTATAACCTTTAAAATACCAGGAAAAATTAAGTTATTAGAGACAGAAAACAATCTTTCTTTTCTTACCTATGCGGTCAAATGTTTTATCACATTTAGGACATTGCAATATTTTTTTGTTACTGTTCTGAATGACTACAGGAGTTAACCCCTCATGAATATTTCCTACAGAATCACCAGCCTCAGGTTCCTCTTCTGCATCATTATGATCTTTTTCACTTTGTTCTTCAATGTCAGAGTATTCATCTGACATTTCCTCCTCTAGTTCATCTTCTTCAGCATTATATTCACTTCCAGGGTCCTCAGAATCATTTCTGTCTGACTTTTCCTTATCAAAATTTTCTTGATTCAAATTGTCTGACCCATCACCACTTTCTTGTTCATCATCACTGGTGTCATCAAACTTAACAGGACACTTCCGATTCCTTTTCGATCTTCTTGTGGAAAAACTTCTCTCCAGCATTTTTAACCCATGTTTTTTCCCTAATAAAAGGGACCTATGGGTTTTAGCCAAATGATTCTCTAAAGACTTTTTATAACAAAAATGTCTACTACAGAATTTACACTGATGATTATTTGATAGTCTTCCAGCTAATTCACTTAGTGTTTCTTCTGGTGATGACTTTTCAGCCAGCTCAGACTGAAAAGTGGCAACATTTTCATTATTTAGCAACTTAACTGCATCTATAATGTCCAGAAATTTTGCTGCCTCTAAAACAAGAGGTATTTCATATTTGTACACAAAAAATTCTGATGTGTAAAGAAATTCAAGCAAATGCTGAAAAACTGAGTGTGTTACGTGATCCAGGGTGACAACATCAGTGCTTGGATTTTTGCTCAAACACGCGTGAAAATAACTACTGCCAACAGCAACAACAACTTTATGTGCACTAAATTCTTTGCCTTCTACTATGATAAGTAAGTCACAGAAAGATGGTTGCTTCTGCCTATCATCATTTAAATACTTCAGCAAATTCTTGTTATACTGCAAAGAACTCAAAAGTTTTCTCTGATCTGGAGAAGGAGGAAGTTCCTGGTAACAGTGAAGAGCTTCAGGAATTGGTCTTTCTGTGGAATGAGTATAGGTTACTTCGTCACACTCCACTGCAACATTGCCTTCTGAAGAATCTTTATGATAGCCTAGATGGATCTTCTCGTCAAGATTTGAAGTAACCTTTCTCCTTTTCTTCATTGCAGTACAACAATTTCAGAACAAGAAACTTCATTAAGTGTCTTAAAGGATTTATTTAAAAAAACAAAAAACTAGATTGTCTTGGTTAACAGCTTCTGGAGGGGCGTGCCCGAGGGTTTCATGGTCTGCAAAAGAGTAAGAACCACGTAAAAAAACTCCAAGGCAAAGCAAATCTTAAATTAATTATTCACGGCATTCGTCTACTAATCCTTTCTAAATCAGAACTAAATTATGATAAAGTCACACCTCCTACTCGTGGCTAAGATTTTAGCGTGGAGAACAAGGAAGGCCGGGTTATAAAAGACAGCCAACAAAACAGTAATTTTAAAGGACGCCGGAGCACACCTTTCAGGCCTGACTGACGAATGGGGTGGGAAAAAGAGGGGCCGAAAAGGGAGGGATCCCTCCAAGATCACTGAGGGTGCAGGTTAAGGCGCGCTACATTCATGGTTTAGGGGCGCTGGGCTGGTGACAATAAGGCCGTCGCGGCCGCGAAATCCACGTCTCTCCATTAACATGCCTTTTTCCAGGGCGGGCAAAGGACACCTCCTCATGGACAGTGAGTGTCCCACGGCCAAAATCACCCCGCAGGAGATGGCCCCAGGAGGGGCGCAGAGCAGAAGGAGTAGGGTCAACCACAGGGACGACTAAAGGAAGCAGAAGAGCCTTCCCAGGCCCTGCCCAGGCGGAGACAGCGCTCGCCGACGCGAACCCGCTCCCCTTCCCACCCCAGTTTCCCTGGGCAAACGCCCCACAGATCCATTACCGGGAACCCAGGGCTCCCCCGCTGGCTCCCAGCCGCTGAGCTCCACTGTCGGCGCGCTCGCTCCAGCGCCTACCCACTTCCGGGTTCAGCCCCCCACCTCACCCTCCCTCTCTCTCCTCCTTCCCCTCCCAGAGCCTCGCCGCCTCCACAGCCACGGAACACGTCAACCGCGCGCAGCCTCCGAGCCTCCCGGAGAGACCAGCGCGCGGCCCTGCGCCGACCACTGCGCATGTGCGCGCACCCGTCTTTGCGCATGCTCTGTAAATTCTCCTTGCTCCCTAGAGGACCCTAGCTACGCCCCAAATCCGTTACTCCGGGTTTTCGCGGTGGTTTGGTGGCCTACTGTGATTGAACCAGACGAAGCTTTGCAGGAAGCTTCGCTGGGGAATGGCGGGGGGTGGGGTGGGGAGACTGATGAGGAGTTTAGTACAAACTGGCAGAGGCACGACAGCACGAACGGATTTCATCCTCGCCGATATATTTAATAATTTGTGGTCAACCACGCAGCAACGGACAGAAGCCAGTCTTAGCAAACACATTGCATCTAAAGAACAGATGTTGATGTCCTTTCGGTTTTGTTCTGCGTTAAATGGCTAATGCGGTTGCTCCTAAAATTATTTTTTAACTTCTTAATGTACACAGAAAACATTGGAAAATGTACATGTAAGTATACAGCTGTTAGGACAGGAAAGGCAGCCAAAACAAAAAGAAAAATCCACAAGAACAACTTTTGAAGCCGGTACCTAAGATTTTGCATTTCTAACAGAGTCCCAAGGGATGTTGGTCTGAGGACCACATTTTTAGTAGCAAGGTCCTAGATCAGGTGATTTTACAGAAGCAAGGAAAATAAAGAGACTGAGGCCAAATAGAATGGGGTAACCAGACTGGTGACCCCCACGCCTTCTCCCACTCCACCCATCACCCTTCCCCCCCACCCCACGCAAGGTATAGCGGGGAACCTAGGAGGGCCACCTCTCTCAGTGAAAGAACTTGTGGGGGTGGAAAGTTTCTCCTACGAAAAGACGGAAACTTGACGAAACTTGAGGAAACTTGACTGACTCAAATTTTCTTTGATTTGAAAATGGTTAAAACTTTTAATGAAAATTCCTAGCAAAAGCACTCACACGAATTCCAGACAAGGATTCCTATCACCTGGGTGACTCATTCCTACAAAAACCAGCCGTCTAAAATGAGAGTAAATAAAAAACAAGAGAGTAAAAGAACTTTAAAAACAATGTCTACAGGCTTCAGATACTGGATTTTTCAAAAACAAAATAAATTAAGTATATTTAAAATATTTTTAAAAATAAAAGAAGGAATGGAAAGGAAAGTGAATAAGAAATTATTAAAAATAACCAGTTTAAGAAAATAATTTAGATATGAAAGCTATCATATTAGTACTTAGAACATAGATGGAAATGTATAATTATGAATTCTTTTTTTTTTTTTTAAAGATCTTATTTATTTATTTGACAGAGAGGGAGATAGCGAGAGCAGGAACACAAGCAGGGGGAGTGGGAGAGGGAGAAGCAGGCTTCCCGCCGAGCAGGGAGCCCGATGTGGGACTCGATCCCAGGACTCTGGGATCATGACCTGAGCCGAAGGCAGACGCTTAACGACTGAGCCACTCAGGCGCCCTAATTATGAATTCTTATATTAAAAGAGAAGAAAGGTTAAAACAAAGTAGGAAATGAATATATCCAAAGAAATGGAAAAACAAAACTTTACTGAAATGTAAGAAAGAGAAACAGAGCAAAAATCTGAATATTAGAATACTTGAAAAGTTGAGACATTTCTGGCAAGATTTGGTTATTAAGAAAAGAGAAAATACAAATATAAACCCAAGAGTTTATTTTCTTAATACTTTTGTAAGTCCTGTGGAATGTACATACTGTCACTGTTAACAAAGTGACATTCAGATGAGTTTTTTAGAATTGACCTTAACAATTCCAAAAACATTCCATTATTATTATTTTTTTAAAGATTTTATTTATTTGACACAGAGCAACAGCGAGAGAGGGAACACAAGCAGGGGGAGTGGGAGAGGGAGAAGCAGGCTTCCCGCCGAGCAGGGAGCCCGATGCGGGGCTCGATCCCAGAACCCTGGGATCATGACCTGAGCTGAAGGCAGACGCTTAACGACTGAGCCACCCAGGCACCCCTAAAACATTCCATTATTAATAATGTCTAAAAATGCAAGAGTTTAGCTGTTCCGACAGAATTTGCTAGTCCTTAACCTGTTATTCCCTGCATGCTTAACTGAATGAGCTGTAAATCTATTTGATGGATCGCCAAATCTTAGGAATGTAAAGAGAATACAACTGAATGCAATAGTGATTAAAATGATGGATGTAATGCTCTAACAAAATATCAACCTGTACTTTAAAAATTGTCAGAACTGAAATGAGAAAGACAAATCTAGATTCATATAATAACTTATAGTAACTGATTAGATCAGAAGATAAAAATTACTAAGAAGGATACCATTTTTTAAAAAATTTTTAACAAAATTGACCTAAATGATCCACATGAAATAGTGCATCTAACAGTTAAAGTATACATATGGAGCACTTACATAAATTGATCAGGTAAAAAAAAATGATTAGGTATTAAGCCATAAAGGAATTATCAACATATTTCAAAGAAATGTAATGAGATTATGAATGAATAGCAACAATAATGATGATAATTTAAAATTTTCCATATAATGGAAACTAATTTAACTTACAAATAACCTATGATTCAAAGGAGGAATCACAATGGAAATTACCAAATAATTTGAACTGAATGATAATGAAAATGCAACATATAAAGTTTATATGTTTAAATTAACATTACCAAAAAAAGCTGAAAATTAATGAGCATCTAAGTTCTCAAGAAGTTAGAAGTTAGAAAAGTAAATTAAACATAAGAAAAAGAAAATCAAGAAAAAGGATAAGATAGGAATTAATGAAATAGAAAGGAAACATACTTAACATATCAGTAAAGCCAAATGTTGATTCTTTCAGGGAAAAAAAAAATTGATAAGCCTGTAGCATAAATGACGATACACACACACACACACACATATATACACGCACACATATATACATACACCCACACACACACCTATATCAGAAAGGAGGAGGACAGGGGCCCCTGGGTGGCTCAGTCTGTTGGGAGTTGGACTCTTGATTTTGGCTCAGGTCATGACCTCAGGGTCCTGGGATCAAGCCCTGCATCAGCCTCCTCCCTCAGCTAGGAGTCTGTTTGTCTCCCTCTCCCTCTCCCTCTGCCCCTCCCCCAGAAAAAGAAAGGATAAGGACATTACACATCCTACAATTATTAAAAGTTAATAAGAATGCTTTTCCAATAAATTCAATAATATAAAATGGACAAATTATTCAGAAACCAAAATTTATTTGGTTTATTAAACTCTTATTATTTTAAGAGACTTATATAATTGATAAGTTACCAGAAAGAATAGTCAACAACAAAAGAAGGAACAAATAACATGAGGTACAAAAAAAGGTATTATTACAGATTCTAGTCACATTAAAAACATAACAAGAAGGTACTATAAGCAATTTATAACAATGTCAAAATTTATATAAAATAGACAAATTCCTAGAAAAACATAAATTATCAAAATTGAATCCAATAAAGATTTAACTGGCTTATTTTTAGTAAATTCATTATAAAAAGTCTTCCAGATAATAAATTCTATCACTTAAGGAAGAAGTATTACCAATTTTATACAACTCTTCCAAAAAATGCATTTAAAAAGAGGAAAGGAGCAATATATATACCTTACATTATGAGGCCAGCATAATCATAATATCAAAACCTGAGAAGGACATTGCAGGAAGTGAAAATTACAAGTCAAACTCACTCAAAATCTTAGGTGCAAAAATCTTAAAGTCAAATCCAAGTGTTGTATATGTGTGTTGTGTGTATATGTGTGGGGAGTGGGAGAGAGAGGGAGGGAGAAAGAGTTACAATGCAACTAAATTGGATTTAATAGAGGAATGCAAGAATTGTTTAAATTTGGAAATGAACTAATGTAATTCTTAACTGAATAAAATACAAAAACTACTGACTATCTCAATAGATGCAGAAAAACATTTAATAAATTAAACTCAGAGTTATGACTTTAAAAAAATATCTCAAATTATGAATAAAAATATCTTCTTAATATGATTAATGGAATCTACCAAAAAAAAAAAAATCGCCAGCAAATACCATACCTGACCAGAATAAATGTCAAGATTTCCACGGAGATTGAGAATGCACAAAGAATGCCTTTTGTCATCACTTTAATTTGACATGTTAATGGAGATCTTACCCAGGAGAAATAACCATGGATAAGAAATAAAAGATATAAGGCTTGGAATGGAAGAATAAAATTATTATTTACGAAGACGTGATTAGACATTTAGGGAAAAAAAACTATGGATAAATTTTATTAATACAAAAAATTGTAGAACACAAAGTTAATATGCAAAATAAAATAATATACTATATGAACTGTGATGGATGATCATATCTGTCAATGTGGTCAAGTTGGTCAAATATCCCTCTAGATGTTGTTGTGCAGGTATTTTTTAGATGTGATTAACATGCATTTCAGTAGACTTTAAGTAAATATCCTCCATAATGTGGATGAACCTGTTAAAGAAAAATTATTCCTAACATTTATTAAAGAAGTGTCCTAGCAGACTTTATTCAGCTGGTCTACTTCAATGGGGTTTTGTGGTAGGGAACAGAGATTGGACTTAATTTCAAATACAAGGAAAAGTGAGAATTTACAGCTCAGGAGCAGGCTAGGGGAGAGGACATGTCAGTGGATGGAAAATTATTAGGAGGAAACATCAGGGTTAAGGGGGGATTTTGGCTAAACTGACCTGATAGGATTCTTGCTAAAGGCAAGCCATCTTGTTCAGTCATCACTTGTGGTTTGATGGAGGATGAGAAACAAGATAGTGGACAGTAACGGTAAGGGATTTTGACTAAGCTGAGTTAGTGAGTTCTTGATAAAATTGAACAATGAGGAAACCGACACAGAAGCTCAAAAGTCAGGGCCTGGTTGAGAGAGAGCTTAGAGGAACCTCATTAAAGTTTGGTCAAAGACAGAATCTTTGTTAGACCTCATCTAATCAGCTGAAGGCTTTATGAACAAAGACTGAGCTTTCCCTAAGGAAGTAATTCTCTCTAAGACTTCAACATAGAAACTCTGCCTGAGTTTCCAGCCTACTGCCCTGAGGTGTTTGGACTCAACACTGGAATATCAACTCTTACCTGACTTTCTAGTCTGCAGGCCTGCCCTACCGATTTCAGACTTAACCAGCCCCCACAATCAAACATGTAAGCCAATTTCTTTTTTTTAATTTAAATTCAATTAATTAACATATAATATATTATTGGGTTCAGAGGTAGAGGTCAGTGATTCATCAGGCTTATGTAATACCCAGTGCTCATTATATCACATGCCCTCTTAATGTCCATCACCAGTTACCCCATCTCCCCACCTCCCTCCCCTCCAGCAACCCTGTTTGTTTCCCGTGATTAAGAGTCTTTGATTGTTTGTCTCCCTGTCTGATTCCATCTTGTTTTGTTTTTTCCTCTCTTCCCCTATGATCCTCTGTTTTGTTTCTGTAAGCCAATTTCTTAAAACATCTATCTTATTGGTTCTGTGTCTCTGGAGAACCCTGACTAATATACCAGTGAACAATAAAGAAATAAAAAATTTAGGGGCACCTGGGTGGCTCAGTCAGTTCTGTCTTCCTTCAGCTCAAGTCCTGATCCCAGAGTCCTGGGATTGAGCCCCGCATCGGGCTCCTTGCTCGGTGGGGGCCTGCTTCTCCCTCCCCCTGCTTGTATAATCCCTCTCTCTCTTTCTCTCTCTCTCTCTTTCTCAGACAAATAAATATATTTTTAAAAAAGAAATAGAAAAATTTAAAAATAATGCCTTTTAAATTTCCTCAGTTATATAGCATCAATTGCCATTTCTCCAAGGTGTCAGAAGTTTTTGTCAGAGGAAGTAGGTGATGGGACAAGGGCCCATGAGGAAAGAGCAGAGATAGAAAGCCACAAAAGAAATGAAACCTAGACTCTAGAATCTCTTCCCTGTGTTTTCCTTTTGCTGATCTGTCATAGTCTTAAATCAATATCCTTTAACAGGCTGTTTCACAAGTTTATATGAGAAAGTGAAAATGTTTTTCTTTCTTCATTTATTCATTGAATATCCATTGAACAACTAACCACTTTTCTTCAACATAGTACTGGAAATCCTGGCCATAGCAATCAGACAAGAAAAATAAAAGGCATCCAAAGTGGTAAGGAAGAAGTAAACTCTTCACTATTTGCAGATGACATGATACTACATATAGAAAACCCCAAGGTTTCTACCAGAGAACTACTAGAACTGATAAATGAATTCAGTAAGGCCACAGGATACAAAACCAATATACAGAAATCTGTTACATTTCTATACACAAATAATGAAGTAGAAGAAAGAAATTAAGAAAATAATCTCAATTAGACCAAAAATAATGAAATATCTAGGAATAAAGTTAACCAAAGAGGTGAAAAATTTGTACTCTGAAAACTATAAAACACTGATGAAGGAAATTGAAGAAGACATAAAGAAAAGGAAAGACATTCCATGCGCATGGATTGGAAGAACAAATATTGTTAATATGTCCATAATAACCAAAGCAATCTACAGACTTAATGCAATCCCTGTCAAAATATCAACAATTTTTCACAGAATCAAAACAAATAATCCTAAAATTTGTGTGGGACCAAAAAGACCTAAAATAGCCAAAGTAATCTTGAGAAAGAACAAAACTGGAGGTATCACAATCCCAGATATCAAGACATACTATAAAGTTGTAGTAATCAAAACAGTATGATACTGGCACAAAAATAGACAAATATATCAATAAAACAGAATAGAACTCCCAGAAGTAAACCCTCACTTATATGGTCAATAAATCTTTGACAAAGGAGGCAAGAATATACAATCAGAAAAAGACAGTCTCTTCAACAAATGGTGCTACAAAAACTGGACAGCTACATGCAAAAGAATGAAACGGGACCATTTATTACATCATACACAAAATTAAACTCTAAATGGATTGAAGACCTAAAACTGAGACCTAAAACCATAAAACTCCTACTAGAGAGCACAGGCAGCAAGGTCCTGAAATTAGCCATAGAAACATTTTTCTAGATACGTCTCCTGAGCAAGGGAAACAGAAGCAAAAGTAAACTATTGAGACTACATCAAAATAAAAAGCTTCTGCACAGCAAAGGAAACAATGAACAAAACTAAAAGACAATCTACTGAATGGGAGAAGATATTTGCAAATAACATATCTGATAAGGGGTTAGTATGCAAAATATATAAAGAAGTTGTATAACTCAACACCAAAAAAACAAACAAACAAAAAACCCAAATAATCCAATTAAAAAGTGGGCTGAAGGCATGACTAGACATTTCTTCAAAGAAGACATCCTGATGGCCAATAGACACAGGAAAAAATGTTCAACATCACTTATCATCAGGAAAACACAAATCAAAACCACAATGAAATATTATCCCACACTTGCCTGTCAGAATGGCTAATTTCAAAAACACCAGAAAAAACAAGTGTTGGTGAGGATGTTGAGAAAAAGGAACCTTCATGCACTGTTGGTAGGATGCAACTGCTGCAGCCACTGTGGAACACAGTATAGTGGTTCCTAAAACAATTAAAAATAGAACTACCATATGATCCAGTAAATTCTACTACAGGGTATTTACCCCAAGAAAATGAAATATTAATTCAAAAAAGTATATGCACTCCTATGTTATTGCAGCATTATTTATAATTGCCAAGTTATGGAAGCAAGTCAAATGTCCACTGATAAATGAATGGATAAAGAAGTTGTTTGTATATACAGTGGAATATTACTCAGCCATAAAAAAGAAACATGGATGGGTGGATGGGTGCAGGATGTGTGAAATACATGAAGGGGATTAAGAGTACACTTATCATGATGAGCATTGAGAAATATATATAATTATTGAATCACTGTACTGTACACCTGAAACTAATATAACACTCTATGTTAACTATAGTGGAATTAAAATTTAACAAAATCTGGAATTTGGAATTAAAATTTAACAAAATCTGGAATTAACCCAAATGTCCAACAACAGGTGACTTCATAAACAAGTTGTATATTCAAAATATAGAATACTATTACTTTACAATAAAAAAGAACAAACTAATGATAAAGGTAACATAGATGAGTCTGAAAACAACTACACTGAATAAAAGACAAAATGAATATAGTCTGTAGAATTCCATTTTTCAAAATTCTAGGAATTGCAAATTATAAAGACAGAAAGCCAATCACTTTGTTGCTTGGTTACAGCAAATGGGGTCAATTTGTGATAGACTAAAATAGGACACAAAAGAAAAATTTTGTTCATTATTTTGATTGCAGTGATGGTTTCACTAGTGTATACATATGTTATAACTGATCAAATTATACACTTTAAATGCATGCAGAGTACTGCATGATAATGAATCCTAAATAAAGTCATTAAAGAACAAAGAATGGCACACAGACACATGAATAGAGACATACAAATAAGCAATAGAAAAACAAAGCCCAGAGATTCAAATTCACAGATGAATTTAGTATATAAAAAGGAAAATTTCAAGTCTATGAAAAAAGATAGACTGTCAAGTAAATGAGAATAGTTAAAGAGGTGGGCATCAAAAATAAAAGTAAGTTATATATAAACTTCTCAGCAGGTCAAAATAAATTCCAAATGGATCAAAATTTTCAATGTAAAGACTGACACCATAAAAGTACTATAAAAAACACAAAAAACTTCTAATAACAGCAAAATGGGGAGGGTCACTCTAACCATGAATCAGAATTTCACAAGCTATTAAAGGATAAAATTTGAAATTAGCCATATAAACTTAAAAATTTTTGCATGGAGCTCAAACCAATTCTCCCGCTGTGAACAGCTAGGTCAAAATGCTGTTTTAACTAAAGCTTCTGTTTTGAATGCATGGGGTAGCTACCGAAGTGTGTAAGAAACTGTGAGGTCATGATCCGCAAGAAAAAAGAAGCTCAAAGAGTGATCCTGTCATGTCGGGGAGCGTCTCCCTCAAAGCCGTTACTGATTGAAAAACAACTGAAAAGCTGGTAAGATAAGCAGAGCCTGACAGACTCATGAAGCAAGGAGATAAAAATTGAAATTTAAGGATCACAAAAAAATGAAGTGCCCTAATAAACACCCATGTTTTTAGCTGGGACTCTAAAAAGCCTAACCTATGAGTAAAAAATGCACCCGAAATAGACAAAATCACAAGACTAAAGTCCTGAATATTTTTACTCCTTATTTGAGAAAGGCAATCTGGAATTGTTTCTTCTCTCAGCCTAGCTGTTGGCCAGAAGCAAAACTAAATCCTGTTTCAATTAAGATGACATCATCCAGACTCTTCACTTGTTAATTTTTAATATACAATATCCAGCATCAAATCAAACACATACACACAAAAGGATGTTTCCAAGAAAGGAAGGGATAAAACAGACAAGTAGACAAAACAGTTCCACAGGAGATCAAGAAAATGAACCAAGACAACAACAACAAGGAAACTATGAGTAATATATTCAAGAAATTGGCAGAGAATATTGACGATTTCAAATAAGAAATGGAAATTAAATAGAAATTCTAGAATAGGAAAAGACAAATGATGAAATTAAAAACAATGGATGAATTTAACCTGAGATTAGAAAGAGCTACAGAGAAACCATTGAGCTAAAAGATAAATCAGAAGAAATCTACAAAATAAAACACAGAGATCAAGAATGGAATAGTACAGAAAAGAGAAAATAAAAGTGAAACACATGACTAGACCTAATATAAATCTTAATAGGACCACAGAAGGAGAGGAAAATGAGAATGAAGAAGAGACAATATTTTAAAAGATAATGGGTGAGAATTTCCCATTAATGAAAAAGATCAAGCCAGAGATTCAAGAAACACTAGGAACTCGGGCAGGCTAAGTAAAGAAATAAAAAAAATTAAAAATAAAATTGGACATGTTATATTGAAAGTGCTGAAAATCAGATAAGGAAAAAAAGAAATCTTAAAAGCATCCAGAACAACAACCACAAAAAAGGTATTGGAATTACAGGAGCAAAATTAGACCAACAGCTGACTTCTCAATGAAAACCTTAGAATCCAAAAGACATCTTCATATCTTAATGATGCTAAAATAAAATAACTGCCAAGCTAGAATTATATAGCCAGTGAACAAATCCTTCGTATAAGAAGGGAAATAGAAACTGGTTGGAGTAAACCAATCTTGAGAGAATTCATTAGCTACAGACTCATAGTTACAGAAATATCAAATGGAGACTTTTAGGCAAAGAAAAAAATGATCATAGAGGAAACAAAGTAATGAAGGAAAGAGTAAAGAACAACATGAGTAAATATAAATATTGACTTTGAAAACAATAATAATAATGATTTGGGATTAACAAAATAATAACATAAAAGGCAAGGTACATTGAATGGAATTAAGAGATTCTCAAGTCCTGTGTTGTCCAGCATATGTTAAAAAGTTCTAATTTATATATAACTTTAATAACTCAAGGATATTTGTTATGATCTCTGAGGTAACTACTAAAATCAATATTAAAAGAACATTTGATAAGCAAGCTAACAGAAGAGGGAAATTGAACATTGAAAAAAGAATCCAGAAGAAGAAAAGAAAGGAGAGAAAAAGAAACAGAGCAGGTACAAAAATAGAAAAATATAGTTAAGATGGTTGATTTAAAACCAAATGTAATAGTTAATTATTTAACTGTAAATTGACCAAATTATCCATTTAAAAAGACAATGACTGACAGACTGGATTAAAAAAAGACCAAAACTTGCTACATGATGATTACTAGAGACAAACTTAAATATAAATTTAAAGAAAAGTTAAAAGTAAATATTTGGAAAATGATACACTATGCAAATACTAACCAAGATAGACTGATGTACCTATATTAATATCAGACAAAGTAAACTTTAACATAAGATGAGTTACTTGAGATAGGACATTTCATAATAACACAATTTGCAATCCATGAAGAAGATATAGTAATTTCAAATATGTATGCCCATATGAAATTATCTATATATTTTATACATTTACACATTTCTATTTATCGATCCATATATATCTATAATTACTATTTTATATCCTGACATAAAAAGATAAGTATACTATTATACAACATTTTATACATTATTATATATAACATCATTATATACTTATTAATGGCAAAAAGGTAACTTAAAAACCCCAAATATTTGGAAATGCATTAATACATGGGTAGCCCATGAGTAAATAGCTTATCAATAAAAGAAAATAATCACAATGAAAATTAGAAAATATTTTTGAACTGAATAATAATTTAAAAATACATATCAAAACAAGTGAGATAGAGCTAAAATCATATTTAGAGGGCAATTTTAACTTTAAATGCATACACTAGAAATGAAAAAAAAAAAGTTGAAAGTACTTGAGCTATACATTTTAAGAAATTACCAAAAAAAAATTTCAGAGATTACAAGGCTGGAAACAACAAAGAACAGGTATCAATGAAATGGAAAACAACCATTAATAGATAGGCTCAATGAAAAAAAATTTTTTCTGGTAAAAAACAAAAAAACATGCAATTGATAAACCCCTAAGAAGATTTACTTTCCTATGTGCCATTTATTAAGCTGTTGTCTACTGACTTTAAGTCCACCCTTCAATACTCTGCATTGTGATGCTGGGGCTAGAACTCAGCTTTGCAGGCTGGCTCTCTTTAGTCTCTATCAATAGAGAACAATAGAGAAGATTTAGAGGAAATAAGAAAAGCATAGTTGGAAAGTGACACTCAAGCCCTCCATCTTGTAAAAGGACCAAAAGGAAAAGACACTATCAAGAAACTGAAAAGAGCACCCCAGAAAAGGAGAAAATATTTGTATATCATAAATTTGATAAGGATCTGGCATAAAGAATATATTTTGTAAAACTTATGAATCAAAAATAAAGCACAGTAATGCAACTTTAAAAAGCATTGGATTTGAATAGACATTTCTGTTAGGTAGGTAAAGGCCAAGAAACACATGAAAAGATGATCAACAGCATAGTCTTTATGGAAATGCAAATCAAAACTATAATTAGGTACTTACGACTTCACACCCACTAAGATGGCCTTCATTAAAAAGACTGATAACAACACACATTGGCAAGGATGTGGAGAAGTTGGAACACTGGTACATAGCTGGTAGAAACATACAATGGGGCACCCACTTTGGAAAACATTCTCAAATGTCAGTTCCTCAAAAAGTTCAACATGAAATTACCATATGACTCAGCAGTTCCACTCATAGGAGAACTGAAAACTCATGTCCACACAAGAATTTGTGCATGAATATTCATAGCAGCATTTTTCATAATTGCCAAAAAGTGGTAAAAACCCAATGGCTATTAGCTGATAAATGGATAAACACAATGGGGTATAGTCATACATTATTATTCTGTCATAAAAAGGAATAAAGTACTGACACATGGTACAACGTGGATGAACCTTGAAAAATTATGCTAAGTGAAAGAAGTGGAACACAGATGAGCACATATTCTATGATTCTGTTTAAATGAAATATACAGGAGAGTTCACAAAGACAAAGATTAGTAGTTGTTAGGGGCTAGGGAGAGCGGCAAATGGGGAATGACTGTTAATGGGTACAGGTTTCTTTTTGGGGTGATGAAACTGTTCTAAAACTAGATGGCGGTAATAGTTGTACAACTTTACAAATATCCTGAGACTCACTGAATTATACACTTTAAAAGGGTAACCTAAACAGTATATAAATTATATCTCAATAAAAATGGTATATTCATTTTTGTAATTGTAATAGCAAGTAATTTTTACGTGTAAAAAAGTACTTTTTGTTTGTATGGTATGGTCACATGTTTAGAAAAGAACTATACTGAGTGAAGACTGGAAGACATTGCACCAAAATATTAATAGAAATCTTCTCTGGGGGGCGCCTGGGTGGTTCAGTCGTTAAGTGTCTGCCTTCGGCTCAGGTCATGATCCCAGGATCCTGGGATCGAGCCCCGCATCAGGCTCCTTGCTCCGCGGGAAGCCTGCTTCTCTCTCTCCCACTCCCCCTGCTTGTGTTCCCTCTCTCGCTGTGTCTCTCTCTGTCAAAAAAATAAAATAAAATCTTAAAAAAAAAAAAAGAAATCTTCTCTGGGTGGTGGGGTGATGTAAGATTTTCCTTTCTTTTTTTTTTTTTTTTTAAGATTTATTTATTTATTTGAGAGAGAGAGTGACCAGAGGGAGAGGGAGAGAGAGAATCTCAAGCAGACTCCCCACTGACCTCAGAGCCCGACCCGGGGCTTGATTCCACAACCCTGACATCATGACGTGAGTCGAAATCAAGAGTTGGACACAACTGACTGAGCCACCCAGGTGCATCAGATTTTCTTTTCTTTAATTAAGAAACAAAACAAAACAAAACATTTCAACTCTTCTATTGTAAATGTGTTTTTATAATAAAAAAATTTTTTTAATTACCATAAAGAAAAAGTGTCAGATAATGTCATAGTACTTGTGGACTCATACAGACTTTAGACTCCAAAGTCAGAGCCTTATCACATGTGTTGGGCAAGGAATAAGAAAGGTTTGTCATCTTATCAGAAAAACATCACGTCTACAAAAACTTCATGTAGTCTTAGAGAGTTCTCTGCTAAGTAGAGGGAAAAATAATTTGTTTCCAACTTTATTAAGGTATAACTGATAAGTTGTAAGATTTAAAGTGTACAACATGATGATTTGATATACACGTACATTGTGGAAGGATTCCAACCATTGAGTTAATGAACACATCCATCACCTCATATATTTACTTCTTTTGTGAGAATATTTAAGTCCTACCCTTTTAGCAAATTTCAATTATTCAATACAGCGTTACCAACTATAGTCACCATGCTATCCATTAGGTTCTTAGACCTTATTCATCTAATAACTGAAAATTTGTATCCTTTACTAATCTCTCCCTATTTCCCCTAACCTCTGAGCCTCTAGCAACCACTTTTCTACTCTCCGTTTCTATAACTTCAAGGGTTTTGTTTTTTTATTTGTTTGTTTTGATTACCACATGTAAATGACACCATTCAGTATCTGTCTTTTTCTGGCTTATTTCATTTAGCCTAATGCCCTCCATGTTGTTGCAAAAGGCAGGACTTCCTTTTTTTTTTTTTTAGGCTGAATTATATTCCATTATATATATAACATATATATCATGTTTTTTATCCATTCTTTTGTCTACATGCCTCAAGTTGTTTTCATAGCTTGGCTATTATGAATAATGCTGTAACAAACGTGGGAGTGCATATGTTTCTTTGAGACAATGGTTTTATTTCCTTTGGATATATTCCCAGAATTGAAATTGCTAGATTATATGGTAGTTCTGTTGTGAATTTAAGGAACCTCCATACTATTTTCTGTAGTGGGTATACCTGTTTACATTTCCACCACTACTATGCAAGTGTTTCCTTTTCTCCACATCCTCAGCAGCATCTATCTCTTGTCTTTTCAATAATAAACATCCTACAGGTATGAGGCAATATCTCATGATTTTGATTTGCATATCCCTGAGGATTAGTGATGTTGAGCACCTTTTCATATACTCATTAGCCATTTGTATGTCTTCTTTGTAAAAATGTTTATTTAGGTCCTTTGTCCATTTTTAAATTGGGTTGGTTTTTTGCTAGTGAGTTGTATTAGTTCCTTGAATATTTTAGACATTGACCCCTTATTGGATATGTGGTTTGCAAATACTTCTCTGAAGGTTGCCTTCTCATTTTGCTGAATGTTTCCTTTGTTGTGTAGGAGCTTTTTAGTTTGATGTAGTTCCACTTGTTAATTTTTGTTTTTGTTGTCAAATGCAAAAAAATCATTACCATGACTAACGTCAAAAAGTTTACCCTCTATATTTTCTTCTAGAAGTTTTATGGCTTCAGGTCTTACTATTCAAGTCTTTAATCCATTTTGAATTGATTTTTTTGTGTATGGTGTAAAACTGGGGTCCAGTTTCATTCTTTTCATGTGGTTGTCCAGTTTTCCCAAAACTATTATTGAAGAGACAATTCTTTCCCCATTGTATATTCTTGACTCCTTTGTAAAAAAATTAACTGACCATATATGCATGGGTTTCTTTCTGGGTTCCTTTTTCTGCTCCATTTATTATGTTTTTATGCTGTTTTTATGCCAATACTATACTGTTTTGATTGGTATAGCTTTAGTAACATAGCTTGAAATCAGTAAGTGTGATGCCTCCAGCTTTGTTTTTTCTCAAGATTTTTTTGGCTACTTGGGAGTCTTTTTGACTCCATACAAATTTTAGGACTTTTTAAAGAAATTTCTGTGAAAAATGCCTTTGGAATGTTGATAGGATGCACTGAATCTGTAGATTGCTTTGCATAGTACGAACATTTTAACACTATTAATTTTTCAGCCCACAAACACAGAATATCTTTCCATTTGTTTGTGTACTCTTTACCTTTTTTCATCAAAGTCTTAACAATGTTCCATGCATAGATGTTTCACCTCCTTGACTAAATTTATGTTTAAGTATTTTATTTTGATGCTATTATAAATCAAATTGTTTTTATAATTTCTTCTTTTTTTAAAAGGCTTTACTTATTTATTTTAGAGAGAGAGAGAGAGAGTGCATGAGTGGGGGGAGGGGCAGAGGTAGAGGGAGAAGCAGACTTCCCGCTAAGCAGGGACCCCCAACATGGGGATCAATCCCAGGACTTTGAGATCATGTCCTGAGTCAGAGACAGATGCTTAACTGACTGAGCCACCCAGGCGCCCCTATAATTTCTTCTTTTTTTGGATAATTTGTTGTTGGTATATAGAAGTGCAACTGATTTTTGTATGTTGATTTTGTATCCTACAATTACTGAATTAGTTTATTAGTTCTAATAATAGCTTTTTGGTGGAAGCTTTAAGATTTTCTACATATAATATCATATCATCTGCAAATAAAGACAATTTTACTTCTTTCTTTCTGATTTGGATGCTTTTATTTCCTTTACTTGCCTCATTACTCTGGCTAAGTCTTCCAATACTAAAAAGTGGCAAAAGTGGAACATCCTTGTCTTATTCCTGGTCTTAAAGGAAAATCTTCAGCTTTCCACATTAACTATATTAGCTGTGGGCTTGTCATGCTAGATGTGGGCTTGCCTTATTCTGTTGAGGTACATTTCCTATATAGCCAGTTTGTTGAGAGTTTTTTTCATGAATGGATATCAAATTTTGTCAAGTGCTTTTCTTCATTTATTGAGGTAATCATACAATTTTAACCTTCCTTTCGTTAATGTGGTGTATCATAATACTGATTTGCAGATATTCAACTACCTTTGCATTCCTGGAATACATCCCATTTGATCATGGTGTATGACCCTCTTAATGTACTGTTGAATTTGGTTTTTCAATATGTTGTTGAGAATTTTTGCATCTGTGTTCATCAGGGAAACATTAAACTTAAATTATATATTAGACCAGATGAACTTAACAGACACATACAGAACATTCCATCCAAGAGCAGCAGAATACACGTTCTTCTCAAGTGCACATGGAACATTCTCCGGGACAGATCCCATGTTAGCTCACAAAACAAGATTCAATAAATTTAAGAAGACTGAAGCCACATCAAGCATCTTTTCCAACCAAAACACTATGAAACTAGAAAACAATTGCAAGAAAAAAAATTGGAAAAAACCCCCCACAAACACACGGAGGCTAAACAACACATTGTAAAATAACCAATAAGCCAACAAAGAAATCAAAGGGGAAATAAAAAAAAATACCTTGAGACAAATGAAAATGAGAATGCAATGTTCCAAAATCAATGGGATGTAGCAAAAACAGTGCTAAGAGGGGAATTTATAGCAATCTAGACCTACTTCTGGAAACAAGAAAAATCTCAAATAAACAATGTAATCTTACCCCTACAGGAAATAGGAAAAGAACAACAAAGCCCAAAGTTCATAGAAGGAAGGAGATATGAAAGATCAGAGCAGAAATAAATGAAATGGAGACTTACAACACACACACACACACACACACACACCCCAAAGATCAATAGAACTAAGAGCTAGTTCTTTGAAAAGAAAAACAAAATTGAGAAACCTTTAGCAAGACTCATCAAGAAAAAAGGAGAGGGCCCAAACAAAATCAGAAATGAAAGAGAAGAAGTTACAACTAATACCACAGATATACAAAGAGACTATAATTATATGTCAACAAATGGGACAGCCTAGAAAAAAATGGATAATTCCTAGAAATATATAATCTTCCAAGACTGAGAAAGAAAGAAATAGAAAATCTGAACAGACTGATTACTATTAATGAAATTGGATCAGCAAAAAAAAATTACCCACAAACAAAGTCCAGGACCAAATGGCTTCACATGTGAATTATACCAAACATCTAAATAAGAGTAATACTTATACTTCTCAAACTATTACAAAAAATTGAAGAAGAAGGAATATTTGGGAAGGAAATACCAAAAGCAACAATGACTAGAAAGGAACAGAGAAAATCTCCAGAAACAATGACAAAACTAGTAATAACATGGCACTAAATTCATATGTATCAATAATTACTCTGAATGCAAATGGACTAAATGCTCCAATCAAAAAATATAGGGTGCCAGAATGGAGAAAAAATAAGACCCATCTATATGCTGCCTACAGGAGACTCATTTTAGATCTAAAGACACCAGCAGATTGAAAGTGAGGGAATGGAGAACCATTTATCATGCTAACTGATGTCAAAAGAAAGCTGGAGCAGCCATACTTTTATCAGAAAAACTAGATTTTAAACCAAAGACTAACAAGAGATGAAGAAGGGCACTATATCATAATAAAGGGGTCTACCCGTCAAGATCTAATAATTGTAAATATGCCCTTAAGTTGGGGGAACCCAAATATATAAAACAATTAATAACAAACATAAAGAAACTCATTGATAATAATACAATAATAATAGAGGACCTTAACAATCACTCACAGCGATGGGCAGATCATCTAAGCAGAAAATCAACAAGGAAAAATGGCTTTGAATGACACCCTGGACCAAATGAAC
Organism: Leptonychotes weddellii; assembly: GCF_054177405.1. Lineage (NCBI taxonomy): Eukaryota > Metazoa > Chordata > Mammalia > Carnivora > Phocidae > Leptonychotes > Leptonychotes weddellii. Next base: position 109,332,103 of record NC_138374.1, read on the forward strand.
TTAACAGATCTATTCAGAACATTTCATCCTAAAGCAAAATACACATTCTTTTCGAGGCCCATTCTCCAGGTTAGATCACATACTGGGTCACAAATCAGGCCCCAGTAAATACAAGAAGATTGTACTTTCCAACCACACACTATGAAACTTGAAGTCAACTGCAAGAAAATATTTGGAAAGACCACAAATACACGGCAGTTAAAAAACATCCTACTGCACTGGGTGTTATGCACAAACAATGAATCATGGAAGACTACATCAAAAACTAATGATGTAATGTATGGTGACTAACATAACATAATAAAATAAAATTTTAAAAAAATCCTACTAAAGAATGAATGAGTTAACCAGGAAATTAAAGAAAAAAAAGAAAAAATACATGGAAGCAAATGAAAATGAGAACACAATGGTCTAAAACCTTTGGAAGGAAGCAAAAGTTGTCATAAGAGGGAAGTCCATAGCAATACAGGCCTACCTCAAGAAGCAAGAAAAGTCTCAATATGCAATGTAACCTTACACCCAAAGGAGCTAGAAAAATAACAAGAAGTGAAGCCTAAAGCCAGCAGAAGAAGGGAAATAATAAAGAATAGAGCAGAACAGAGAGCAGAAGTGAATGATGTAGAAGCAAACAAAAAAACAGTAGAACAGATCAATGAAAGTAGGAGCTGGTTCTTTGAATTAATAAAATTTATAACCCCCTAGCCAGACTTATCAAAAAGAAAAGAGAAAGATCCAAATAAATAAAATCATGAATGAAAGAGGAGAGATTACAACCAACACCAAAGAAATACAAACAATTAGAATATTATGAAAAACTATATGTCAACAAATTGGGCATTCTGGAAGAAATGGATAAATTCCTAGGAACATATAAACTAGCAAAACTGAAACAGGAACCCTCAGTTTGTTTCCTGAGATTAAGAATTCCTCATATCAGTGAGATCATATGATACATGTCTTTCTCTGATTGACTTAAAAAAAAAAAACTGAAACAGGAAAGAAAACTTAAACAGACTGATAACCAGCAAAGAAATTGAATCACTAATCAAAAATCTCCCAACAAAGGAAAGTCCGGGGCCAGATGGTTTCCCAGAGGAATTCTACCAAACATTTAAAGAATAGTTAATACCTATTCTTCTCAAACTGTTCCAAAAAATAGAAATGGAAGGAAAACTTCCAAACTCATTCTACGAGGCCAGCATTACCTTGATTCTGAAACCAGATAAAGACCCCACTAAAGAAGAGAATTACAGGCCAATATTCCTGATGAACATGGATGCAAAAATTCTCAGCAAAATACTGGCAAATAGAATCCAACAGTACACTAAAAGAATCATTCACCACAATCAAGTGGGACTTATTCCTGGGTTGCAATGGTGGTTCAATATTCACAAATCAATCAACATGATGCACCATATTAATAAAAGAAAGGATAAGAATCATATGATCCTCTCCATAGATGCAGAAAACGCATTTGGCAGAGTACAGCATCCATTCTTGATAAAAACCCTCAACAAAGAAGGTTAAAGAGAACATACCTCAACATCATAAAGGCCATATACAAAAGACCCACAACTAATATAATCCTTATGGGGAAAGACTGAGAGCTTTTCCTCTGTGGTCAGAAACAAGACAGGGAAGTCCACACTCACCACTGTTGTTTAACATAGTACTGGAAGTCCTAGCCTCAGCAATCAGACAACAAAAAGAAATAAAAGGCATCCAAGTTGTCAAAGAAAAGGTCACTTTCACTCTTCAGAGATGACATGATATTCTATGTAGAAAACCTGAAAGACTCTGCCAAAACTGTGCTAGAACTGATACACATATTCAGTAAAGTTGCAGGATACAAAATCAATGTACAGAAAACTGTTGCATTTCTATACACCAATAATGAACCAGCAAAAAGAGAAATCAAGGAATTGTTTCCATTTACAATTGCACCAAAACCCATTAAGGTACCTGGGAATAAACCTAACCAAAGAGGTAAAAGATCCATACTCTGAAAACTATAGAACACTTATGAAAGAAAGTGAAGATGACACAAGGACATGGAAAAATATTCCATATTCATGGACTAAAAGAACAGATATTTTAAAAATGTCTATACCACCCAAAGTGATCTACACATTTAATGCAATCCCTATCAAAATACCACCGGTATTTTTCACAGAGCTAGAACAAACAATCCTAAAATTTGTGTGGAACAGAAAGACCTAGACTAACCAAAGCAATCTTGAAGAAGAAAAGCAAAGCTCAAGGCATCACAGTTCTGGAATTCAAGCTATATTACAAATGACATATCTGATAAAGGGTTAATATCCAAAATCTATAAACTCAACACCCTAAAAACAAATAATCCGGTTAAGAAATGAACAGAGGACATGAATAGACACTTTTCCAAAGAAGACATCCAGATGGCCAACAGACACATGAAAAGATATGCTCAACATCACTCATAGTCAGGGAAATACAAATCACAACTACAATGAGATATCACCTCACACCTGTCAGAATCACTAATATTAACAACACAAGAAACAACAGATGTTGGCAAGGGTGCAGAGAAAGGGGAACCTTCTTACACTGTTGGTGGGAATGCAAACTGACACAGTCACTCTGGAAAACAGTATGGAGGTTCCTCAAAAAGTTAGAAATAGAACTACCCTATGACCATGGACTATAAGAGCTTTAGGTAACAGAGATAAATACTGTGTTTGCTTTCTTTTCAGAGAAAGATTTAGGTTGATTTGTGAAGGACACCAAATGTTTGTTTGGCAGAGTAGTAACACAGAGAGAAAATGTTATTTCCTAGCATCACTCTCTGCAAGTAAGAGACCTGTAAATCCTCTAAAGAGCATGTTGAGGTTAAAAGTTGGATTATCAGACTTTTTTTTTTGCCTGGAGTGTGTAAGGTGTGTAAGATGAAGGCTAGAGAAGAATTATGGAAAGAGAAGAGATTTTCAGAGATCGTGTTGCAGTAGAGAGAGGAAAGCCAAGGAGGGAGGAATTTTTTTTTTTTTAATTGAAGTATGGTTGACACACAATGTCACATTAGTTTCAGGTGTACAACATAGTGATTGGTTAAGTTTATGTTATGCTGTGCTCACAAGTGTAGCAACCATCTGTCACCATATGACACTCTTACAATATCGTTGACTATATTCCCTTTTGTCTCCCTGACTTAATCATTCTAATAAGTGGAAGCCTATATATCCCACTCCTCTTCTCCCATTTTGCCCATCCTCCATCCCCTTCCCACCCAGGAGGGAAGGGATTTCAAGGATAGATGACAGTTAAGAAAAGGACCTCAGTTTTAGGTGATACTTGTGGCTGATTTTGATCATGTGCCCCCGATTCATAAGCAACAGAAGAAGATAGTGCAAGGGGTCAATAACCATAGAATTGACACAGAGTATAGTGGAATGAGTTCAGCTTTGGAGTCAAACTGATCAGGGTTCAAAACATCTCTTACATCCTGTTAGTGTCAGCTTTAATGCTTCTCGGACTAGAGTGAAAAACATAGAGACATGATCAGTCTTCCAGTCTTTTGTAAAAACTAATAATTTTACTAACAGTAATTTTTATTTTCTACATTGAAAAAAATAATATACATTTTGAAGTAGAAAACCTTTGCCTGATGATATAGTATATCTAAAATAATTCTGTTTTAAATACATAGTCAAGGATACTCTTCTAGAAAATATTTAATTTATGGCCCAATCTTATCTTTTACTTTTCTTTTTAAATTTTTCTTTTCAAGTTCTTTTACTTTCCCAACATTTAATGTACTATTTACATAACAGACTCTGAAACTCAGAGCAACTTCCTGGGGACCCAGAGGAAATGAAAAGTGGTTGATATACATTACCGAAGGTCATAAAACATAATTGCATTAAAAAATTTTAGGTACAAACACATTTGAATAAACAAACTCACAATGCAGAAACACACTAAGTTTTAAAGGATAAAGATTTTTTTTCCACTGGAGGGTGCAATTTGTCAGTGTATCAAGATTTCCACAGTTCCTTAAATGAGTGTTACTTTATAAATATTATGAAAGAGCTGATTATTTCCAAGACACTAATGTAGAATGCTGAGTAGATTTCATGAAACTTTAAATAAGTGAAATTTCACTAATAGGAATCTGGGCTTTATTCTACAATATATTTGTGATTTATTAGAATCAAATGATTTATAAGCTGAGTGTATTTATTCTTTTATTCTCTTTTTTGGATACTATTATGACTTTCTTGGTTATTAACACTGCAAGAGTATATGCTAATAATTCATAATAAGGAAAAATACAATCCTGCATATATTATTATGATTTTTGCAGTTGTTTTCCCCAGCCGTCTAAGGGTTCATTAAAATTCTCTACAAAATATAAATCACTTTCCTGTTATTAGATTTTACATGCAGTAATAATGTGTGGTCTAAAATTAAATATAAATTTAATAGACATACTACTAATACATACATTTAATTGAAAATGTTTTCACATCGTATGAAGGCTATTAGATAATGTGTGCCTCACATGTAATACTAATAAAGTATGAATTATAATAACAACCAATATTTATTGAACACCAGCTAGGTGTCAGGCAGAGTTCTACATTAATTAACTTTCCATTTTTAACTTACTTAATTCTCATAACAATTTCAACAAATAAGCACCATTTCCCCATTTCACAGATGAGGAATCTAAGGTGTCAAGTGATTTGCCCAAGTTGATTCAGTTAGTACCAGGACTCAACATAGGTGGCTTAAATCCATGGCCCAGTCTTAATCACTGTTTAATAACTATGTGAAATTAATTGGTGCCAACCACTGCTACTTCGATAGTAATGTCTTGATTTTTATTTTAGATACTTGCAGATAGGCACTTTCCATTGTGGGGTTACTATCTCAAAAATATCAGTCAAATGTTGTGTGTTTTTTTTTTTTTTTACTTGGCCTACACTGTTAGAACTCCTGTTAAATATGATTTAGATAAATTGTCTTGTGGTACAGACTCTTAATTGCCTACCTTGGCAGCCCATCTTCCCTGTCAGTAACAGAAGAGCAGGATTGTGTTGGCACATGTCATCAGTAAAAGATGTGGCATTGCCAAATCTCATGCAGTCTCAGAGATGCATGGCTGCACAACTAAGTGGGTAATGAAGTGTTATGTAAGTGTTGTGTAGGATATCCAGGGAGTCTCCTTAAAAAATGAGTTCTGTGTCTTATAATACGTAGTCCTCCTTATTCTTTCCTACTCCCTGCAACACTGGCACGAAGGCAACTGGAGCTTAAGCAGCCACTTTGAACCTTGGGGCAAGATGAATGACAGAACGATAGAGCAAGACGGAAGGAATTCTGTCGCCTCTAAGCCTCTATTTTGAACTTTTCTGTTATATGCAACTGTATTTAATTGTATTAACAGTTAATAGATTTTGATAGGTTTTAAGAGCCCGTTTTATCTTTTAATCTCGTCAACACCAGGCCCCTGACTTACTCAACAGATGTGACTCTACCATGAGGTCATCAATGATCTTTTCAGACTATATTAATTTTTAATATTTTATTAAGCTAGTAATATAGGTTTACTTATTTTTTATACCATAATTATCTTAAAGATCATTTCTACCTGTAGTTCAAAATTTATTGTACAAATTGTTCTACTCAGGTTAATAGTTTGTGACCTACTTTTAAGTTGTCAATTATTTAAAATGTTTTAATTCATGCCAGGTTATATTTCCCTTTTTTATAACCAGGAAGAATACTATGGCATACTTTTCTTGAGGTCAAATAAATTAAAAAGTATTTTATGAGATTAGTATCATGGCTTGGCAGTAAAGAATAAGTATGACACAGTCATTTTCTATAAAGGAACTCATAAACTTTATTTTCTGGCATTTCCTCTCTGCTCAGACACAAGCCTAGCTTCTGCTGTTTTCTCTTTAAACTTGTGGCTTTCCTCTTACTTAAGGGAAAAGAATAATGAGGTTTGTCTCAAGGCCCTTTCCTTGTGGTTTAATCAAAGTTTGGGGGGAAAACCCCATAAAATTCACTCTAGATTGGATGACCAAAGGTCTATGGGAGTTATGAAGATCGTACAGGCTTTAAGATTTTGCCTTATGTAATAATAACAGTAGCAATATAGTATGCTTGTTAATAATACCGTATTACTTATGTCGTACTTATGTATTTGGCACAGTACTAAGTGATCTGTATGTAATGTCATTTAATCTTCACAATAACCTGAGAGGTACTATACTTTACAGCCGAGGGAACTGAATCACAATGATACTAAATAACTTGCTCAAGATCACTCAGCTATAGTAGAAATATCAAGACCTGAACCCATGCTTTTTGATTTTGCAATATTATTAAGAAGTATTAATACATTCCAGGGTGCCTGGGTGGGCTCAGTTGGTTAAGCATCCGATTCTTGATTTTAGCTCAGGTTATGATCTCAGGGTCATGGGGTCGAGCCTTATATCAGGCTCTACCCTCAGCATGGAATCTGCTTCAGATTCTTTCCCCCCTCCCTCCCCAGCTGCCCGTTGCCCAGCTCATTCTCTCTCTCTCTCTCTCTCTCATAAATAAATAAATAAATAAAATCTTTTTAAAAAAAGTATTAATACATTCAGAGAATTGTTGTAATTATTGCATTAAATTAGCTGAATCAAAAATACAATTGGAGAAATATAAAAACTATTAAATATAGTTTTTGATCTATGCTCTTCAGATCCTCTTTCTTGGTATTGAAATGTAAATGTATGTACATCACCATTTGAATATTTATTGCATTAATAATTTAACATTTTAAACTTTTTTTTACTAAATTAAATAATTTCCAAAGGAAACAGCATTCATTCAAATTCTTCATATTTTTTTTTATTTTTCTATGACCTCACCATATATAGGTATTAGGATAAATGTTTTAACTCGGGTTTAGATTCAATCCTGGGGAAGAATCACCAGGTGGAAATTACTCAGTTTCATAAGGTACTGATTATGTTTAGTTCTCTTTACTTATACTTGGCCCAGTAGGTAAATAAAATTATCCACCTCCACATCTACCAAGAATATACAAAACAAATGATATGTAGAGCTGGAAAGATCCTTTAAAATAAATTAAATATTCCCTATATTTTGTAGAGGGAAATAAGGTCCAGATTCATCAAAAAACTTGACCAAGATAATTTACTCAAGCAAAAGTTAACAGTAAAATATAAAGAGCATGTACTTCGGTGTCAGGAGATATAGGTCAAATCTTGGTTCTGCAATTCATTAATCAAGAAAATTTGGCTATGTTGTTGAACCTCTGGGAGGGATCAAGTTTTTAACTAATGGAATTAGCTAATGATAATATCTTCTATAAAACTGTCATGAAGATCAAATGATAAGATACAAATGTTAGTGTTTTACAAACCAAGTGTGATATAAATGTTGGCTGTTATTAATTGGGTTTTGCTTTCTATTATAGAGAAGAGATACTATAAAATGTATACATCATCAGCAATTTAGAAATGATTCCCATACCAAGGCAAACACCTAGTAGCTTCTTTAAAAAAATTTTTGTGAAGAGTTGTAGACATTAGATTTCTGAAAGAGAAAAATCTGCAGCCAAGAATATTCTATCCAGCAAGACTATTATTCAGAATAGAAGGAGAGAAAAAGAGTTTCCCAGACAAACAAAAGTTAAAGGAATTCATGACCTCTAAATAAGCCCTACAGGAAATGTTAAAGGGGAATCTGTGAGTGGAAAGGAAAGACCACACATAAGGACTAAGAAAGGTAGGAAGCACAAAAGCAGTAAAAATAAGGATATCTATCAAAATTTGTCAAGGGAGTCACAAAATAAAACGATGTAAGTTACGACACCATGTTAAGTATGATACCTAAAGCATGGGGGGTGAGGAATAAGTCACTTCAAACTTAAGTGACCATCAACAACATAGACTGCTATATGCATAAGATGTTATATACAAATATAATGGTAACCATAAGTCAAAACCCACTAATAAATATGCAAAAAATAAACAGCAAGAAATCCAGTATATCACTAAAAAAAGCCAGCAGAGAGAGTAAAGAACAAAAGAAGAAAGGAACAGAAAAGAACTAAAAAAAAAAAACAAAACCATAACATAAGTAACAAAATGGAAATAAGTACATACCTATAAATAAATGAATGTAAATGGACTAAATGCTCCAATCAAAAGACATAAGGTGGGGCACTTGGGTGGCACAGTCGTTGGGCCTTTGGCTCATGTCATGATCCCAGGGGTCCTGGGATGGAACCCTGCATTGGGCTCCCTGCTCGGCGGGAAGCCTGCTTCTCCCTCTCCCAGAACCCCCACCCCCACCCGCTTGTGTTCCCTCACTCGCTGTGTCTCTCGCTGTCAAACAAATAAATAAAATCTTAAAAAAAAAAGACATAAGGTGATGGAATGGATAAAAAAGCAAGACCAACTGACATACTACCTACAAGAGACTCATTTCAGACCTAAAAACAAATGCAGATTAAAAGTGAAATGGAAAAAAATGAAGGGATGGAAAAGTATTTATCATGCAAATGGAAGGAAAAAGAAAGAAAAGGTAATATAATACTCATGTTGAACAAAATAGACTTTAAAACAAAAACTGTAACAAGAGACAAAAAGAACACCATATAACCATAAAGGGAACAATACAACAAGAAGATAAAACAATTGTAAATATTATGCACCCAACATTGGAACACCCAAATATATAAAGTAGCTAATACAAACATAAAGGAAGTAATTGATAGCAATACAGTAATAGGAGAGGACTTTAACACCCCACTTACATCAATGGAAAGATCATTCAAACAGAAAATTACAAGGTAGCAGTGGTTTTGAATGATACATCGGACCAGATGGATCTAACTGATATATTCAGAACATTCCATCCCCAAAGAGCAGAATACACATTCTTTGTAAGTGCACATGGAATATTCTCTGGCATTGATCACATATTAGACCACAGAGCAAGTCTCCAAAAATTCAAAAGATCAAAGTCATACAATGCATCCTTTCTGGCCACAATGGTATAAAACTAGAAATCAACCACAGGAAAAAATCTGGAATGAACACAAATACATGCAGGTTAAAAAAATGCTACTAAATGCTAATGAAACTAGAAATCAACCAAGAAGTCAAAGAGGAAATAAAAAAATACATGGAGATGAATGAAATGAATACACAATGGTCCAAAATCTTTGAGATGCAGCAAAAGTTGTACTAAGAGGGAAGTTTATAGCAATACAGGCATACCTCAAAAAAAACCCAAAAAACAAAAAAACAAGAAAAATCTCAAACAACCTAACTTTATACCTAACGGAACTAGAAAAAAGAGGAACAAACCAGCCCCAAACCAGTAGAAGGAAGGAAATAATAAAGATTAGAGCAGAAATAAGTGAAACAGAAACTAAAAAAGCCACAATAAAACAGGTCAATGAAACCAGGAGAATGGTTCTTTGAAGAGATCACCAAAATTAAAACTTTAGCCAGACGCATTTAAAAAAAGGAGAAAGAAGACTCAAATAAATAAAATCATAAATGAAAGAAGAGAAATAACAACCAACACCACAGAAATACAAAGGACTATAAGAGAATATTATGAGTAATTATAAGCCAACAAATTGGACAACCTAGAAGAAATGGATAAATTCCTAGAAACAAATAACCTTCCAAAACTGAATCAGAAGAAATAGAAAATTTGAATAGACCAATTACTAGCTTTGAAATTAAATCAGTAATCAAAGAAACTCCCAAACAACAAAAAGTCCAGGACCAGATAGCTTCATAGGTAAATTCTACCAAACAATTGAAGAAGACTTAATACCTATTCTTCTCAAACTACTCACAAAAATAGGAAAGGAAAGTAAGCTTCCAAATTCATTGTATGAGGCCAGCATTACCCTGATACCAAAAGCAGATAAAGTCACTACAAAAAAGAAAACTACAGACCAGTATCTCTGATGAACATAGATGCAAAGATCCTCAACAAAACATTAACCAACTGCATATAACAAAGATTTTAAAAAAATCATTCACCATGATCAAGTGGGATTTATTCCTGGAATGCACGCATGGTTCAATATTCAGAAATCAATCAATGTGCTACATCACATCAACAAGAGAAAGGATAAAAACCATATGATGATTTGAATAGATGCAGAAAAAGCATATGACAAAGTACAACATCCATTCATGATAGAAACCCTCAATAAAGCAGGCTTAGGGAGTATATCTCAACAGAATAAGGGGAATATATGAAAAACCCACAGCTAACATTATCCTCAAGTGTAAAAAAACTAACAGCTTTCCCCTAAGATCAAGAACAAGACAAGGAAGGACATCCACTCTCACACTTTCATTCAGCATAGTACTGGAAATCTGAGGCATGGCAATCAAATAAGAAAAAGAAATCAAAGGCATCTAAATTGCTAAGGACGAAGTAAAACTTTTACTATTTGTGGACGACATGATACTATATATAGAAAACCCTAAAGACTTCACCAAAAAACTGGTAAATAAATTCAATAAAGTAGTAGGTTACAAAATTAATATACAGAAATTGATTGCATTTCTATACACTAATAATGAAGTAGCAGAAAGAGAAGTTAAGAAAACAATCTCATTTACAATTGTGCCAAAAATAACAAGATACCTAGGAATAAACCTAACCAAAGAGGTGAAAGATCTGTACTCTGAAAACTATAAAACAATGATGAAAGTAATTGAAGATGACACAAACAAATGGAAAGATATTCCATGCTCATTGACTGGGAGAACAAATATTGTTAAAATGTCCATACTATCCAAAGCAATTTACAGATTTAATGCAATCCCTATCAAAATACCAACAACATTTTTCACAGAACTAGGCCAAATAACCCTAAAATTTGTATGGAACCACAACCACAAAAGACCTCAAACAGGCAAAACAATCTTGAAAAAGAAGATCAAAACTGGAGGATCACAATCCCAGACTTCAAGATATATTGAAAAACTGCAGTAATCAAAGGAACATGATACTGACACAAAAATGGACACATAAACCAATGAAATAGAAAAGAAAATTTAGAAATAAATCCACTCTTATATGATCAATTAATCTATGACAAAGAAGGCAAGAATATACAATGGGAAACTGGAAATGGTGCTTAGAAAACTGGATAGCTACATGAAGAGAATGAAACTGGACCACTTTCTTACACCATACACAAAAATAAACTCAAAATGGATTAGAGACCTAAATGTGAGACCTGAAACCATAAAATTCCCAGAGTACAGACCATAATATCTCTGGCATTGGCCATAGCAACATTTTTCTAGATATGTCTCCTTTGGCAAAGGAAAGAGAAGCAAAATTAAACTATTGGGAGTACACCAATAAAAAGCTTTTGTGCAGTGAAGGAAACCATTAACAAAACAGAAAGACAACTTACTGAATGGAAGAAGATATTTGCAAATGACATATCTGATAAGGGGTTAGTATCAAAATACATAAAGAAGTTATATAACTCAACACCAAAAAAACAAATAATCTAATAAATGGGCAGAAGACACAACTAGACATTTTTCCAAAGAAGACATCCAGATGGCCAACAGACACATGAAATGATCCTTAACATCACTCATTGTCAGGGAAATACAAATCTAAACCACAATGAGATATCATCTTACACCCGTCACAGTGGCTAAATTAAAAACACAGGAAACAAGTGTTGGCAAGGATGCAGAGAAAAAGGAACTCTTGTGCACTGTTGGCAGGAGTTCAAGCTAGTGCAGCCACTGTGGAACACAGTATGGAGGTTCCTCAAAATTTTAAAAATAGAACTACCATATGATGAGTAATTCCACATCTGGGTATTTATCACAAAAAAAAAATACTAATTCAAAAAGATATATGCACCACATGTTTATTGCAGCCAAGATATGAAAGCAGCCCAAGTGCCCATTGACAGATGAATGGATAAAAAAGTGTCATATATATACAATGGAATAGTAGTTAGCTAAAAAAGGAATGCAATCTTGCCATTTGCAAAAACCTAGGTGGATCTAGAGGGTATAATGCTAAGTGAAATACGTCAGTCAGAGAAAGACAAGTATGATTTCACTCATATGTGAAACTTAAGACAGATGACAAAGAAAAAAAGAGACAAACAAAAAACCCAGACTCTTTTTTTGAGTTTTTTTTTATGATGTTATGTTAATCACCATACATTACATCATTAGTTTTTGATGTAGTGTCCCATGATTCATTGTTTGTGTATAACACCCACTGCTCCATTCAATACGTGCCCTCTTTAATACCCATCACCAGGCTAACCCATCCTCCCACCCCTCTCCCCTCTAGAACCCTCAGTTTGTTTCTCAGAGTCCATAGTCTCTTAAACATAGAGAACAAACTGGTGGCTGCCAGAGGTGAGATGGGCGGGGGGTGGGGGGATTAGTAAAATAGATAAAGGGGATTAAGAGTACACCTGTGATGAGGAGCAAGATGGCAGAGGAGTAGGAGACCTGGATTTCGTCTCCTCTCAGGAATTCAGCTGGATAGGGATCAAACCATTCTGAACACCTACAAACTCAACAGGAGATCGAAGAAAAGAATAGCAACAACTCTGAAAAGAAAAGCGACCACTTTCTGGAAGGTAGGACGTGCGGAGAAGTGAATCCGAGGCGAGATTCGGGAGGATAGATGGCGGGGGAGGGGCCTCCGTCAGCTGCTTCTGGCAAGTGGTAGAGCCGCGGAGCACAAAATTGGAACTTTTAGAAGTCGGCTCTGCTGAGGGATGTCACTCCGGTGGCTAAGCAGGGGGTGGAA
>NC_138374.1:109345445-109354379 GCF_054177405.1 Leptonychotes weddellii
ATCGGAGGGGTAGACGAACCATGAGAGACGATGGACTCTGAAAAACAAACTGAGGGTTCTAGAGGGGAGGGGGGTGGGAGGATGGGTTAGCCTGGTGATGGGTATTGAGGAGGGTACGTTCTCCATGGAGCACTGGGTGTTATGCACAAACAATGAATCATGGAACACTACATCTAAAACTAATGATGTAATGTATGGGGATTAACATAACAATAAAAAAATTAAAAAAAAGTACACTTGTGATGAGCACTGAGGAATGTATAGAATTGTTGAATCATTATATTGTATATCTGAAACTAATATAACACTGTATGCTAATTATACACTGTATGTGGAATAAAAATGATAATAAAAACAAAGTTTTAAAAAAGATTTGAAACAGGGAAAAAAAAGAAATTAGGTAGATTTATTGGGCAAATGCATTTTTTTCATCCTTCATAGAAAAGTGGATCAGAAACAGTTCATATTCATTTGGAATGGACAAAAGTATGCATTTACAATCTTGATTGAAGATTATATTAACTCTCGTACCATCTATCATCATATAATCCCAAAAGACCTGAACTGTGGGGATACACTGGTACAATAAATTGAGGACACTATGCTAATCATATTGGATGAGCAAGAAATGGTAAGTATCTTAGATACATCGATAAGGTACATTTTCTTAAGAGGGAGATAAATGGGGGCGCCTGGGTGGCTCAATCTTTAAGTGTCTGCCTTCGGTTCAGGTCAAGATCCCAGGGTCCTGGGATTGAGCCCTGCATAGGGCTCCCTGCTTTGCAGGAAGCCTGCTTCTCCCTCTCCCACTCCCCCTGCTTGAGTTCCCTCTCTAGCTGTGCCTCTCTCTGTCAAATAAATAAATAAAATCTTTTTTTTTTAAAAAAAGAGGGAGATAAATATTATGAGATTTAAGGGACCTGCTACATCAGTAATATTTTAGAGGTCCAGTCATATGAGGCATGTCAAGTTCAAGATATCTTCTCCACAGTAAAGGACAAATTCCTGAAGCTTGTATCTTCCATTATGAAGAATAAAATGCAATGCATGGGGCACCTCTCTGGGTTCTGAGGGCAGACTATTTGACACATGGGAATACTGCTCCAGCCCATATATTAAGTGACGTGAAAGGCTGACACTTTTGAGTGGGACCCAGAGCAGAAAAGAGTTTTGAAGCAAGCCCAGCAAATATGCAACTGACTCTGCAGCTTGGGTCAAAAACTCAGAGACACCATGTTATTTTGGATGTATGTGGAATACACAATGGGAAAAAACGCAATGTGGACTCTATGGTAAAGTCCACTCTAAGAATCACAGTACAAGCCTTTGGAATTCTGGAGCAAGTTTACGCCATCTGCAGTGGAGAATTACACACTCTTGGAAGATAAATCTTGATGGGCTACTCGGCTTGGTAGAGAGAGGGAGACAGAGAACCTAGCTATGAATCATTAGATGATCATGCTGCCAGGGCTGCTCATCATGAGCAAGATTTCACCAGAAACACCATGTCACAAGGTCTGGGGGTGAGCTGGGGTAGGCAGCAGTAACCCATTTTGAAATGGAAATGTTACCTTGTGGATTAGATATAAACAGGGCCAGAGGGCACAGATACTCTAAAAACCTCATGTCATTTGTAATTCATCTTTCATGAGACTTGGGATTATATGATCCTTGTCTTCACATAAATTCCAGGAGCAATTTCTCCAGGATGCTAGAGGGCCTCTTCTGGAGGAATCTTTAAGGAGAACAAAAGTGCACTAACCACAGCACTTTCCATTGAAGCTAATCACAGGGATAGAGCTCATCGTCCTAATCTCTCTCCTCTACTATGAATTTTAGATGACCCTCATCCTCAGCACCTCTAGATGGATTAATGGTGGTATGACCCAGACCCTCATCTGTGAGGGCTCTGAGCCCTTGGCTCACCATGCCCTTCTTAAGACATAGCTGTTACACTTGCCCATTTACTATCAAGATAGGTTGTATCAGGAGCCACCCAGGTGGGAGTGAAACATATTCCTTTTGACGCTACTAGGTTATGGTTAGCTGACAACTTATAGCTATTTACTTACTCAATATCTGCCTCACCTTTTGAGCCAAGATTATGCTCTTCTCAGGGAAGCTAATGACTGCATAAAATGGATCTAGTCATTTCTGCCCAAAGTAAGATCACTCTTACTTACTTTCTTATCGGTTCTTCTAATGAGTTATTTCCTCCAGAACTCCCCACTGAGTTGGCAATTTGTCAGTCCTGCATCATGATTTGGTCAATCCCCTGCCAAATTTTGTCTCTTCCTTTTCTCTTTCACAGATGTTATCTCCCCTCCCCCAACAATTTTTTTTCCCCTCTTAACTCCTTCTCTGTGTGTTTGCTTCCCAGAGAATCTCACTGACCTGCACAGAAAGGTAGCGCTGGTTAGAGACATGAGCGCCTATGAAAGTGGGCACATGGTATAAAGACCTTTGTACTATAAAGACCTTTGTACCACTTGTGGTAGTGGTTTTAAATGTCCCCAAATTCTTTGATTCTTCTCTCTTCAAGAGGTAGAACCTTGTTCCCCTGTCCTTGAGTTTGGGCTGGACTTAATTCAAATGAATAGAATAAAGGAAAAGTAATGATGTGCAACTTTGGAGACTAGTTTATAAAAGGCACTATAGCTTTCTGCTTCTTCTCTCTTGGATCGCTCTCTCTCCAGGAAGCCAGCTGCCATATCATGAGGACACAGGAAACAATGGAGAGTCCCATGTGGTGAGGAAAAAGGCTTTCTTCCAACAACAATGTGAATGCAGTACCCAAACTTCAACCATAGGCAGTAAGTTTATTGCAATCTCTCCAGGGACCCTTAACCAGAACCAGCTGCTTTTGGATTTCTAAACATAAGCTGATACAAGGTAATAAATGTTTGTTGTTTTAAACTGCCAAGTATTGGAAGACTTTGTTACATAACAGATTATCGATATACTTGTAAATCACCATCTAAAAGTATCCACTATTGAAGAAGCACTAAATAGACAAATGACAACTCACTTGTCATCAATCAGCCTCTGTCATCAGCCACTCCAGTGCTAGTAAAATGATTGCAGGAATAGAGAAGCCATGGGCACAGGAATGAAAGCTATTCACGGTCCCAACAACATGAGCTCCCATTCACTAAGGTTTATCTGTCCAGTTGCTGCTGCTCCTGGAACTCCAAACTGATAGCAATGGAGAACAACACTGAAACATTCTATGAGGAAACTAACCAGCCTGCTGGTAAGATAGCAACATTAGATGTTTTTCAGTGTCCAAGTTTAGAGAATTTCCTGTTATCCCTATGTTATTGATTTTTTGTTTGATTATTTTTTTTTTTTGGTTTATGGTTAGAGAATAAGCTATTTTGATTGTTTTCAATTTATTGAGGTTTGTTTTTAGTGTAGGTTATAGTCTATCTTGATATGTGTTCCATGTGAGCTTGTGAAGAATGTGTATTCTGCTGTTGTTGGGTAAAGTGTTCTATAAATGTAGATTAGATAACACTGGCTTATTGTATTTTTGAGTTCTCCTATTTCTTTGCTGATTTTCTGTCCATATTTGTGCATCAGTTTTTAATAAAGGGGTGATGAAGTCTCTAACTATAATTACAGACTTGTCTATTTGTCTTTTCAGTTTTATCAGCTTTTGCTTTACTTATTTTGCAGCTCTGATTTTTGGTATGTACACATTTAAGATTGTATTTTTATTTCTGGTATGTATAATGTTTCTCTCTCAGGGAATTTCTTTTCTTTGAAGTCAAATTAAAAGAATATTAATATAGCCACTTCTGCTTTCCTTTAAGTTTGCATTATATATCCTTTTACATCTTTTGCTTTCAATCTGCCTATATTGTTATATATAGAGAGAATATAATTAGCCCATGATTTTAGATTCACTTTGTGAATCTCAGTCTCTTAACTGGTGTATTTTGTCTATTCACATTTAATTATTGATATATTAGGGTGTAAGTCTGCCATTATAGTTTTTGTTTTCTGTTTGTTATTTCTCTATTTTTTTTGTCTTGGTGTGGGTCATAATTTCATTTTGATTTATCTATAGTGGTTTTTTTTTAAGTTATTGTATTTTTAGTTCTAAAATTTCCATTTGGATCTTCTTACATTTTCTACTTCTTTACTGAGACCTTTTCTTTCTTTCCTGAGGATTTATGTTCTTTCATTTGCTTCAAGATGTTTGTAATTGCTCAATGAAGCATTTTTGTTATGGCTGCTTTAACTATTTGTCAGAGAATTCTAACATTTCTTTCATCTTGGTGTTCGCATTCATTGATTAGTATTATTATTTTGTTCATTCAGTTTGAGATCTTTCTGGTTCTTGCTATGAGAGTAATTTTTTTTATGGAAACCCAGAAATTTGCATATTATGTTAAGAGGTTCTGGGTCTTATTTAAGCCTTCTGTGTTAGTTGGCTTCCTCTGACACTTCTGCATGGGAATGGGACAGGTGTATTATAATTACTGTCAGGTGGGTAGAAATCTAGGTAACTCACTCAGTCTCTGTTGACACCCAAGAGTGGTGTGTCTTTTCTGGCGAGAGAGGAAGAAATGTCTTATTGCTCTCATGTGGCCTTCACTAACATGATAGCAGTGGAAGTGATCTCATTAATTCTGGGTAGTGACAAACGTTCCAACTTTTCTATAAGGCTCCTGTGATACCATCCCAGTGGGGAGGGATGCTTCATAACTGCTGAATGTGGTTGGAAACACAAGCAGTGTTTCCCCCCCTAGTCTCCATTGGCAATATGGAGTAGGGCTTATTACTACTGCGTGGGTATAAATCCTAGTTCCCTGCTTAGCCTTCTCTGACAATACCCCAGCAGGAGAGTTGGGGTGACTTGTTACAGCCTGATGGAATGAAAGTCTGGGCTCCCCACTTGACCTTTGCTGGTATCAGTAGAAATGGGACCACAGTTTTATACTATGGTATTTGACTATAGTTGAGTGGTTGTTTAAAAGTTTTCTGTCTTGCTAGTTTGCCTCTTTCCTGGTCTTTTGGCTACAGGGGCAGGTTTTTGCTGGAGCTCTGTTTTTCTGCATCCATTGGCATTTCTGAGCTGCCGGTTTTTTCCGTTTCAAATCTGGGATACATAATGACAAAAAACAAAACAAAACACCCCAGGAACTTAATAATTTTCATTTCTTGAGCCCTGAGTACACCAGCCAGTCTGCTTTCTTCTATCTCTCAGAATCTCTTTATGTTTGCTTTACATATAATGCCCAGGGTTTTAAGTTGTAATTAGCAGAAGGTATAGGGGAAAGTATGTGTACTCCATTTTCCCAGAAAGGTCCCAGGACTATTTTTATATTTTTAAGTGATTAAAAAAAAAAACACTAGAAGAATAAAATTTCATGATCCATGAGAATTATATGCAATTTCATTGTCTATAGCTGCTTTTGTGCTATCCTGGCTAAGTTTGAGGAGCTGCATCAGAGACTATGGTTCACAAACCGCAAAACATTTACTATCTGATCCTTTATAGAAATTTGCTGACCCTTGGATCACCTAATGGAATGAATTACTAGCATTTTATTAACAGAACTGAGTAGAGTACCACCTCAAACAAAAATAATAGAAAGGGATGTGTAAATTCAGATAGACTCTACTCAGTGTTATGCTCTGGTGAATACATCTTTGGTTGAAATGTTGGTCAGGAAAGATGATGCTATCAGAGAAGGTTTCCTGCACTCCTACTCCCTAGTATCCATATTTTTTATAACAATCCTTATTCCACCAATTCTGAGAAGTGCTTTTTCTCACAATCTGAACATCTCTGATGTGACTTACAAACCAGTATCTTGTCATAGTTTAATTGGCAGTATTTTTTCTTTCTTAGTCATGTATAAAATAATAATGCACCTTACAACTGATGATATCTTAGATGTATTGAAATATGCAAATGATCTGGAGCTATTACAAATAAATCCTTGTGTAGTTAAGAAAACATACCTTTTTGAGTTTAAGCCAAAAGCTACTCAGGTTATGCTGAATGAGTTTTCCTTACACATTGACCTCAAAGTCACTTTTTAAATTCTCCTTGGAGCAAAACATTTTTCACCTGTAATTTTTTTCCAATTAGATGTTTTTCTAGCAAAGTCTGGTATAAATAATCCTATATTTTTTTTCTACTGTCAAAGTGTTCTCCAAGAAGTTTGAATGTCTCCAGAAAACATTTTTTTCTATGATTGTACATGTTTCTCTGTGTTTGTAATTCTGTTTTCATGTTGTAATCGTATAACCAAGGCTGTCACTGTCATAATGTTGACCAATTCTTATCCTAGGAGTCATAAAGAGTAAGTCCAAAACTAATTTGGAAAGGCATGATGTAAAGGAAAAAAAAAAACAACCCAATGGTACTCTTTCCCACTTATCTAACCTTTCAAGGGCACTTAGCAGTTAGAAGAACATTATAAGTACAGACAGATTTCATGATTAGAAGGTTCATTAGTAAGAAGGTACAGAATACTAATCACAAGACTTTCATTTGCACTGACAAGGTCTGACCTAGCTAGCATTCATCAGTGACAGTGGAATTGCTCCCTGGTGGTATCAACCACAGGCAAGGCGGGGAAAACATGTTCTTCATGGAGGAATTCATCAAAAGTAAGCAGAGCTGTATCACACACCATTGCTTTCAGGAACTCCCTAGAGAGTAGCCAGCATCTTATCTGAGTCAGTTTGTTTGGTCTATAAAATGCAAAGTGCTCAGAGGAAGTTTGCACGTGAAAGAAAAACAGTTTGAACTTTGGAACTCTGGACAAACAACCATCACATGAATCTGTATCTTAAATAATCTAATTGACCATGAGTAGGTGCTTTAGTCAATATTAAATCCATAAGCATAGGAATATACTCTGCATTTAACCCTGTAGTAATTATAAATGTTATATATTCTTATAAATATTTCCCTTTTAAAGTACTGTGACACCAAAAAGACATTAATTACATTAATATCAATCAAAATTGCGTATTTTAAGCCGGAAAGTATATTTTGATATTTTAATTATAAGTGTATATTTAATGGCTCTTTTCCCAAATGTCACAACTTTCAACAAAATATGTCCTTATTATGTAAAAGCATTTTATGAATAATGATTAAGTTCTCACAGCTGTGCTTGGTGCTATGAAGGACAAAACTGAGCACTGTTAGTATTTCCATCTATAAAGAGCTTATACCTAATTTGCTATAAAATTACCAAATGAAATAATTAGAAATTATACAAAACAAAATATAACTGAGTGGGAAGTATCCAGGCTCCAGTGCTTTGAATTTTTTTAATTACCTGACTCCCCTGGGCCTGTTTCCTTATCTACAAAATAAGACAATATTACCTAACATACAGGGTTGGGATAAGTGTTAGGTAAATGGTGATTACCGTAAACAACTCCAAATAATACAGTAAATATCTCACATGCAGGCATACCTCATTTTATTGTACTTTGCTTTATTGTGCTTTATAGATACTGCATTTCTTTTTTAACAAACTGAAGGTTTGTGCCAACCCTGTGTTGAACAAGTCTATTAGCATCATTTTTCCAACAGATTTGTTCACTTCATGACTCTGTGTCACACTTTGGTAATTCTTGCAAATATTTCAAACTTTTTCATTATTATTATATCTGTTATGGTGATCTGTGATTAGTGATCTTTGATGTTACTATTACAATTGTTTTGGGGTGCCGCAAATCACATCCCATTTAAAATGATGTGTATTCTCACTGCTGTACTGGCCATTACCCCATTTCTCCCCCTCTCCTCAGGCCTCCCTATTCCCTGAGACACAACAATATTGAATTGAGGCCAATTAATAACCCTCCACTGGCCTCTAAGTGTTCAAGTGAAATGGAGCGTCACACATCTCTCACTTTAAATCAAAAGCTAGAAATAATTAAGTTTAGTGAGGAAGCCATGTCACAAGCTGAGATAGGCTGAAAGCTAGGTCTTTTGCAGAAAACAGTTAACTAAGTTGTAAATGCAAAGGAAAAGTTTTTGAAGGCAATTAAAAGTGCGGCTTCAGCGAACACACAAATGACAGAGAGTGAAAGAGCCTTATTGCTGCTGTGGAGAACGTTCTAGTTGTCTGGGTAGAGGATCAGAACAGCTACACACTCTCTTCAGCCAAGTCTAATTCAGAACAACCCCTACCTCTACTTCAATTCTGTGATGGCTGAGAGAGGTCAAGAAGCTGCAGAAGCAAAGTTCAAAGCTAGCAGAGGTTGGGTCATGAGGTTTAAGGAGAGAAGCCATCTCCATAACACAAAGGTGCAAGGTGAAGCAGCAAATGCTGATGGAGAAGCTGCAGCAAGTTACCTAGAAGTTCTAGCTAAGAGACTTAATGAAGGTGGCTACCCTAAACAACAGATTTTCAGTGTAGAAGAAACAGTCTTATATTGGAAGAAGACACCATCTAGGACTTTCAGGGCCAGAGGAGAAATCAATGCCTGGCTTCAAAGCTTCCAAGGACAAGCTGACTCTCCTGTTAGGGGTAATGCACTGATGACTTTCTCTAAAAGCCAGTGCTCATTTACCATTCTGACAATCCTGGGGCCCTTAACAGTTACGCTTCATCTACTCTGTCTGTGCTCTATAAATGGAAAAACAAAACCTAAATGACAGCATGTCTGTTTACAACATGGTTTACTGAATATTTTAAGCTCACTGTTGAGACCTGCTGCTCAGAAAAAATTCCTTTTTAATTTAAGAGTACTGCTCCAATGTCCACAATAGCCAAACTATGGAAAGAGCCAAGATGTCCATCAACAGATGAATGGAGAAAGAAGATGTGGTATATATATACAATGGAATATTATGCAGCCATCAAAACCCCCCAAAATCTTGCCATTTGCAACAACCTGGATGGAACTAGAGGGTATTATGCTGAGCGAAATAAGTCAATCAGAGAAAGA
>NC_138374.1:109354479-109390998 GCF_054177405.1 Leptonychotes weddellii
TGGCTCAGTCATTAAGCGTCTGCCTTCGGCTCAGGTCATGATCCCAGTGTCCTGGGATCGAGCTCCGCATCGGGCTCCCTGCTCTGCGGGAAGCCTGCTTCTCCCTCTCCACTCCCCCTGCTTGTATTCCCTCTCTCGCTGTCTCTCTCTGTCAAAAAAATAAATAAAATCTTAAAAAAAAATAAAATAAAATCTTAAAAAAAACTAATGATGTATGTTGACTAACATAACATAATAAAATAAAATTAAAAAAAAAAGAGTACTGCTCATTGACAATGTATTTGGTCACCCAAATCTGTGCTGGAGCTGTACAATGAAATTAATGTTGTTTTCACACATGCTAACGCAAATCCATTCTGCAGCACATGGATCAAGGAGTAATGTTGACTTTTAAGTCTTATTATTTAAGAAATACATTTCATAAGGCTATAGCTATTATAGATAGTGATGCTTCTAATGGATCTGGGCAAAGTAGTAAAGTGAAAATTTTCTGGAAAGGATTCACTATTCTAGATGCTATTAAGAACATTTGTGATTCATGGGAGGAGGTCCAAATGGCAACATTAATAGGAGTTTGGGAAAGGTTGATTTTGACCCTCATGGATGACTTTGAGGGGTTCAGGACTTCAGTGGAGGAAGTAACCACAGATGTGGTGGAAATAGCAAGAGAACTAGAATTAGAAGTGGAGCCCAAAGATGTGACTGAACTGGTGCATCCTTATGATAAAACTTAAACAGACAAGGAGTTGCTTTTTGTGGATGAATGAAGAAAGCGGTTTCTTGAGATGGAATCTACTCCTGTTGAAGATGCTGTGAAGATTGTTGAAATGACAAAAAAACATTTTAAGTATCACCTACACATAGTTGATAAAGCAGCAGCAGGGTTTGAGAGGATTGACTCCAATTTGAAAGAAGTTCTTCTGTGGGTAAGATGCCATCAAACAGCATTGCATGCTCCAGAGAAATCACTCATGAAGGGAGTCAGTTGATGTGGCAAACTTCATTGTTGTCTCATTTGAAAAATTACCACAGCTGCCCCAGTCTTCAGCACCACCGCCCTGATCTGTCAGCAGCCATCCACACTGAGGCAAGACCCTCCACCAGCAAAAAGATTATGACTCGCTGAAAGCTCAGATGATGATTAGCATTTTTTAGCAATAAAGCATTTTTAAAATAAAAGTATGTACATTGTTTTTTAAAGACATGTTCCTACCGTGCACTTGATAGGCTACAGCATTGTGGAAACGTAACTTTAATGTGCACTTAGAAACCAAGAAATTCTTTTGACTCACTTTATCGTGATACTCACTTTATTGCAATGGTCTGAAATTAAACCCACAATAGCTCTGAGGCATGCCTGTGCAGGAAGACACCAAAAGAGAAAAAAGAGGGGCGCCTGGGTGGCTCAGTTGGTTAAGCGACTGCCTTTGGCTCAGGTCATGATCCTGGAGTCCCTGGATCGAGTCCCGCATCGGGCTTCCTGCTCGGCAGGGAGTCTGCTTCGTCCTCTGACCCTATCCCCTCTCAGGTGTTCTCTCTTTCTCATTCTCTCTCTCTCAAATAAATAAAAATAAAATCTTTAAAAAAAAAAAAAAGAGAAAGAAGAGATCCATGAGATGAGTGAAAGATGAGCCTACTGGTGTCAAGCTAGGGCTGAGCCTTAGAAAGTCTATTTCATATACTAATAAAATTATTATTTTCTTACATTGGAAGTTTTCTGAAATTGATGTTAAAACAAATGGTGAAAAAACTAGCTAAGAATTAAATTATGATATGATTAACATTGACTACATGTCTGTCGATTTATGAGATACCCACAGGTAGGTGATTTTAACTCTAATTTGGATCTTACTACTGACTGAAATGGCTTCACAACAATTAAACTCTGGTTCAGGATTAAAACAAAACGTTATTTTCTAAACAAAATATAATTAAATGCCACAGATTTGTCAGAATAAATCATGAAAAATTAAGAAAAAATTTTCTTAATTTTTAAAGAAGTGATATAGTTATAAATTTTAAAATGGGAAGTATAAAAAGGCATGTTATGAATAATATCCCACTCACTCTTGTCCGTCAGCCACCCAGGTGTTCTTTCCAAAGTGAAAGTTAGTAAAAGTAGTTGGTATATTTTGATCCTAGGCAACAAGCTATGAGATCTTTCCCCTGTGTATACACTGTTCTGAATTTGGGTGGCCCTGGGAATATTTACAGCTAAGATGTCATCAATATCTACAAGCACCTTGCATTTCCATCTCTCTAGAGGAACAAATATCTATCTCTGGTTTTTCTCCGCTTGGTACAGTTCTAGTGTGCTGGGTTTCCACGGCTTTGGGGCAAGGGTTTTCAGGTAGAGTTTCTGTGCTCTTAACAACCACAGTAAAAAAGGCAATCCCAAAAGGAAAATGCAAGAAAATTAGGAATCTGGTGCAAGAGCAGCCAGGAAGTTTGGCTGTAATATTACTAATGTTTTAAGATTCCTTATTATGGGGCGCCTGGGTGGCTCAGTTGGTTAAGCGACTGCCTTCGGCTCAGGTCATGGTCCTGGAGTCCTGGGATCAAGTCCCACATCGGGCTCCCTGCTCAGCAGGGGGTCTGCTTCTCCCTCTGACCCTCTTCCCTCTCATGCTGTCTCTCATTCTCTCTCAAATAAATAAATAAAATCTTTAAAAAAAAAAAAAAAGATTCCTTATTATGTGGCATATTAGTATAGTAAGCAGTTTACATAATTAATATTTAATTTTTATAATCATCACAAATGAGTACTATTACCATTTAAAGACGAGGAGACATAGGTTTAGTAACTTTCCCTAGGCTATACAAAAAGACAGAGCTAGTGTTAAAAGCAGAGTGGTCTGGCCCCAGAGCTCACACTTTTAAAACTAAGCAAAACCACCACTTGTGCACCTGAGTGTATACAGGAGGCTGGAGCTCCATGTTTCAGCATCATTTCCTACACCAGAGATTGAATGTAGTAGCTGTAAACTAGCTCTGGATCTCACTGCGTAGTGGGGGTGGGGGCGAAGAGAGAGAGAACTTCCAATGTACAGATAAACTTAGCTTTCATTGCTTACTGTTAATTAGAGACTAAGACTGCACTGAAGGATGGCTGGAGGAGCCAGGAATGGAACTTTTTCAGGGGAAAAGGAAAAATTGGGGTAAAAAGTAAAATGGACTTGCTAGCATTGACTATTCAGCAGTGCATCTCTCTCATCTATCATCTATCTATCTATCTATCTATCATCTATTTCTCTATTAAAGTGCATGGTCAATGAGGGTAAGGACAGTGTCTGCCTCAAATACTACTGTATACTTGACGCCCAATCCAGGACTTTGCACAGAGAAACTATTTCTTGAGTGAACAAATCAATGTTGTTCCATTTGTCACTGAAGTAATTTCAACTTTGATTGTGCTTATAGTTTTATGGAGAAGACTGATATTAATAAGACAATAATACAAACAAATGTAAAAGTACATCTCTCATTCATGGTACAAAGGGAAGGAATATTTTTCCTGGTATTTAAAGAATGAATCTAAAAAGGGGCTTTGATTTATGTTGGTGTTATGGGTTGAATTATGTTTCCCCAGATTCCTATGTTGAAGTCCTAACCTCCAATACCTCAGAACTTGACCTTATTTGGAAATAGGATCATTGCAGATGTAATTAGTTAAGATGAGGACGTACTGGAGTAGGATAGGCCCCTAATCCAATATGATTGGTATGGTTACAAAAAGGGGAGATTTGGAAAGAGACAGGCACACAGGGAGAAAGCAATGTAAAGAATAAGGTAGAGATTGGGGTGGCATGGCAGAAGCCAAGGAACATCAAAACTTGCCAGCAAACCACTAGAAGTTAGGAGAGAGGTATGGAACAGATTCCTCTCTCATGGCCCTCAGAAGGAACCAACACTGTCAACACGTTGATCCTGTTCTTGTAGCCTCCAGAACAATACATTACTCTTGTTAAGTTACTCCGTCGTGGAACTTTATTATGGTAGGCCCACGAAACAAATATAGTAGGCCGTGAAAGACTTCCTGAGGAAATAACACTTGGTAATGACACTGAGCACTGAAGGATGATAAACCAGAGCATTTACAGGCAGAGAGAACAGCATGTGCAAAGGCCCTGTAGTAGGAAGAAGCCTATGCGACTTACCACTATTTTTCTCACTTATCCATTTGTTTTTCAATTGTTTCAAATACAAAATGTTTCTTTATGGTGTTTGTTTTGGTATTAGTGGTAGAAAGTTTTCCCCATTCCAAAATGATGTTATTGCATCTATATTGTTATGCATTATTTATTGTTTTACCTTTTTCATTTAAATCATTCTTCCATTATAAATTTATCTTGATGCATAGTGTTAAGCAGGGAAAAATATTTTGAAAACTATTTTCAATTCTCCTGTGGCATTTTCTTATGCTGTCTCCTTTATTCAGTCAATTTCTCTCATTGCTTAGTTCTTGTTTATTTTTTATTTTTTTAAAAGATTTTATTTATTTGACAGAGAGAGACACAGCAAGAGAGGGAACACAAGCAGGGGGAGTGGGAGAGGGAGAAGCAGGCTTCCCGCAGAGCAGGGAGCCCAATGTGGGGCTCGATCCCAGGACCCTGGGATTATGACCCAAGCTGAAGGCAGACGCTTAACGACTGAGCCACCCAGGCGCCCCACTTAGTTCTTGTTTAATAAAGTAAATGTTTTCTTTAATTTCTAAGACAGTACAAAGCTCCTTTTCTCCTCTTTATTCATTTTTGAATATGGAGACTAGTATTTTCCAAAAAACTCCACGGTTAGATTCTTTCCAGACTCCCTTACTGTCTACCTACATTCTGTTAATGTCCCCTTTCAGATTTTACTTTGAAGGGTTGCTTGATGTAAATTATACCAGTTCAGCAATGTAATATATATTATTATATGTAATATATGTAATAATGTAATATATATATTATATATATTGAACATTAAAATGATATCCACATTAAAATGACATTAAAATGATATCCACAAAATATAGTTATAGTCACCATTTACTGAACAACAAAGCATAGACTTCATGCTGCTCTGCATATTTTATTTTATTTGGAGCAATAGAAGAGTGCAGTAGTTAAGAGCAGGACTACACACAGACTGATTCCCAGTCACAGCTCTGTGGTCACAAGCTGTGGACACTTGTGCAATTTCCTTAACTTCTCTGAACTTTGATTTCTTCATCTATGAAATGGTGTCATGAGGATTAAAAGGAATACTTACAGTAGTCCTCCCTTAATCTATGGTTTTGCTTTCCCTGGTTTCGCTTTCCCTGGGGTCAGCCACAGCCTGGAAGAAAATGATCCTCTTTCTGATAAACCATCAGAAGGTCAACAGTAGCCCAACAGGATGGCACAGTGCTATGTCATTCCCCCCACTTCATCTCATCATGAAGGCATTTGATCATCTCGCTTCATCACATCACCAAGTACAGGACAGTAAGATATTTTAAGAGAGAGAGAGAGACCACATTTGCATAACTTTTATTACAGTGTATTGTTATAATAATTCTACTTATTATCATTGCTGTTAATCTCTTACTGTGCCTCATTTATAAATTAAACTTTAGTATAGGTATGTATGTATGGGAAAGAATATCGTATATATAGAGTTAGGTACTCTCTGTGGTTTCAGGTATCCCCTGCAGATAAGGGGAGGACCACTGTATACAAAGTGCTTAGAAAAATGCTAAGCACACAGCAAGCACTGTCTGACAGTGAACTATCTGTTGTTCTTTTTGCAGAGTGGTGGTGGTGGTGATTTGATTTTTACACAGTATAAGGTACTGGTTTAAACAGGTTCAGAGATGTTAGGCTCGTAAAATATCATGTAATTGCCTAGCATATAGTTGGTACTCATTAAATACACATTTAATGAGTGAAGTTACAGAGATAGACTTATATTGTGAAGATAGAGCTGACATCAAAGCTTGTGCTTTTAATCACTATTCCTCGAAATATCTCTTCTACTTATTCCCACCAATTAATATTACTTTTTCCCAAAGCAGTTGTATGATGACTCTCTCTGGCTTCTTTCAGTCTCATTTTCAAAATATTCTGTAAAAAATGCCTCGAAATTTGTCCCATAGAGCTAGCTTCCTTCCCAAGTTTTCAGTGCAATATGGGATTTTCCAATATTTTAATGTTGTTTTCTAAAAAATCATTCCAGTTAGTGGTGTGGTGTTAGAGAGAAAAAGGAGAGTTAGATTATCTGCTTATTACCAGTTTACTCAATATTCTACTGTAGTAATATTTTTTTCTATTTAGGATTTTTATCAGTTACCAGAACTTGAACTGGGTTAATATTTAGAGAAATTAATATTTTTAGGTGATGCTGATACTTTACTAATGGTGGTAGAATCTTTCTGAATGTAACTCATATTGGACCCAGCCATCCAGCTTGTTTATATCCTAGATTACCAGTCAGCAAACTTTTCTGGTAAAGGGCTGGGTAATAAATATTTTAGACTTTGTGGACTACATGGTCTCAGTCACAGATATTCAATTCTGTCCTTGTAGTGTGAATACAGACACAGACTTTATGAATGCAAATGAACATGGCTGTGCTCTAATAAAATTTTACTTATGGACACAGATATTTGAATTTCATATAACTTTTGCATTTTACACGTCATGAAACATTATTCTATTCAATTTTTTTCAACTATTTAAAAATGTAGAAACCCCTTCTTAGCTTGCATGTTACATAAAAATAGGCGACTGTTTAGAGTTGGTCTGCAAACCATAGTTTGCATTCGCCCTCCTCCTGCCCTAGATGACCACAATCCCTATTATCCAGAGGATCCCACTTTATTCATCGTGCCAGCTGGAATTATCATTCTTAAATTTAAACTACTAATCTGATTTTATCATTTCTTTCCTATGATACTTCGCTGATTATTCAAACTCCTTGGCATGTCATTCCAGGTCACAGAATCTGCTGTTAGTTTACTTCTTTTAGACTATCTTTCAATATTTTCTCTTAGCATCCCTTGGTCAAGCCAATCCCAGTTATTTGCCAATTCCACAAATATGTCAATATATTCTACTCTCTCCCGGGCCTTGAATACCTTTATCACACTTTGCTACTTGGCATATTTTTACTTATTCTTTAAAAGTCTATTTAAAATAGCATCTCAAAAATAAAAAATAAAAATAAATAAATAAAATGGGATCTCTTCCATGAAGTTGTTTCTAAATATTCAGGCAGAATTACTGTTGCATTCATGCTTTCATAGCACTTTGAACGTGTTTTAAAACATTTATCTCATGACGTTATAATGCATTGTATTCATGATTATCTACAACAATTTTAGTATGAGCTCTTAATATAAGAGACTTTATTTTTATTTTCTCATAACCTGGTATATATTTGCAACTTGATGAATGACTTTGAATGCTACTACAAAAGCATTAGATTTGAATGTCCATGTCTGCCATACTTCACACAAAATGTGTTTTATAATGAAGAAACAAAAAGATATGCAGAACATTTTGGAAGGAAAGTAGTGTATGGGTTTGTCATTTTGCAAAGCAAAGAATCACGTGGCAAATTAAAATCCACTCTAAAATTTGTTTTGAATTTTTTTTCTTAGTGGGTTTGAATTTTTAAGGCTATGCTTTCAGTTGCTAAAACAATCTAGGCTTTAAAGAAATAACAGCTCTTTGTGCTGATAGCTTCTACTACCACTTATAGGGAGGCCCGGTGAGATGAAAATTCTAAATCTGAGGTTTGGGTTTTTTTTTTTTTTTTTTCCAGTAATAAGTACTTGGGCACAGAAATATTCTCAGAGCTCATCCCAAATGTCCTAGGGCTGCTAATAATGAAAAAGTTTCAGGCGGCTATTGATCCAAACTCTGAGCCTCCTTTCTACTCTCTTCAGCTTCCAATTCATACATCCCCTCTTCTGCTCCACAGAAAGGCTAGATAAATTTATTTAGAGATATAAGCATCATTCTAGGGAAGAAAGCCACAACACATGCATTTGATAAAAAGCTTCCTGGCGATTCTACAGGCCCAAGCACCTTGTGGTTATTCACCTTGGATGGCAACTCAGGCTCCTCAAAGACCAGGGTCAGCACATGAATCCCTCTATGTCCCTTTGCCCTCCTTTGTCATGAGCAGTGCACACCAAACTCTGTTTAATCATTATTCATATCAAGATCTAAGAAAAAATTACTATAGGGTGCTAAAGTTTTTAGTCCACTAAGGATTTTAGAAATTAATATTTATACCATTAATGACAACTACTCAGAATTGTTCATGTTCTTAATAATGTCACAATGATTTATGATGTGAACAGATTTTTTTTTTTTTTCATATTGTCTCTCCTACCTGAATCCCAGGTTCTGTTGCTATTTCTACTTTTCTGTAGTGGTGATAACTGAATGAACGGAGAGAGCAAAAAAGGCCTCAGCTGTTTGAATTTCTGAGTAGATTTCTGACATAGATTAACTAGAACCAGGACTGCCTCCTGAACTCAGTAAATCAGCTTTTAAAAAGGTGTCTTTATATATCTTTAAATGAAATACAGTAATTTCTCAAGGCAGTTACAGGGTTTGAAAGAAGTAAGTTCATATATGCCAATAAATTAATCAAATAATTGCTTTATCTTATTATGTGACTTTTTATATTCATAATATTTGTGCTCTCCCTGTAATTCTAACAAATATCTCAATTAAACTTCCACAGAATTCAGTAACACAAGTGAGGACATTTAAAAAATATCCAATACATTTGCAGTGAGACTTTTCTTCAACGAGGACTAATTTTTTTTACATGTCATAATGTACAATGATTTATTCATTGGATTTTGTTGTTGTTTAAATTTAAAAGCCTCTTAAGGATTCTCAAGCTTCCCAAACTTTGTAGGACTTAGCTCTTTGCCATTTGCTGCAGTTTGGCAGTATTACGTGCAAATCAACATGCACTGTCCTACCTTAGGTATGCTACTCTGATTCTCTCTCTCTGGACTTTGACAGATGGGAAAATGAAATTCATTTGAGTGATATTAACCCTGATAAAATTATGTGATTTTTATTGTCTTGATTCTGCACTACCATGGTTCCATTCTATTCAAACCTGTTCTCCTGAGTTCATATCAATTCTATGAGGCATTAAATACTCTGCCAATAAATTCTTTGTTTCTTAAGGTAATCTGTTACTTATAATCTAAGAACTCTTTCTCAGATATGAATATAGCCAGGGAAAATATTTATTGAGTCAATACCTTTCAATGGTTCACATCCTGGCTAAAAACGAGCATTAAGAATTGAAAGGAGGAGCCCACAACTGAATGTATCTCGATGACTGTCACACGTACCTGTTTTGGAGAAACAGACTCTCTTTCCTGTCCATCAGTTGCTTTATTCTAGCTTGCTCAGCTATAGTCACAAGAGAACTTCCAACTCTATAAGGCTAAGCCTTATAGAGATGCTGACATTTTTGTCAAAGCAGTAGACACTGGGAACTGGAATTAGTCTGGTTGCCCTTAGAATATTCTCTCAATGATTATACTCAAGGCAGATTTACAATGGCTTAAAGGGCCTGCCAAGAACCAGTCCCTTCTTGCCTTCCTGACATCTTCAACCAGTCTTCTTCTTACTCAGTCTGCAAGCAAGTGGACTCCTTGCTGTTCCTCAAACCCATCAAGCATGCTCCCACCTCAGATGCCTTGATGATATCCCTACCTGGAAGTCTCCTCATAAAGGGTTAGGGTTAGGAATAGGGTTACTTCCCAAAGTAACCCACATGGCTTATTTCTCTACTTCCTTCAGGTTTCTGCTCATATCTCATCTATTGGCAGGTCTTCCCTGACTATTCTATATAAAATAGTAATCCTCCACCTGCCTAGCACATGCTGTTCCTCATATTCCAGTTAATTTCTTTCTATAGGGTTTACCACCTGAAATACATTTCATATTTATTTTTATTATCTTTTTCCTACTTCTATGAGAGCAGTAATTTTGTCTGTTTCATTTGCTGCTGTATTTCCAGCACCTATGACCATGTGAGCCAGGTAGTCAATGTTCATTTTTTTTTTTTTAAGAAAATCTGTTGGATTAATGAAAAGGATCAGGCTAGTAACAAGGAGACTGTTCTGTATAAATCAAGTCTAGATCTAGTCAACTAAAACAATGACTTCATTATGAACTAAAAAGGAGATTGCAACTAGAATGAATTAGAGGCATTTACTTTTCTAAACTATTACATGAACAATTTGTCTACCATATTTAATGTGTCATGATAACTAAGGTATTGATGTAGTGCATTCTTGAAGTTGATATTGGTCTTTTTAAAGCAAAGAAGTTGAATTGTTATCTACCATTTATGTATCTGTCTATCACCTATCTACCATATATCCATCATCTGTCAACTATATTATTTAAGTATATAGTTATATATTCTAGAGAAAATGTATTTTTTACAAACATTCTACAAAAATTTTTGAAATTTCAACTTTATCCACTATTTTGGATGTTACTGAGCACCTGAGTTAATCACACCTTTTTATTTCCTGTATTTCCAATGCTTTGACATCTAGGATTTTTCTGACCTTGGAGAGACTGAGGGACTGTTCTGCCCGGGAATAGCCAATTCCTAGAGACATTAAGACTCCCTGCAAGCATGTCTTTCATATGTAAACTAATTAATTCAGACCACACACACCCCCACTTGCTTTATCAGACTCTCATACTCCAGACCACCATTCTTTTGCCCAAATTGCCCCTGGGTCAGTTATCAGACAACTAGAGACAGCCTCTATACCCCAGAGCCTGCTAAAATTATTCAAATTAAACCTGCTTACACTGTCTCACCTGTTCCTTCCTGCAGAAACCACAATAATTGCCCACATTTTCCTCCCTCTCCCTCTGTGTCTTAACTGACCATGGTGCTTCCCTGTCTGTCCCTGCATAGCTTGGTGTTTCTCCTGCTCTTGGACACTGTGAATAACAAACTATCTTTTCAGTGGCAATCATCTACTAATCTATTGGCCTCACCATACATGAATAATAATAAAGCTTACATTTCAAAACAGTGTCTTTTTAACATGCTACATGTTTGTGTGTCTTTGCTTGGATTTCCTAAAATGATGCAAGGCTTAAGGGCTAATTTTTTTTTTTTAAGATTTTATTTATTTATTTGACAGAGAGAGACACAGCAAGAGAGGGAACACAAGCAGGGGGAGCGGGAAGGAAGAAACAGGCCTCCCGCCAAGCAGGGAGCCTGATACAGGGCTCATTCCCAGGACCCTGGGATCATGATCTGAGCCAAAGGCAGATGCTTAATGACTGAGCCACCCAGGTGCCCCATTAAGTGCTAATGTTTTATTGTAGGTTTAATTCCAGAGCAGAAGGAATAAGGAAAGAGGTAAATGAGAAAGAGAAAAGGATGGGAGAAAATATAAAGTGGTACTTTCCTTAATTGTCCCTTCCTTCATCAGTCACACACAAAAAAGCATTATTTTATTCTACTGGGTTCAGATTTGGTAATTAGTATTTTTCTACAAAATTATGCACTGAATCTAGATTTCCATATTTATTTGCATAGGATTATAAAAAGTAATCTCTTAAAATTTAACAACATTCTTCTTTCTAATCATTGTATCTCTCCTATCATTTATAATTTTGTTATTTGTGCTTTTTGATCTTTTCCTTGATTGATATATATATATATTTGTATTTGTAGTATGTTGGGCTCTGTAAAATAGGAGACTTAGGATCCACCCTAAGGGATTATTAGATGAGGGTCAACTGATCTGGAGGAATAGAGGTGGTAATAGAGCTTGACTCTGGAGAAGTCAGTGACAGGAGACAAAAGAGTAAGTTGGACCTGGCTGAGAGTGGGAGAGGTGGGGGTAGATTAGAAATAGATGAGTCAGCTTGGGAAGACTATGGTTAATCACCAAAGAGACATGGGGATGTTGAACCAAAGCCTGAAATCATTCTTATCCATTCTTGTGAGCATATATTATCGTTTGTATGAAAGAAGTGGCCACTTGTTCTCCTGGTTATTGTAGAAGACTTTTCTCTGACAACTTCCTATGGCCTGTGGATCATCCAACAGAAAATTCCCTTTCATTCCCAGTTGCTCTGGTCTACACTTGTCCTAAATGTCCCATGTGTCCTCAACTCCTTGTTGTTAAAAGACCGGGTTTCTTGGACGGTTTCCCCAAAACAGAGGGTGGAACCCCTTACTCCTTGTAGGGCTATGATATTGTAAAAGAGAAAGCCCTAGCACGGGTACTAGGTACTCCCGGTTCAGTATTTAATAGAATGTCTTGTTTTCCTTTATATTGTTTCTCTTATACTTGTAAGAAACATACCTACTCTTATGGACTATAGATAGACTATAGATAATGTTCATATCAAGTTAATGCTAATTTTATTTAGTTGAAGATGAACTTGAACAAGAACTTAAAATCCATTCATGAAACCTAGCTTTCTTTTTTGTTTTTATAGTCTACAATTTTTTCAAATCTAAAACAAAGTTCAGAAACCAATGAAAAACTCTTTAAGTCAATACTATGGGAAAATGCCATTATAAACATTGGTAGTATATAATCAGAAAACAGTAAGATGAATGGAAATGAATTAAGGTTAAAAGACTTCTCTGGATTAAAAAGTAGCTCTCCCATTTTGAATACATAGATTTTAAACTCTTGATACAAAACGTATTTTTGGATAATGTTTACATATAACCCTTACTTAGAAAAATAATTGATATTTGGGAAGAAGATTACTGAGATCTTCATCAACCTAATTATAACAGAGATCAGTTGCATAAACAAAAAGAATGAAAAATGGAAATATTAGATTATGGGAACCCAAAATAGAATCATAACCATACGGTTAAAATGAAGTGAGTACAAATATCTCTTGTAGGTATTTTATCAAAACTCAGTTTTAAGATTATCATTAAGCAAGGGCGCCTGGGTGGCTCAGATGGTTAAGGGTCTGCCTTAGGCTCAGGTCATGATCCCAGGGTCCTTGGATCAAGCCCCAGGTCTGGTTTCCGGCTTGGCGGGGAGCCTGCTTCTCCCTCTCCCTCTGCCTCTTCCGCTGCTCATGCTCTCTCTCTCTGTGTGTCTCTCTGTCACAAATGAATAAATAAAATCTTAAAAAAAAATAAGATTATCATTAAGCTCTTTGTCTTTTTACAATTTATGACATTAAAATTATTCAGAGAAGTAGACATTACATCTAAAATTGTCCTAGGCAATCTGGTATAGATATCAACCATCTGGAAGAAATATTGACCATTTAAATTTATGTTAGTTGAGACAATATTCAACCTTATTTTCAAATGACAAGATCTTACCAGATCCAGGGAAAGGGAATTCATATAAAGCAGAAATGTATGTGCCAGGAAATACCCACTGATTTCAAAATTTAAGAATTTTTATATTTTGTTAAGGATTTACAAATCAAATCTAGAAGCAAAAGGGCTCCAGTAGTGTAAAGCTACCTGAAAAGAGATTCTACCTCTTTTGAGGAAATTTTTAATATATATTTTTTTACATTCTCTAAGCAAGAGAAAACTACTTTTCTCACTTTCTCTATTCTACTTCTTCCTAGGTCACAGAATATGAAATTAAAAAGATTTGGGAGGCATATTAGAAGTCCTTGAGGAGAAAGCTCTACTTCGTTCCCCTCCCAAATGGTCATAAGCTTCTTAAATACCTGCATATCAAGGTAAACTTTATTAACCCATCATTTCCTTAGGCTAACCCCAAATCTACTTTCTTGTAATTTCCACCAATTGTTTCCAATATAACCGAGATCAGGTCTGATCAGCAATCTCTTTTGTATTTACAGACTTCAATATCCCACTGCCGGAATTCAACCTCAGTCCCACATCATCTGTTCCTCTATCAGATCAAGACCATCAATCCAAAGGGACCTTGTTTCTTTTTTGTCCGTTAATCACTTTCCTCATTACACAGCTCAGTACCCATTGTTTCTCGCAACCACTTATGAGTCCCTCCATCACTTACTTGCTCTTCCATTCTGAAAACTCCTATCTCTGGAGGAATCCCCTGGTTTGCCAGCTATGCTTCCACATTGGCAGTCCTTTTGCTGCTGCAAGATCATGCCAGTGTGTTTATTAGCAGCATTATGAATGACTGAGACTGCGATTCAGTGGGACCCTTCCCTTCCTGCTGTTATTGTACCTGGTAGGTGACATGTTCAGTGATTCTTCAATTCTTACTACTGAAGTACTTAATATCCTATTTCTTCTGTTTGAGGCTTACTCTCATTGGAATCCCATTTTCCCCATCACCTCAGGACGCTTGCTCCATTAAGTATCCCTCATCTTTTCCCTACCTTTAACTTTACTGGTTCCTTCTGTATTTCTCATGTATTTCAGTGTTAAAAAGAAAAACTTCTGCCATACATCTCCTTTTAACATTGCCTCTCCTACCCTATGTTTTCTTCACAACTAATTTTTGGGGAAGTGTAGTTTGCATTCACTGTTTCTACATTCTAACCTTCAAATCATTCATAAAAGTAACTGAAGTTTGAATTCCATCCTAACACTCCATTGATATTCTTCTCACAAATCTCCTTACTGCTAAATCCGACTGACAATTTTTAGTCCTTATCAAACTTAACTTTCCTGTAACATTTTCATTGTCTATAACTCTCCTTCCTGATCCTTTTTCCTTTCTTTGCTTCCATGATACCACATTCTCCTCATTCTTCTTCTTCAACCTCTGACTTATTATCCTCTTATTAAATACTGGAGTACTGGTGTTCTCTGGAATGTGGCTATTGTCTTTTCCCCCTTCTTACTTTAGTCTCTTCCCTTCCAAAGTGACACCCTCCAGTCTGTGACACCTGAGACAAATTACTGAATGTGTGTGTTTTTATCATCTTCATAATGGAAAAAATTAGAACCTACCTCATAGTGTTATGGTGATTAAATGAGAGAATGCATACAAAGACCTTAGAAAGTGTCTGACATGTAAGTGACTCAATATGTATACTATTCAGATATGGGAAGATTCAACATCGAAAATACACGAAATTATCCCCAAATTAAGTTATATAATGACTCTTCTGTAGAGTCTTTCTTCAATAAGACAAAAAGCAAAGGTCATAAAATAAGTAAATGTGTGTAAGATAGTAAATTTTTAAATAAAAACTTAAAACTTTATAAAGAAAAACTACAGGAAATTTAAAGGACAATGAAACTATTGGGAGCAAATATTTTCCATACTTACATCTGACTAAGAATCAAAATCTAACATTTATAAAGAAATGCTATGACTATATAAGTAAAATGAGAAAAAGAGCTAACAGAAAAGTAAACAGGATATGAGTTGCAAATCACTGAAGAGAAAATACAAATGTCAAAAAGATGCTCAATCTTTCTAAATATGAAAAATATGCAAATTAAAAATCTTAAGTTTTATTATTAATTTTAAAAATCCATACAAAAGCAGAATAAATAGTATGATGAACCTCTGCATGCCCAATAGCCAGCTTCAAAAATTATCAACAAATGGCCAATCTTGTTTCATATATTCATTCCCCTCTCCACTGAAATTTAGATATACCTTTTACCCTTTGATATTACTGACTGTTGAGGAAAGTATAGAGAAATAGTTTCCTTCACACATAGCTGAGAAGAGTTGAAATTTTGTGAAGTATCTATTAAACTAAAAAATGAACACAATGTAAAACCCCAAATTTCTGCTTTTTTGGCATTTGCCGTAGAGAAATTCTTGTTTAAAAGATTTTATTTATTTAGGGGCACCTGGGTGGCTCAGTTGTTAAGTGTCTGCCTTCGGCTCAGGTCATGATCCCAGATTCCTGGGATCCAGCCCCGCATCAGGCTCCCCACTCAGCAGGAAACCTGCTTCTCCCTCTCCCACTCCCCCTGCTTGTGTTCCCTCTCTCACTGTCTCTCTCTCTCTGTCGAATAAATAAATAAAATATTTTAAAAAAAAGATTTTATTTATTTATTAGAGAGTGAGTGCTTTCAAGACAGTGAGACGTGGATGGGATCCCAGGATCATGATCTGAGCCGAAGGCAGATGCTTAATCAACTGAGCCACCCAGGCATCCCTAGAGAAACTCTTTTAAAAAACTCTTCTGCATTTGTACAAACAAGTGTGTAAAATAACTCTTATTGAATTATCATTTGCATAAAGAAAGTTGGAAACAACATTGATGCCCAGAAAAAGGATAAATAAGCTATGGTATAACATATGTTAAAACAAATAAACTATGGTATGGTACATCCATACTATAGGATGCCACGTGGCATTAAAAAGTGTGAGCTATCAAAAAAAAAAAAAAAGAATGAAATCTTGCCATTTGCAATGACGTGGATGGAACTATAGGATATTATGCTAAGCAAAATAAGTCAATCAGAGAAAGAGAAGTATCATATGACTTCACTGATATGAGGAATTTGAGAAACAAGACAGAGGATCATAGGGGAAGGGAGGAAAAAATGAAACAAGATGAAACCAGAGAGGGAGACAAACCATAAGAGACTCTTAATCTCAGGAAACAAACTGAAGGTTGCTGGAGTGGAGGGGGGTGGGAGGGTTGGGGTGGCTGGGTGATGGACATTGGGGAGGGTATGGGCTATGGTGACCACTGTGAACTATGTAAGACTGATGAATCACAGACCTGTACCCCTGAAACAAATAGTACATTATATGTTAATTAAAAAATTTTAAAAAAAAGTGTGAGCTAGATAGATTTTATAATGTGTCAAAATATCTGAGAAACATTGTTGAGTGAGAAAAGCAAGCTGCATGATAACACACATAGTATGATATCATTATTTAAAAAAAAAACATGAGAAGAAAAATGATTTTTACATCTATCAACTATCATCTGTATATCTATCAAACTATGTTTTAGAATGGTATAAAGCAATCTTCACAAACAATAACAATGGAAGAAAACTATTAGAAAAGACCCAAGAGGGGGATGAATCCAGTCCAGCCTGAAAAAAATCTGCACCAGGTTTGAAAAATCACTCCATTCTCCCGTGTAAGATGCTTAGAAGCTTTTTGAATCTAAGTCCCTGTGTTTTCCAGTGAAGCAGCTGTAAGAGGCGCAGAGGCAGGGATGGCATCCGGAGACTCTGGGGCATCCGCTCATTTCTGAGTCAGTCAGGGGTCACGAGCGGACTTGGACCAGAACCACCAGCAACACATCAGAGTATGTCCTCTGAATAAGACCATGGCGCTTATGAAAATTAACTACTTTCTCATCTTCTACCTCAGTTTCTTACTGCTCACCTACATAAAAAGTAAGCTTTTTCCATTTATTGAACTTTTGGCACCTTTCCTGACTTAAATATTTCTAGCAAATAGCTGATAATGTTGCATGTTCTACAGAACACAACACTTAAAAAAGATGTACAAAGAATTTGATATAAGCAAGTGTCCTATGTTAAGTCAGTGGTACCAGCCAGTGTGAATAATACTGATTCTATGATTTCCAATAACTAGACATAGAAAATGTTCTTTTTTAACCCTTACAGTGGCAGTGAGCAGGGGGTCAAAACGGCCACATAGAAAAGAAGGTATTTTATTGTGTTTACACTTTTACAAAATAGATTTGGCACTTGATAATTGATATCCTTTAAAAGGAAGTTCATCATAAGCTATATTGCATTTTATTCCCAATACTACGTATTTATCTTCACTTTTAAAGAACTTTGTATTGCCACCTTTGCTCTCATAATCAAGCGGATAATCTCAATTTTCCCCAAAGGATAATGGTTCAAAGCACCAGAGAGAAACGGGCTTCTTTTCTATTGTGTTTGCTTCTGTTTTATAAATGAAGATACTATATTCCACAAACTTCCTCAAATAAAAACAGAAGTAATGTTTCTAGTGTATCTTGTCAGATGTATCACAGTGTGGAAAATCAAAGGAGACTGAATGGCCTCAGCTGTGTTTATGAAGGACAGTAGCTACTGAATACATTTAAAATGAAGACAGGCAGAGTGTGTGCTTGTCAAAGGGGCTATGTGATTTGTGTCTGTTGAATCTGAATATCAATAAGGCAAAGCATAGAGCAGCGGCCATTGAACAAGACAACTTGGCATTAATGCACAGTGTTGTATCATCTGGGTCACCTTCTGTAGCCAGTGCGATTGTTACAGTTTACATCTGAGCATGTATCAGAGGTTGGGTAAAGATAGGAGTAGATTCTATAGGTAGGTAGCGCAAGGCAATTACAGAAAATCCAGGTCAACTTTAAATAAATGAACAGTAAAATTTTACCTGATTGCAATACGCACACACACACGGGATTTTATTTTTTTGGTGATGTATTTGTTGAAAAGGGTTGTTATTTAAAGATTTTTTATTTCTTTCTTTTACTTATTTGACAGAGAGAGACACAGCGAGAGAGGGAACACAAGCAGGGGGAGTGGGAGAGGGAGAAGCAGGCTTCATGCAGAGCAGGGAGCCCGATGCGGGGCTCGATCCCAGGACCCTGGGATCATGACCTGAGCCGAAGGCAGACGCTTAACTACTGAGTCACCCAGGTGCCCAAAAAGGGCTGTTATTTAAATAGTTATTCATCCTCCTTGAAACTTCAAGTGGGCCCCATGCAATAGGAAGTGAGGAAGGGAAGTGTTATGTTGAGATATACAGGTGGGGAAGAAAGGAAGCAAAAGAAAGGACACATGAAATGCAAGGTGAAGTGAGTTTACAGTACATTTTATAACAAAGAGCTTGTAATGTTAATGC
The DNA here is from genome assembly GCF_054177405.1 of Leptonychotes weddellii. NCBI lineage: Eukaryota > Metazoa > Chordata > Mammalia > Carnivora > Phocidae > Leptonychotes > Leptonychotes weddellii. Next base: position 109,373,237 of record NC_138374.1, read on the forward strand.
AATATGTATTAAAATTCCTAGCACTTGATGCAGTTAGCTTTTAAGGAGATGAATATATAACCTCTAAAGCAAGCATCTCTTTTTTTAAGGGTCTTATAATTATGAACCTATAATTATATACAAATAATTCTGAGTGGGTGATTTTATTGCTACACTCTAAGTACTTTGTAATTATTTGATTTATTCTCTAGCACACTATTTCTAGAGTTTAAAAAAATCTGAAGCTTCACTTGAATTTTTAAGCAGGCCAACTTTTATCTGTGTTAATATATTTGCTGGCAAGACATGATGATATTGCCTTCTGTGTTAAAACACTTACTTTAGATTATTTTTTTGTACCTGACTTTAAAACTTTTACAACCTGGTCTTAGCCCTCTTTTCTACCCTTATCTTTTAGTACTCTTGAAAACGTTCCAGTCAAATGAATAAAATAATAGCTAGTTGTATAAGTGTTTAATGTGTTAACAATATATATATGCTATATTCCATTTAATTCTTATAACAACTCTATAAATAGACACTATTATAATCATTGGCATTTTATAGAATGAGACCAAGACTCAGATCGCTATATCAGTATATCTCAGCCTTTGGTGCACCTCAGAGAGCTGAAATGTTCACTGGAGATTCGGTCTCTCAAGTACAGCCCCAAATACTTAGTATGCCTGGGTAGATCCTAGGAGCCTGTAATTGATCAAGCTCTCCATTTCAAATGCAGGTGATCACAAGTTCTGCATGACCCAATAAATTTTTCTTGAGAACTTTATTGAGAACATGATGATGCTAGGAATCATTAAAATAGTAAAATATAAACATATCTCTCTCCTCAAAGGGATTATTGAAGAGAGAAGGTTGCAAGCATTATTCCCATTTAATATACTTAACCTACATATCAAGTAGAATTTGTCATTAATTCTGTTTTATAGCTAAAGAACCTGAGGCATGTACAAGTTCATTTACTTGCTCAAGGCCATACTGCTAGTGAATGGAGGAACTGGGACTAGAATCCAGTGGTCAGTTCTGCATTCTGTGCTCTTAATTCATGCGTAGCGATTCCCTTGAAGTGATAATGTGGAAGACCCTTAATACGCTGCTCAGAATATAATAAACACACAGAAAATTTTAGCTATTAAGATCATATTAGTTGAATGAATCAAAGATTTTTTCCTCTTGAATTCTGAAATATATTCCCTTGAATTTGAGAGAAAAGAGTCACCTTTGGCTACAAACTATATATATATATATATGTTTTATAAAAGTGGTACCTTGCTCTCCTACCAGTGGCGTGCCATTTATATTTTTTGTCCAATGTCTTTATTTCCTTCTGGATGAGCACATGGGACATGAAGAGTATTAGAGCAGGGTTCAGGAAGTGATGTTCACTTCCGCTTCCTGAGCTTGTAGATATTCCCCTTTACCTGGAGTGGCAATGAATTTGCTATTACTCTCCCAGTTGTTTTCTTCTATGTTCCACAATTTGCAAAACTGGTTCTCATATATGGAGTCAACTGAATTTTAACAATTCAGGAAGATCTATTATTTTTTGCTTTTGCTGTATGAAGAGAGAATTTTATTGGCGTAAGACTTTCCTATAGTCCATTACTGGGGGCTGCTTTAAATAATAATAGCACCTTGTAATAACTCTCTATGCAACCTTAACATATGAATCTGTTGAGAAGGGGTTTAAAGAAACTATCACAATAAAGCAACCATGAAAAGTCATTTATGGCTATATTTCACTAGTCTTTTATACATTTGGAGGTAAATTGAATATTCTCTATGTAAATGCCACATTTAGACTAATTTAAAAGTCATTGTTTTAATCCATCTTCAAAGCATGGTCTTAGTATATAAGTAAAACATGGTTTGATGGAACTATTATTAAAGTTATTTAAATAACTTCAGTGACTTTGGGGTACTATCTAGTCTTCTAGAACCCTTCAGCAATTATTAAGTAACTGAATTCGAACAGTTATTTTAAAGAATATTTTCTTTTCAATCTGTCTCAAGTATAAAGAATAGAATCTATAAAGAGATTTATCCAATCTTAATGCCATTATCAAGAAAGACAAGTTTGCTCAATGAGTTACAGAAGGTTGATATTATTCATTAGGGAGTAATCACCCACTCTCCTTTAAAATTCTACAAGTATGGAGACATTTAAAAGTTTGGTATTCACTGTGCTAGTTAATATCCTTGCAACAGCAGGTTGTAAATTGCCTACATAATTATTAGAGAAAAAGATATATTTGCTTCTTCATAAAATAATTATCTCATCAGCTTATAATAAAATAGCTTCTACTTCATGAAGGTTACTCACTATTCCCTAAATAATATAGCAGAATTAATTTTAGCTTCTTTTTTTTTTAAGATTTTAAAAAATTTTTTGTTTGACAGAGAGAAAGAGCACAAGCAGGGGGGGCAGCAGGCAGAGGGAGAGGGAGACAGAGAAGCAGGCTCCCTGATGAGCAGGGAGCCTGATGCGGGGCTCGATCCCAGGACCCCGGGATCATGACCTGAGCCGAAGGAAGACGCCTAACCATCTGAGCCACCCAGGTGCCCCAGAATTAATTTTAGCTTCTATTTTTGGATACTTATCTAAGGTGAATCAGATTTTTCTGAAGAATTGCATTTTTTCGTTTTTTTTTTTTTTTTAAGAAAGGATGGAGGGGCTGAGGGAGAGGGAGACTCTTATGCAGGCTCCATGCCCAGGGTGGAGCCCCACACAGGGCTCAATCTCACAGCCCTGAGATCATGGCCTGAGCCGAAATCAAGAGTCAGATGCTTAACCGACTAAGCCACCCAGGTGCTCTGCATTCTTTTTTTCATTTTTGGTGATTTTAAAAATTATCATTAATGGTATTAAAATATCATATTTTGAAATTCAAGTGGACAAGAAAAATCAGTTTTTAGTTACCTTTTAAATGTTACCGCTGATTTCAAATAAATAAAATCTTAAAAAAAAAAAAAAAAAAGGCGGCGCCTGGGTGGCTTAGTCGGTTAAGCGTCTGCCTTCAGCTCAAGTCATGATCCGAATGTCCTGGGATGGAGACCCGCATCAGGCTCCCTGCTCTGTGGGGAGCTTGCTTCTCCCTCTGCCTGCCACTCCCCCTGCTTGTGCTCTTTCTCTGTCAAATAAATAAATAAAATCTTTAAAAAAATGTTATTGCTGATTTATCAGGAAATCTGAGATGTCCAATTTTCTCCATTTAGAAAATGAAAATTAAAGTATATCTCTTTCCCATTCACACCATCTCTGTTCATTCTAGGTTCAGCTTTGTGATCTATACTTACATTGCACTCTGTATTTATCTTCCATGGTATCAAAATTTGGAATTATTATTTTTGTGTTGATTCATTTCTTTTTTACCTATGAGATTATACTACATGACTCTAAGGAACATGGGTGTCTTGCTAACTTATGTTTCCTAAACCAGTGGGAGGCAACTGTGTAACTCAGCGTAGTCACTCATGGAACAGTTACTAAATAAATAAATGAGGGAATTTTTATAATATTTGCTGTAAGAATTGAATATCTTCCCTTTTCATGACATTTTTGAATGATTTTTAAAATTCTTACATTAACTTTTTTATAATAGACTTAATTATTTTAGAATAATTTTAAGTTCACAGAAATACTGAGAGGATGGTACAGAGGGGTCCCCTCTATCTCACACCCAGTTTCCCCTATTCTTAACATCTTACATCTGTATGGCTGATTTGTAGCAATTAATGAACCAATATTGATCCATTATTAACTAAAGTCCACGGTTTATTCAGATTTCCTTAGATTTTACCAAATATCTTTTTTCTATTCCAGTGTCCCATCCAGGATACCACGTTACATTTAGTTGTCCTGTATCCTTAGGTTCCTCCTGGCAGTGACACTTCAGGACTTTCTTGTTTTTGATGACCTTGACAATTGGGAGTACTGATTAGGTATTTTATAGGATCCTCCAGTATTGGAATTTATTTGATGTTCTTCTCATGGTAAGACTGGAGTTATCGGTCATTGAGAGGAAGACCACAGAGGTAAAATATCATTCCCATTACATCATATCAAGGATACATATGATCAACATGATTTGACTATTGATGTTGACCTCAATCACCTGGGAGGTGGTATTTGTCTGTACGCTACTCTTAGAAAGGAAGTCACTATGCCATCCCACACCTAATGAGTGGGGATTTATGTCCCCCCACTCTTGGAGGGCAGAATATCTACATAAATTATTTGGGATTCCTCTGCATGAGAGATTTGATTCTTCTTGTCCATTTATTAATTTATTCAAGTATTTATTGATATCAGCATGGACTCATGGTTATTTATTTTATACTCTGGGCTATAATCTAATACTACTTTATTTTGTTACTCAAATTGTTCCTGCTTTGGCCACTCAGAGTTCTTTCAGTTGGCTCCTGTCCTCTTTTAACTTACCCCCTGTCAATGTGAGGTGCTTTTTTTTTTTTTCCTTTGAAAACTACCTAACTTTCTGGCTCTATAAGATGTTCCAGACTTATCTTGTATATTTCCTGCCCCAGCCTAGCCTAAGCCCTCATTCCAACAGGCCCTGGTTCCCTTGTACTAGAGAATGGCAAACTAAACCAAGATCTAAATGTAAGGTATGGTTGTTGCCACTGGGTGTCATTTGTTTTAGGCCACCTTAGTTGACAGAGCATAGAAATAAATGTATGTATGTTAATATGTGTATATATATATATATGTACATCAGTACATATTAAGCTAGATATGAGTTAATACTAATACCTCTAACTTTATTATCACATGGGTTGGATTGTCCTAGCTTCCTCCCCTGCGTATCTGTAAATTCCCACTGTAACAGTGAGAAATTTGGTTTCTACCATCTGCCATCCATTTATTTATTTAACTTCAGTAAATATAGTTTTAAAAGTACATAAAATATATAACAGCATCAAATTCTTCACCCATAATTCTGAAGAAATAACTATGAGTTTGAGTATAGCATGTATGGGCATTTCCTTTTGTCTTTAATCTTAACACTCTGCCTGTTTCTAATGCTACTTAAGTCAGTGCCTTTTCCCTCACCCCCTTCTGTGTGATTGTCTCATGCATTTATAATACAGTTAGATTGCTGTGTCACAGTCAACATTCTTTCCTGGAATCCCCTGACTTTCGAAATGATTTTTAAAATTTGCATACAATAAGGTTCTCCCATTGTGCCCTAAAATTCTGTAGGTTTTGACAATATGATACATTGCAGTATTATACAGAATAGTTTTCCTACATTAAAATTACCCGTGCTTTACTTTTTTTTGACCCTCCTTTCCTTCCCAACCCCCAGGCAATCCCTGATCATTTTATTGCCTGTAGAATTTTGTCTTTTACAGGATGTCATATGATTGGAATCATAAAATCAGACTAGCTTCTTCCAAGTTGCAATATTCGTTTTTAGGTCCTCCATGTCTTTTTGTGACTTGACTCATTTCTTTTTATCACTGAATAATATTCTGTTGTATAGATGTACCAGTTTGTTTATTCATTTACCTATTGAAAGTTATCTTGGTTTCTTCTAGTTTTTGGCTATGGTATCAGTTTCCTTAGGCAACTGTGACAAAGTACCATAAACTGGGTGGCTTAAACAACAGACCTTTATTCTCCCATAGTTCTGGAGGCTAGAAGTCTGAAATCAAGGTGTCAGCAGGGCCATGCTCCCTCTAAGACTCTTGTATAAAATACTTGCCTCCTCCTAGCGTTTGGTGGTGGTCTTCAGTCCTTTGCATTCCTTGGCTTGCAGATGCATCACTTCAATCTTTAATTACCTGGTGTTCTCCTACTGTCTGTCTTTTCTTCTTACAAAGACATCAGTCATAAAAAAAAAAAGATATCAGTCCTATCGGATTAGGACCCATCCTACGAACATCACCTTAATTTGATTGCAGCTACAAAGACCTTGTTTACAAAAAAGTTATAACCACAAGTTCTAGGAGTTAGGATTTCAACATATCTTCTTGCAAGGGGGCACCTGGGTGGCTCAGTTGGTTAAGCATCTACCTTCAGCTCAGGTCATGATCCCAGGGTGCTGGAATTGAGTCCCCCATTGGGCTCCCTGCTCAGCAGAATCTGCTTCTCCCTCTCCCTTTCCGCCTCCCCCACTGCTTATGAACACACACACACACACACACACTCTTTCTCTCTCTAAAATAAATAAAATCTTTTTAAAAAATATATCTTCTTGGGAGATACAATTCAGCCTATAATATCTACTCAATATAACTCTGATATATGATGAAACTGCTTGATTAATACCTCTTTTATTGGGCAAAATTAACTTCATATGCAAATTGAATTATAAAAAGATTTTTAAAACATGTTAAGTGGTCAATACAGTGTGCTCATATTTTGCTCCTATTTTTCATCTTTCTTTACACTATACCCACCTTTTACATGTTCAACCCTCTGGCTTGAATTGAGTGCTCAGAAATTTTCTCCTTTATAGATTTGCCCTATGAAATTAAGTTAGCATTTGATTAATATTGAGAGTTGGCACTGGAATTGGGCATAAATGTGTTTCCGTATTTTCTTGGGACAAATAGCTTAGCTCTTTACCTAAATAAATGTTCATTACTTTAAGCTGCTTTTCTTTCAGAAATTGTATTTATTACTTGGGGCACCAAAAGATTACTGTGTCTTTCCTTATCAATCTAAAACACTGATTATAAATTACTATGCATGCATTATTTGTTGTGTTTATTAATATGACTTTCTTTATTTTCCTCTTATGTTTTTGTCATAACAGTGAAATTAGAGAAGGAAAGTAACTCAGTCATCTAGCACTAGATCCTATTTGTTGATATTGTTAATGTTTTTTAATCAATCTTCTAGAGTTTCTTTCCCAATTTAATAAAAAGCAGCGATTTTTCCAAAGTTTTACAGCAATATGTTAGGTAGGTTGTCTTATATTCGCTAGCTTTTCCTTTGTTCTCAGCAAAGTTCTGTTAAATGGAAAATTCAAGCCAAAAACAACACTAAGGGACACAGAAGGAGAGAAGACACTGTGGTAGGAATGGGAAGGACTATTTAGAGCTGAATGGTTTTGGCTGCAACTGAAAGTTTCTTGGTTCTAGAGGGAAATCACGATAAGATTAGTTGTCCCTAGCCTCAAGATAGGATAATTAATCAATGTTCAAAGTTTTTTATTCAATCACTTTATTTATTCCACAAATATCTACTAAGTCCATATGGCTGATACTGTTCTAGGCTCTGAGGATGCAGTAGTCAAAAAAGAGACCATAATCCTTGCTATTGTAAAGCTTATACTATAATGGGGTGAGAGAGACAAAAACCAAGTAAATAAGCACAATATGTAATTGTGAGCTGGCAACAGTGCTTTGGAGAAAAGCAAAGGATGAGAGAAAGAGAGCAGATGAGATGTGAGGATATCTGGGTGAATAATATTTTGGCAAAGAAAATAGCAAGTACAAAGGTCCTGAGGCAGGAATGTGCCTATAGTGTTGGAGATATTGCAAGGTGTTCAACATAGCTGGAGGAGATTAAGCAAAATAAAGCAAAGTCGTAGGAGGGGTGTCAGTTATATGTATCTATTCTTACAGTGATCCTACACAGTAGCTATTATGAAGCCAATTAAGACACCTAAGGCCAAGATAGCTTATGTAAAATATTTAAAGCACAGTTTAAATATTAAATATATTTTAAGTGATAAAATAAACATTTAAACTCAGGTCTGTCAGGTTCTAAGCCTCATACTAGCTCACAAAAGCCAAAAGGTAAACATTCAGGAATTTTGCATGTCTGTTATTAAACTACTCTAGTTTGCAGGGGTGAAAGTAATTGCATCACAGAAGTTTTGGCAAACACAACAAATCAGGAGGCTTTTTAAAAAATTATTATTCCTAGATCACTAAGTATCTATTTCACCTTTAAAACTTTTCCAAATTAAAAATGTTTACAGTTTCAACTGCTATCCCACTCTTGTGACTAATTTCTGCAGAGGCAGGAATTGCTCATCTGTAACCTAGATTACTCTCACTGTAGTCTTTTTGGTTCTTTACATAATTGTCCTGATAATTCCTAATGAATAGTTCTTTTCTCTAAATTCAAAATTCTTTGACCCTTTAAAATAAGCCTACTTTAGGCAAATTAGTGAGAGCAGGCGGCTAATGAGGCTGCGTTTATGGTTCAATCTCAGGACATTTCAGTCTGTTTCACGCAGAGACCAAGTCTATTCAACAAGTAATGGTCTGTCCAGTCAGTGTCAGATTTGTAGTTCTGAGCACAAGGACAGAGAATGAAAAGAACTCTTAGAAAACTGAGTTTTCAACTATTGGAAAAATCAACTGCGAGTTAGCAGCAATAGGTAGATGAATTATTGTGATTTCTTATCTTTCTATAATTTTAGTTATCTTTCCTTCTAAATGTAGTTGAAGAACAATTACTTATATTTTTAAATACGTAGCATCAACTTTTAAATACATAGAGTCAGGACATTCAGATTCAGGCCCTGGTCCATCATTATTTAGTTGCCTGTCCATAAATGCATCATTTAAGCTCACAGGTCTCTAATTTCCCTCACTTGTAAAATGAGGGGGTTAGATTATATAATTACCAAGTTTCCTTTGAGATCTACATTTTATGATTCCATGATTATTTTAAATAATTGAATCATAGAGTTTCATAAGTAAAGGGTATTTTTAGTAATCTCACCCTGTATGAACTACCTTTCACTAGGTTATGTTGCAGCAACAAACAAAGTCAATATTTGAATGGTTTAAAACAACAAAGGTTTAGGGTGCCTGGGTGGCTCAGTTGGTTAAGCGACTGCCTTCGGCTCGGGTCATGATCCCGGAGTCCTGGGATCGAGTCCCGCATCGGGCTCCCGGCTCGGCGGGGAGCCTACTTCTCCCTCTGACCCTATCCCCTCTCATGCTGTTTCTCTCTCTCTCTCTCTCTCTCAAATGAATAAATAAATAAATAAAATCTAAAAAAAAAAAAAACAACAAAGGTTTATATTGTGTTTCCATAGTATAGTTTGACTACAACTCTACTTTGTGTCTTTTTCATTTAGGGACATAAGTGGAAGGGACGGTCCCTTCTCAGAAAATGGTGTTTTTATGGTAGAGGGAAAAGAGCAATGGTAGAACCATGTAAAGACTCTTAAATCTTTAGCTCATATGTGACTTACATCACTATGGCTCACATTTCATAGTCCAAAGCAGGTCAGGTAGCTAAGCCTGATGTCACTGCACAAGGGATGTATTAAGGCAGAAAATATTTAAAACAAATAATATAGTCTGCTCCATTTTTTCTGTTGTTTCCAACTTCCAGGAAGATATTTCTAAACAAATTTATTTAAGTAACCATGAATATCCAAAATGAATGAATAATAAAAATTTAAATGACACTGACAAACATTTCAACAAATATTTATTAAGCAGTTAATATGAATATGGTATTGACTATAAAAAAGAGCATTATTCTCTGGGCATATCCATACTATAGTGGAGTGAACAGATGTATAAAGGCTGTTCACACATTGTCAAAGAGAATAATCACACTCTGAGATATTGCCAGATGTCTGTGCACTGATCTGGGCATTCTTTCCAGATGTAGAGATAGAAAATTTAGTCCAAAAAGGTCAAACTAGTCTTGTGATATGAAGAAATGTTTTCTTTTTTTTAAAAAATATTTTTTATTTATTTGACAGAGACAGAGACAGCAGGAGAGGGAACACAAGCAGGGGGAGTGGGAGAGGAAGAAGCAGGCTTCCCGCAGAGCAGGGAGCCTGATGTGGGACTCGATCCCAGGACCCTGGGACCATGACCTGAGCCAAAGGCAGACGCTTAACAACTGAGCCACCCAGGCACCCCCGAAGAAATGTTTTCTGAAAGGAAATATAACCAAACTTGCCTTGAAATCACTGGCCCTAAAAAAATTATACTTTGATTTTAATTTCAACTCAAATTTAGGGAATAGCTTATCTAGTTTGTATGTTATTAATTCCTATTTCTCTTCATCTTCATTTCTTTTTTTTTAAGATTTTATTTATTTGTTTGAGAGAGAGCTCAAGCGGGGGTGGGGAGGAGCAGAGGGAGAGGGAGGAGGAAGCTCCCCACTGAGCAGGGAGCCCCACAACACTGACAGCGGGCTCAGTCCCAGGACTCTGGGATTATGACCTCAGCCGAAGGCCGATGCTTAACTGACTGAGCCACCCAGGCATCCTTTCATCTTCATTTCATTTATCATTTGAACCTTGAAAGGAAAAACAGTTTCTCCCTCTACTCACTACCTTACTCATATCCAACACTTCAACACTTCTAGCCACCAAATGTGTGGGTTTTCCCAATTCTCTGTGGATACCAACTTGGTGTCCTATAATTTAGTTCAATTCTGACACTTTTTACCTGGGGTCAGTGCAAACCCCACAGGTTAAGGGCTCTGTCCCACCAGACCACCCACCCCCACCTTTCCCACTTCATTTACCAATTGCAAGTCCAGGTTGTCACTCATGCTTCTGACAGACTGACGATAAACCAGAGGTTCCCACAACCACTTTCTCAGGCTTGATAAGTTGCTAGAGTGGTTCACAGAACTCAGAAAAAAACAGTTTACTTACCAGATTATGGACGTATTGTAAAAGGATACAGCTCTGGAACAGTTAAATGGAAGAGATGCATAGGGCAAGGCATGGAAAATAGAAAAGGGTGCAGAGTTTTTGTACCCTTTCCAGACACCTCCACGTGTTCACCAACCCAGAAGCTCTCCAAACCCCTTCAGTTAGGATTTTTTTTTAATCAAGGCTTCATTACATAGTCATGATTGATTAAATCATTGACCATTGGTGACTAACTCAACCTCCAGCTCTTTTCCCCTCCCCAGAGATCAGGTGATGGGGCTAAAAGTTCCAACCAACTAATTACAGGGTTGGTTCCCCAGGCAACCAGCCCCCACCCTGTGGCTATCTAGGGGCTTTCCAAAAATCACCTAATTAACAAATACTGGTGTGCTTAGAGGGCTCACTATGATTAACAAGACACTCCTTTCACCTTTATCACTCTGGAACTATTTCAGGAACTAAGGACAAAAGACCAAATATTATAAAAATGATGCTCCAATGGCTCTTAGGAAATTAGAAGAGTTTTAGTTGCTGTGTGCCAGGAACTATGGATGAAGACTTACATCACAATATCACACACCTCTACCAGAGGTTGGGTTAAAAAAAAAAAAGAAAAAGAAAAAGCAAAGCTTTACATTTTAGGTGTCATCGCCTAAAAATTACATCAAACGCACTATTATAAGAAGCTATAGTTAAGAGATAAACTGAGGCAAATTACACATATTAAGTTTATTTGAACAAAAAATCTATTCGAATCAGGCCGTGCCAAATGGGAAATGGTTAGGAGCATTTCCCTGACAAGAGCTAGGGGAAGGACTGTTACAGAGAGAAGGCGGAAGCAAAGTAAGGCAATTATTTGGCCAATGCTTAAGCTGTTGCTTTTATTTAGGAAAGCCTAGTTGGCTGTTTGTGATTGGTTGTCCTTAGGTTTTGATTTCTTAACCTTGAGGCTTTCCAGGTATAGGTCTTGGTTTGTTTACGAAGGCTTGCTAAGGCATTAGGGGCACCTCAGTGTAGTCGCCTCCATGTTTAATTAATACTTTCTGGACTAAAAGCCTTAAGAAAAGTCTCTTCAATATGCCTCTTATATTACTGACTGTATCTCTACATTTTCTCCTAAGCTAATCATAAAATAATTAAAGAATTATTTTCTCTATTTATAAACTTAAATAATTATAGAAATAAACAGAAATCTTCTCCTAACTAACCTCATTATATCTAATTTATTTTGCCTCCTGGCTTCCTTTATGCAACCCTCTATGGATGGAGCACTGAAAACAGGGTATGTATGTGCATTTAATTTTCTGCTCAGCTGCAGCAGCTGGCTGACTAGCTGTTGAACTGCTTGAGGTTCTGAACAAACCCTAGAACTAAGGCAAAGTTTGCATAAACCTGCTGCTTTCTCTAGGCTTAGAAGAGCAAGAAGAGATGCAGATGTGTCCATATCGAGGGACTCAGTGTCAAAAGTAGAAGCAACCCAATAAGCCCTACTCTTACCTAAAAAATTTTTTTGTTTAATGTACTTTTCAATATAGCCATATCACACATTCAGAATTTGGAAATATTGATTCCAGTATTCACGAGACCTCTTAAACATTGCACAATTTAAAACTTTTGGTCCCTCAGAATTATATAGCCCTTATAAAGATATACTAAGAGAGTTCTGCCTCCAGACTTTTGGCTTTATGAAGGAAAACATTAATATAAATATAAGTGGCAATCATAAATCAGAAAACATAATCAAGGGAGGGAGATGCAAGGGGAAGATCATCAATTAAGCCTGTAAATAGTTTCCACCTGTGAGTAATGAGCTACTGCTTAAGTTATGAGAAAGAAAGAGATTAAATAAAAATTATTTATTGTGTATTCATTGATGTGAGATGTTGGGATCTGGGAGTGAATAATCAAGAAAGAATTCTTGAGCCATCTTTGGTGGTTTTATTAAAGCACGAGGACAGGACCTATGGGCAGAAAGAGTTGCACTGGGATTGTGAGGAATGGTTGATTATATACTTTCAAACTGGGAGGGGGTTAGGGATAGTGTAAGTCTCTAAGGAATTTGGAAGCAAGGTTTCCAGGACCTCAAGGGGCTAGCTATTGTTAGGAAAAAGTCAATTACTACAGTCTAGTAAAACCTGAGTCATGAGACATTTCAGATGTAGATCAGTGGGTCATATGCTTGGAGGATGATTGCTAACATGTATCTTGTGTGTGTGTGGGGGGGTGGGTAGAGATAAAGGAAGTTTCCAAAAGGATTTTTATGTGTTAAAGTAGACTTACAGGATCCTGGAGGTGGGGCTGATACCAAGCTAAGGTTGCGTTTTGCCCTTAGCAAAGTATTAACATTGCAGCAGTTGAGTTCCTGGAGGAAGGTTACTCTGCCTGTCTCAAGTACTTATCAATGGGCTGTTAAGTTGTAAGGAAATTTAATTTTTTTCTACATTTCTTTTGCCTTTGTTATCCACGTCATTCATTACCAGTGAATGTGCTACAAGGATAATTCCAAATATCAACATACTGTATATCCTCAAAGGGAAATTTGTTGTGAGAAAGATGATAGAATTTCAAAGAACCATGAACTTGGGGAATAAACTGGCTTTTAAAAAATCCAAATATCATACTGACCATGTTTTCTACCAGGCACATTTCTCTAAGGCATTTTTATTTACTCTGATAGGTAATCATTTTTTCACTTTAATATTGGAACTGCTTAGAGTATAGATTATCATAGAGATATAGCTTATTAATTCTTAGGGTCAATTATAGCCCTACCATCAATATAACCATTTATTTTTTAAATGAAGGGTAGTTTTCATGTTCTTTTTCTTGCAAACATTTCACTGAATTTTCTTACTTAACTCTTATTTGTTTTTGTTGTTTTATGGCATATCTTAACCATGATTTGTAAACTGTATCAGTCAGTGAGGTTTTGTGTACAGTAATGTTTTACACAATTTAATGTGTAAAATAAACACATGGGAGGTGATTTAAGTGGTGGATTTTTATGGGTTCCAAGTCCAAATGTTATGATTCAGTTATTCCTAGGTGGGACCCAGGAGTCAGTTGTTTGTCTTTTTTTTAAACAAGCCTCATGTGATTCTGATGCATGTTATTCACAGACCAGACTTGTAAGAGACACTGATACATAGTTCAACAAAACAGGAGCTGGGAGATTATTAATTCTCAAAGTGTGGCAAAGGCTGGTGTGAGGGAAGAAGTGGGGAGAGTAGGGGAGTAACGGGTAAGAAAAAGGCAAAAAGAAGGGCGCCTGGGTGGCTCAGTTGGTTAAGCGACTGCCTTCGGCTCAGGTCATGATCCTGGAGTCCCGGGATCGAGTCCCGCATCGGGCTCCCTGCTCAGCGGGGAGTCTGCTTCTCCCTCTGACCTTCCTCCCTCTCATGCTCTCTGTCTCTCATTCTCTCTCTCTCAAATAAATAAATAAAATCTTTAAAAAAAATTAAAAAAAATAAAAAAAAAAAAGAAAAGAAAAAGGCAAGAAGCAATCAAGGGTGTGGTGTGTTTGGGACCTATTAACAGAAAAATGCACCAGTGGGGCAGTGATGTGAGATAAGGGGGTGTGGGTGTGGGTGGGGTCCGGGTAGAAACAGGATTTAAAGGCTATAATGAAGAGTTATCTTCTTGTCAGAGTTGCTCAAGTGTTTTCACATCAAGGCCCACAGAGAAAGGGTAATCTATGCTTATCACACTTGCCCACACTGTCAAGACTGTTGACAGCCAAGGATGACCACCTGGGGCCGCCTGTAGTCTGGCACTCCTGTAACCTCTCTTTGCACACATCCTGGGGAGAGCCACGAAAGAAGACGGGAAGACACTGAAGGGCTTTAAACAGGAGTGCTGAATGCTCAGCCTTGGCCTCAAGGAGGACGTACTAAGGAGGGGAAAGGCTGTAGGTAGAGAGGCTTAGCATAAAGTGATGGGGACCTGAAACAGTGCGGTCACAGCAAAGAGGAGGAAACGGGGGGGACTTAGAATATTTAGGGGGAAATCAGCTTAGCATTTGGTGAGAAATGAGTGAGAGGGAAAGGGAGTATAGTGAATGATGACTTCCAGGCTTCTAAATCTTAAATGGTATGACATCATCTCAAATAGTAAATGCAAGGAAGAGTGCAGGCTAAATACCTACAATTGAAATTTTTATTTTGAAATATAATGGGGACATTCAGGTGAAGATGTCCATTAGGCAGTTGGAGATGCCCTTCCAAAGTTCAAGGGAGAAAGCCAATTAGGAGATGAAGATTTGAGTCCTCACTTGCTAATAACTATCACTGAGCCCATACTGTAGATGATTTACCATGATAGGAACAGAAAAAGTCTAGAGAGAAAATCTATAAAATTTTTTTACATTATGGATCAAAGCCTTAAATATGAATGTTCATACCTAATGACCCAGTAACTCTTCTAGGAAAATAATAATTGAAAATGAGGTCAAAGAGTAACATGCCAAGGTAGCTGTAACATTTGTATATACTGAGAAATTAGAAATAGCCCTAATGAAATCAAACACATTCATACTAAGAAAATATTTGAAACATAAATTGTGTTGCTTTATGTCCTAGTATCTAGAGTTGCCTTCAAAAGAAATACTCTTTCTCCATTTTTATGTTTTCAACATCTCTCACTACTTCCCCAGGTCCAATCTCTCAGCCTTCCCAGAGATCCTTCCTCTTGAAGGCCTTATAGGTTCCCCCTTCTTTTTCCCTCTTTGAAACAAATCTCAACCCTTTCTTATATAAGTCCCCTGTCTTGGATTCTCAAATCCGTTTCTCTCTTTCCTCATTATATTAATTTTGCATCAGAAAAACTCACGGATAAAGCTGGCAAGGATAAAATGATTCATAGAGGTTGGAAGAGGGGTAGGGAAGATGAGCAAATAAAACCAAATTTACTCTAGAGGGCAAGGAAAGGAGGAAAGAATGTCAACACTTATGCAAAAGTTAACTTTTGTCTCCCCAAAAATATAAGTGGAAAAAAAAAAAAACCACGCAGAATGTCAAATTGTGTGTCATGCACAAAATATATGTGATGTAAAAAAATAGGTAGGCAAAAAATCTTTAATAATCATAAAATAGAATATTATTTATACTATCTTTTATTTAAAAATAATATAGATATTCTAACAATAAACTTTAAGCCACAGAACTCCTGCTAAGAGGAGCTATTTATAGACAAAAATATTAAGTAAATATTTCCTATTATTAAGATGCTGAAAATATATGCTTATTAGAGAGAAATCAGTTTTGAAAATGTGTAAGAAATGAGAAATAGTTTAATTTCAATCATAAGCTGTATGACCTTGACCTGTTTTACTTAAAATCTATATTTGCTCAGTGGCAAAATGGAAATGGTGATTATTTCTAACTGCATTGGAGTACTGTGAGGATTAAATAAAATAATGTATGTGTGACACCTTCTGCTTTACCAGGAATTGTGGTCTTAACTTCAGATTGAGAAGCTCAAGATTCACAGTAGGCTTCTTCAAGCACTAAGGTTGGTTATCTTTAAGACAGTTTACAGGCACCTGGGTGGCTCAGTCATTAAGCATCTGCCTTCGGCTCAGGTCATGATCCCAGGGTCCTGGGATCGAGCCCCGCATCGGGCTCCCTGCTCAGCGGGAAGCCTGCTTCTCCCTCTCCCACTCCCCCTGCTTGTGTTCCCTCTCTCGCTGTGTCTCTCTCTGTCAAATAAATAAATAAAATCTTAAAAAAAAAAAATTTAAACTTACTCTGTCCTTCAAATCACATTGTGTTGCAGGTTAATGATTATCATAGAAGACTTTAAAAATTCAGTGTCAAGAGATTGAGGGATGATGACAAGCTGTGGTCTTGAGAGCTGGTTGCTGAAACAGGATGGGGATGAAGGCTACTGAAGTGTGAGGTAGTCATTAAACTGGGAAGGATTGTTCCTACCCGCACTGAAGTCCCTCTGGAGTGGGAAGTTACTATATGGTAGTTGGGATAATTGTTTGGAGGGAGTGAAAAGGTGAAGCTCCATCTCCCCTAAGGGCACGGCTTCTAAGAAGATCATGCAAGAAAATGATAGCTAAACCACCTTTAATAATAAATGGTCATGAATGTGGGGGTCAGAGAGTAAAAAAAGAGACCGTGGAGAAAATGAAGAATGAGGGAAGAGACTGGTCAACTTGGCAGAAAGTTGATACCTCCGGAGAAAAACAGCCAGTGAAATATTCCTCTCTGAGGGATGTACAAGGGACTAGGGACAAAAATGTCAAATTCCAATTTTAACTCATCTGTATTACTGCATTTTAAAGCCACTCTGTGTCTCCAAAACTTCTGTGAGATTTTATGACTTTTATGGCCCTGGGGAGTGGAATTGGTGAATAATGGTGAAATTGAGCTATAAACAAACAGGTATAGTGTGACTCAGGTTTGCCTCTCTGCCAAGGCCAGTGTGATGGGAACAAGAGTTTTTTGAGAGATCACAGTCCAGAAGTTTGAGGTGGTGACTGACAGCAAAGTGAGGAGTAGCCCATGGTGGTAAAACATTCTGTGCACAGGTGGAGTGCAGATGCATGACTCAGGAGACAAAGCTTTTCCCATTTTCACTACAGGAAGATCATGCCAGGGGAAAGAGACATGCTGATTAAATAATGAGGAGAATCATCTAGATAGAATTGAAACTTTCTCAGTAAATTATAGTTTTTAATAATTACAAATTTAATTTTGCTTATTCTCTGAATTAGAGGAGAATATTTTTTATATATATAAAGTTTTCTTGGGTCTTTGTGTACTTCTAGGACTTCTTAGCCAGCACTGTAAAGTCATAGTGTTTTGTTAGAATTAATTTTCTAACTCTGAAAATTATAATAATATATTATATTATATTATATTATATTATATTATATTACATATAATAAATATAATAACCTAACTTCATAGGTTATTAGTGCCTGAAGACCACTGCATACCTTGGATGACCTCTTTTTTTTTTAATTTAAAAAAAATTTTTTTTTATTCTTATGTTAATCCCCATACATTACAAAATTAGTTTTAGATGTAGTTTTCCATGATTCATTGTTTGTGCATAACACCCAGTGCTCCATGCAGAATGTGCCCTCCTCAATACCCATCACCAGGCTAACCCATCCTCCCACCCCCCTCCCCTCTAGAA
>NC_138374.1:109391498-109426834 GCF_054177405.1 Leptonychotes weddellii
TGGTGAATAATCCTTTTAATGTACTGTTGGATCCTATTGGCTAGTATTTTGGTGAGAATTTTTGCACCTTGGATGACCTCTTAATGCACCATATGGCCTTATAAAGAAATCACTGATACAGCTCTCATTTTTTTGCATTATAATTTGATAAATATTTTGTTTATATCTGTATTTTAAAGAAAAGCCATATGGTCATCAAAAATAATTAAAATTTGATTCGATTATTTAAGCATGTCAATCATTTTCTCTGGTTCAAGGGTAAAAGGAAAACTACTTTGAATTCTATTAATTTTCTTCTTAGAGTATTAGACATTTATGAATAAAAGTTCATAAATATCAGAAAATGCTCAAAGTAAACTTAGGTTGATAGATTAGTTCATTGTGTAATATTTGTATGCTTCTGGAATTCCAAAAATTCAAATTGTATCACGTTGTATTAACATTCATAGGTCACAGGACAAGTAAAATGAATTTCTGGAATGTAGCCTGAATAAGTAGGAGGTAATTAAGAAATAAAATAATATATTATGTTATATATTATATTATATTTTAGAATCAGAAAGGCAGAACTTGATAATAAAGAGGTTGAATTTGATAAACCCCAAATTGGGAAGGTATCACATACGTGGTTCTAGCCCTTGGAACTACAGACTATCTTCATCCTACTCTAACTAGCCTAATATATCCAAATAGTCTGCTGCAATACCTGAAATTTTCTCCTCAGAGTTTATCGCTTTTGTTAGTTAAGACTCCACAGAAGGCTCATTTATTAAAAGGCAATTCTATATTAATCCATCAATTCATCAACATAGAGTTACTTTCAGTTTATTAACTTAGAGACTTGAAGCAAGAAGACCTAAATAGATCACCTGTGGAAGAGTTTGGAAAAGTTTTCAAGCACGTGAAATTGGTTATAGTGGCCCCCATAATGGGGATCCTGATTGATCCCAGTGCAGAATGTGTATGCTGACCTCTTACTGTGAGGAACAGAGGTGCTAAAGAAAGATGTTAGAGGCAGTAACAAGGCAACATTCACTCATGCTCACTTTACCTATGGCTTGCCTGGAAAAAGGAATCACTCTGCTCATGAAGGAGGAAGAAATACAACTAATCAATTTATCTACCTGGAATTGCCTTCCTTCTTAGCTATACAAACTTAGGTAAAAATGAGCAAGAAATCCATTGCCTTTAAAGGTCATAGTCTGAAGGGCACTTCTTCTGAGCAAATGGAGTAGCAGGGACTGGAATTACCCTCCTGCCTGAAGCAATAAAAAAACTGACAAAATATATGAAACAATGGTTTTCAAGACATGGGCTATTAGGTAATGGACAATCCTCCCCAAGTACTGGGAAACAAAGAAAGTGAGCCCTACCCATTGCTTGAGCTTACTATGTTGACAGAGTTTCCAGGCAACGGCATAGGAAGGGGGCACCTGGGCTGAACCCAGTAAATCACTGAATTGAAGGGGAAGTTGAATGTTTGAGGACACTCAGACAGAAAGAATTCACAGTACAGAATACTAGAGAAGATTTCTGCACAGAGACAGAATACCAGAGATCTGCAGAAGCTTCCCCTTGAGTATTCAGCTGAGTTCTGATCAGCTCATACATGTGATGAAACTACCCAAGACCTGGGAAAGGATAGGACCTGAAATGATTAGAGGTTATAGTGGCCAGCACTTACAGAGTGCTGATAGCAGCAACTGTCCTCACTGGCCAGATCAGATAACCTCATGATTTATAGGACATTGGATAGAGTAAACAGGGTCTTGCTCAGTATTGGTGAATAATTAGCTCTAGACTCGGCCTACTCTTGTCATGCTTAACAAATCTTAAAAATAAATAGGAAACAGATCAACCTATTTCCAAATAACTGCATCCCAGAACACACTTCAAGAATATTTATAGGAATATAAAAATAACCAGCACCTAACAATGTAAAATTCACAATCAAGTAAAAAAGGCATGCAAAGAAATAGGAAAATAAGAACCAAATGAGGATAAAAATCAGTCAATCAAAACTAATCATAAACTGACACAGAAGTTAGGATTATCAGGTAAAGATATTAAAGCAGGTATTACAACTGTATTACAGATGTTTAAAAAAGCTAAGTAGAAACATGGTAGATATAAAAAACGATTCAAATCAGACTTAGATGAAAACAACAGTATGTGAGATGAAAAGTACATTGGATGGGATTAATGACAAATTAGACATTGAAGAAAAGATTAGTGAAATGAAGACAGCAATAGAGACTATCCAAAATGAAACACACAGAGAAATTAGGATTAAAACCAAAACAAAGTAAAACAAACAAATAAGCAAAAAAACCCACCATAAAACAGAGCAAGTGAGCTGTGGAACAACTTTAAGAGGTCTAATATATGTGTAATTGGAGTCCTTGAGCAAGGGAATAAGGAGAAAAAATATCTGAAGAAATGATGGGCAAACTTCTGCAGAGGACAAATCACAGATCAAACAAAACAAAAGAAAAGAAAAAACAAAAACAAAAAACCCTCAAAGAACTCAACACCCCCTTCCCCCACAAAAACAAAACCCCCAAAACACATCCCAAGGATAAAGAAAACTACAGAAAAATACATCATAATCAAATTGCTCCAAATAAATGGCACAGAGACAATCTTAAAGGCAGCCAGAGGAAAGAAAGATATATGACATACAGAGGAACAAAGACAAGAATGAGAGCATTTCCCCCAGTTCAATATATAACTGGTGAGGCATCACCTGGCAGATTGATTATAGCACATTTAATATGGAGGGGAAGTGATTAATTCCAACTGAAATGGACAATTATTCTACATTTGGATTTGTTTCTCCTACCCACCATAGTTATCAAAGCAACACAATCCATAGACTCCTAAACGCTATAGTCACATCATGCTATTCCACACAAAATCATTTCTGTCTTTTCCTATTGCTATTGTATCTTATATTGGGAATATTGTTGATGTTTAATATTATAGTTTAGTTCATAGGTTATAAAATGTCAGGATAAAATTTTGACTAGATGTGGAAGGAAATGTAGTAGGCATCCCTAAGATGGCCCACAATGATCTTCCCTACCCCACCATGGTATTCATGCCCTTGTGAAACTCCTCCTCCTTGAGTAGAGACTGAACCTAGTTCTTAAGGAACAAATAATACAAAAGTAATAGGATGTCTCTTTCAATATTAGATTATAAAAAACTGTAGCTTCCACCTAGGGTGCTTACTCTTGTTCTCTTGTTTGCTTGCCCTGAGGGAAGCTAGCTGTTGTACTCTGATCTTCCCTATGGAGGGGATCACATGGCGAAGAATTGCCCAAGGCTAACAGCCAGTGAGGAACTCAGGCCCTCAATCCAAAGATGTAAGGAACTAAAACTCTGCCAAAAACTACACTGGTGACTTTGGAAGCAGACTGTCCCCTTAAGCCTCCAGATGAGACTGCAGGGCAGCCCCAGCCAACAGGATAACTGTCACCACATGAAGGACCTTGAGTCGGGGGTTTCCAGCTAAGCTGCCTAGATTTCAGACACACAGAAACTACACATTAATAGATGTTTGATGTTCTAAGCCACTAAGTTTTGAAAGTGATCTGTTACACAACAATAGATAACTACGACACTCAGAGATCCTAGAATTGGAGAATATTGTGTCAAAAATGCAGAAATAGGACATTTAAAACCACCAAAATCAATAAATAGTATTTAGTAAGAGTTCATGGTACATATAAGAACAGTTCATGGACTGGGAGCTTTTAAATTTAAAGACTGATATGAATCTCAAAGGTATGATATTACAAGAAGGCTTATAAAGTGAAAATGAGGATGTTGTTTAACCTTTACAATGATTGATTATTACAATGGGGGTTTCCAGATTGCAGGGGATTGGTTAAAAATGGTAAAAATGGTAATCTTATACCATTTTTAGGAAGATGACTTAGTTTTCTTGTATGATTATCAGAGACATTTACAAGAAATATCCTGAGTTTCATTTGTTTTGCAGAATGAGTTAAATTAAGTTCCACTTACATGGTTTTCTTGCTCAGGGAATTTCCAAGTCTGGTCTCCATTCTGTATTTAACATCTATGAATGATGAGCATATGAGGGGAGAGGGTTCTAGTGTTTTCTTTTTTTAGAGGAAGGATTTTATTATATTAGGGTAGAGTCTACTATTTTATTTTTGAAGTTTACATATGGAGCAATGGTGCATGTTGATGACCAGTAGGCCTGCATAGAATTACATGATTTTTGTTATCCCACAATTTTTTAAAAACCATTTTTGTATTTAGGCAATTTCCCACTTTGTTTTATCTTCTCAAGATAAAAGCCAGACTTCTTGATAACTAGAACACAGGCATGGAATCTAGATTCTGCCAATCAGATAGACATGCATGAAACTTGGATTTGGAAGTAGGCAGATGAGGTGGCAGATCTGCCCAGTGGAACTGGTATAATAATATTCTGGCAAGCATGATGATAGAACTGTTTGTTTTTCTTCAAAGCCAAGTTGGTGGAATTCTGGCATCTGGTACTGAATGTTACTGAGGCCAAGCTGCAGTAGCAATGGAGTTTCCTTTAGAGAAGTCCCTGTGGTAGGACTGCCATTTTTCTTGGCTGCACACTTCAGAGCCAGGATGTCTGACTTTCAAGTGAGGCTCTGAGCTATACAATATTCTTTTATAAAATTCTTTTCTGTTTAAAATACTCAGACAGGGGGGCGCCTGGGTGGCTCAGTCGTCAAGCGTCTGCCTTCGGCTCAGGTCATGATCCTGGGGTCCTGGGATCGAGTCCCACATCGGGCTCCCTACTCAGCAGGAGGCCTGCTTCTCCCTCTCCCACTCCCCTTGCTTGTGTTCCCTCTCTTGCTGTGTCTCTCTCTGTCAAATAAATAAAATCTTTAAAAATAAAATAAAATACTCAGAGAGGATTCTGTGGTTGGCAACTAAAATCATTTTCCCCATAGATTATAACTTACTGAATGGCCCATTATTTTCCCGGCAACTTGTCATTATACTTCTACGTATGTATATATGGTTCTAAATGAAGGCTCTTCATGGTTCCACTCTTCTTCTATCTACTCCTGTACCAGTACCACATCATATTAATTATCAGAAATTTTTAAAATGCTTTACCTATCAATTTTTAAGATTACTGAACTAAAACTTTTTTTCATGGTTGGCAAAGGATATGGAAAATTATCTTTGTAATTTCATTGACTTCTGGTCTTTCTAAGCTTTGTTTTATGTGCATACAGTATGTTCATGATTATTGTATCTTTCCAGTGAGTTGTCTCACTTGTAATTATTCCTTTTTATTCCTGATAATATATTTTCTATAAAGTGTTTGGTATTAATTTAGGTATAACAATTTTATTTTGGTTTATAATTTTTCTGGAGTGACCTTTTTATTCTTTCATTTCAACCTTTCTGTATCATCACATTTTAGGGTAATTTCTTGCACATGAACTATAGCTAAATTTTGTTTTTATATCTCATTTGAAATTTTTCATCATTTAAATGGTGATTTTTTTAGTTCATTTATATGTATCATGATTATTAATATATTTGAATTTGCTTGTATCATCTTATTTTGTGCTTTCTGTTTACCATGCTTTTTCATATTTTGATTTCCTTCTTCCTCCTTTCATGTACTATTTTGGGGTTGATGCAATTTTCTTTATTCCTTCCCCACCTCCATCTCCTGATTTGATGTTATTTGTTTCTCTTCTTTTAGTGTTATTCTTATAAATTTAACAGGCACAATCTGATTTTTAAAAGTCTAAAGATAGGGGTGCCTGGGTGGCTCAGTCAGTTCATTAACCGACTCTTGATTTCAGCTCCGGTCATGATCCCAGGGTTGTGGGATCGCCCGTGTCAGGCTCCGCACTCAGTGGGGAGTCTGCTTCTCTCTCTCTCTCTCTCTTCCTCTGCCCCTCCCCCCACTCATGTGCGCTCTCTCTCTCAAATAAATATTTTTTAAAAAGTCTAAAGATAAAAAATAGCCCTGCACTCCTGTTGAATGAGTGTCTTATTTGCTTTACTTTTGACCATGCTGTTCATGTATTTGTCGTGTTACTGTATATTTTCTTTGCATCTCCTGTTTTATACTCATAAGTTTATTTATGTATTAATGATTTCTTTGCCTGTAAGTTTTAACATATTATCTTTTCCATCCAATTTCAGTTTTTCTCTTTCTTAAGTATATGTCTTAGTCTTCCATAGTACTGTGAATAAGTGGGAAATGTCCTCCTGATAAATCATTATTTTCTCCTTAACTTTTGAATGGTATCTTTGAAGGTATTATGTCTTTGTCTTTAGGCCAATATTGTTTCTGTGGAGAATTGTGATCTCACCCTAATTTTGGTTCATTTGGTGTCTCTGTTTTCTCTCTGGTTGCTTACTAAAATCTTTTCATCTTCTGTATACTGTGATGTGCTTTGGTTGGGAATTTATTTTTATTAATTTTATTTTATTTCATTTATCATGTTCAAAACTTTTTGAGCCTTTTTTTTTTTTCTGAAGCTTCACAACGCTCATGGGTTTTGAGAATCTGAGCCTTTTATCACCTGAGTACTATCGCTTTCCCATTCTTTCTGTTCTCTCTGTATACCCCTTTCAGATGACTATGGAGCTTTCTCTTCTATTCTTGTTATCTGTTAACCTTGCTAACATATTTCCTCTTTTTCTCTTCAGTTGTGTTTAATTTATTGAGTTTTAAATGGCTACATATATATTTATTTTTATCCAGTTATATAAAAGTTGCATTTGTCAGCCTATTATCTCAAGGATTGGGGTTCAGTCTCCTGTTTATTGCTTCTGTTAACTCGTTGCTTTTGTTTCTTTTATGACTTGTGATTTTTTTATTGTGATCTTTTCTTTGAGAGCTTTCTTTAAAATTTTTATTTAATTTATTCTGTGAGAACATTTTGTGATCAGAATTATGGGAGCTTCCCTCTGAATACTTTTTTATTTGCTTTTGCCAAGAAGCCAAGTGTACCATTGATGCAGGAGCAGTTTTTATGTTCCCTTTCTTGTGTGTGTGTGCAGGGGAAGGGGACCTCAGGTCATATGCACACTATAAATGGGACAGATAACAGTCTCACAGTTTTGATTCCTTGGAGATCTGAGGTGCAAAGGCTAGGAAGTCATTAGCTTCATGGTTGCTCCCCCATACACTTGATAGTGGGAAGATTGTTAGTCCTTCTTTTCACTGAACGCCTTAATTCTAAATCCCCCAGCCCCTTTCCGTGGGCATAAAAAACAAGCTCCTGATATGCAAGATCCATATTCCGCTCTTCATTTCTCTCCCCTGTTGATGAACACCCACACAATGTTGATATACATAATTATCCTGCTGATTTGCCGCTCCTTCTTTGTGTCACCTGGTGATCTCTCTTTCCTTCACTTACACATTTGTTTTATTTGATTTAGTATTCCTGAGTATTTGTAATGGGGGAATTTTAGGTTTATATACATTACAATCTTGCTAAAAAATGTTAATTATCCATTCATTGAAGTAAAAATATCTGTTAAAATGACAGGCTGTTACTGTTTCTTGTGCCTGTCCCCTGGTAGTAAATGTAAATACATTTTTAATTGTAATGGACTCTTATCAAGACAGAAGCCTTCTTTAAAATAAATACCTTTCAAAATAAAAGATGAAACTAAATACACCATGAACATTAACCATCTCTATTTTTACATATGCCAGTCTCAAAATTGGCTACTTCTGTAAGTTTGCATTTAGTAGGTTCTAAGTAAAGGTAATAATTTCAAGAACCAGAATCACTTAATATCTTAAACATTAATAATTAATACTTCAATATCTGTACAAGATTAACTCATTTCTTAAACAATATACTCTTTAAAAACTCCATTTGAATGATGCTATTAATAACAAAAAAAATTAAAATATGTAAGAGGGTGGATATGTATGTCTTTTTCTTCCATTCTAATGAACTGAGTTTTACTTTTTTTTTTTAAAGATTTTATTTATTTGAGAGAGAGAGTACAACCAGGGCAGGGAGGAGCTGAGGGAGAGGGAGAAGCAGACTCCCCGCTGAGCAGGGAGCCCAACAAAGGTGATCCCAGGACCCTGGGATCATGACCTGAGCCTAAGGCAGACGCTTAACAAGCTGAGCCACCCAGGTGCCCCTGAGTTTTACTTTTCTATCACCGTGGGCTAGCAATCATAAGACACTTTCCAATTAGTTTATTGTAGCTTTTCATTACATGAGATAATTTAATATTAATATTAATATTGTTATAATTGATATTAGTTATCCTAATATTAATAAATAAAATGATTTTTCCAATATTATCCGATTTTATGGGATTTTTTTAAAGTTAATGTTCTTGGTTATTGCAAATATTCCACACTCAAAATAACCTCAAATTACATGGTAAAATCCCATTTGATTGACTTTTATATCAATTCAATCATTAAAAATATATAAAATTGTCAGATATTAGTTCATGCTATTATATTTCTATAGTAAAATCAGAATTAGCCAGAGATTTTATATCTATTTCAAGAGGCCTCAATTACTGGTCTTTTCTGTTCCCAGACTCTTTAGTGCTAAATTCCCAGACAGCTGGTCTTTATCCATTTAAATTTTAAATTACACATATTACATTATTTAGATATTATATTTAATAATATATGTATGCATACGTAATAGTGCAAGTTTCATTATGTACCACTCTTTTCTTTCCAATCTATATTCTCCTGGGAGGTGCGTGTTAGATCAAGACCTCAGATTATTTTACTTAAGTATTTGGGTGGGGAGTAATTTTTTCATATTTGAAATGAGCGGTATCCTAATTCTTATAAAACTACAAACATTTGTCAACCTACTGGCAGGTATAGGATTCTTGATTTTAATCTTTTTCAGTGGTCTGTAAATGCTGTTCTGTTGCCCTCTGGCTACTAGTCAGTTCAAGGTTTGTGTGAATGTCACACTGGATGGTGTCGTCTGAATATCTGAGTACCTGAGGACCAGAGCTGAAGTCAAAGTAATGTGTTAAATCCAAAGAGGCAGGTAAGAGCATGGATCAGATGTAGAAGTAGGGACAACTGAGAGCAGCTTGGGATGTCCAGGTTAGAGCAGCTAAACCTGGAGAAGTCACTTGGGGCTGAAGGAAGTGTTTTGTTATAGGACAGAGATGTCTCAGGATACAGAATTTTTGAGCCAAAGCCTGGGACCAACCAGACACTCAAGGACTCTACGATCTCACTGGGTTTGTGTCTCATCATGTTACATTTTGTAGGTTGTATTTCACTGATAATGGAATGGCCCCATCCCAAGCCTTCATATCTGTGGCACTGCAACATTTCCTACCTGCTCTATATTTCAGTAGCTTTAATTTAGTCACTCTCCCTTCTTCCACCCACATGATTAAGATTTGTTAATGGAGATATTTGTCGGACAGAACAAGATTGTGAATTAGATTTCCTTTTAAGTGTGACACATGGCTGAGGAACTAATCTCATTTCTGAGACCCGGTGTACCTAGGATGACCCTAATAATGTATTGTGTCTTCATAAAGACAAAAGCCAGGCCTATTGTAAAGCGTGGCATCAGATAGCTGGAAGGGAGCTTCTTTTGTTTCTGCCTACTGGCTCTAAGAAAGATGGCAGCTGAAATCTTTTGAGATTTCTGGTTTTCTCTTCAGACAAGACAAAATATATTCCTTCATGAATGCATTTTATGGGAATAATGGGGCTTTGAGATTATGAACACCAGACTGGGAGATCTGAGTTCTAGAACTGACTAAACTATAAAATACAAACTGCTTGATCTTCTGGGATTGTTTTTTCCACATGCAAAACAGAGGTATAAGTAATGTCTAAAGCTGTAGTAAAAGAAAACATTTTTTCATAGAAGAGTAGAGTCTTTAGACCAGACTGTGGGGGTTGAGTCCTGCCTCCACCACTTATTAGATGTTTGGCTGGAGAAAATTATCTTACCAAGCCTCAGTTTTTTTCCATCTGTAAAATAGGAATAATAATTATATTTACACAAAGCAGTTTTTATAAAGCTTAATTGATATCGTAAGAGTAAATGATTTAAGACCGTGCTGAACAGTGCCTGGCACATAGTAATCAAAGTGATTTACTATTGAGACCCCCCTTAGCTGACACTGGAACCCCAGGCTTTCAGGAACCGGTTTCTCCTGGTAACCAAGTCTCTCACCATTGATTGATTTACATTCT
This sequence comes from Leptonychotes weddellii, assembly GCF_054177405.1. Classification (NCBI taxonomy): domain Eukaryota; kingdom Metazoa; phylum Chordata; class Mammalia; order Carnivora; family Phocidae; genus Leptonychotes; species Leptonychotes weddellii. The sequence continues at coordinate 109,401,718 of NC_138374.1, forward strand.
TTGTTCTTCATTCGCAACAGGTGAGTTTGGTTCCATTAACATGGTCTCGCCAGCACCTGGATTTTCTCATTTTAATATGTAGTTTTTCTATGATTGGATGGCTGAATCCTGTAGTGTGATTCTCTACCGTGAGCACTTGGGCCATCTGAAACATCTCCAGTTACTTACCATGATCTCAACTATGTTCTTTATTTGGACCTTGCCCAGCAGTCTTGCTATTCAAACTGTGCTTTTTCTCTTTTAAATGATTTTGTTAATGATTATCATCTGATCCTGTGTCCCTTTCTAGACTAAGAGAATACTGGTTGTGCTATTCACAGGTATGAGATGTCTTTGAGGTTACAGTCTACAAGATTTGATGATTAATTGAATGTATTGGTAAAAGGGAGGAAAGAGTCAAAAATGACACTCCAGATTCTGGCTTGGTCATTCATGTGGCCAGTGCTTCCATAAACTTCTAGGGGAGATTTGGAATATGGCGGGAGGAGAACTGTTGGGTGGGAAGTACAGGGATAAGTGATGGTCAGGAATGTTTGCTTGTGCGTAAACTGAATTAGGATGGAGGTGTCGAATAGGATGTTAGATCCACAAGCCTCAAGCTAAAGAAGGAGAGGTGCCCTGGAGATTCAGATTTGGGAGACATCAACTTAACAAGTGAAGACAGGATGGTTGAGGATTGCATAGTCAGAGAGAGGGTACCGGGGGGAGGAGAAGAGGGCCGTCCAGAAATATTCATTTTAAATGATAGATTGAGAGAAGAAAAGAATTCACAAAAGAGCCTTCAGGGCTTATAGGGGTTCAGACAGAAGTCGGATAAGTGCGGAATTATGAAATACTCGAGGGGGGAGCTTTCAAGAAGGAGAGACCAGAGAATTCAAATGTCAGGAATTCAAGTAAGAAAATGACTCCAACTGCATTACCCATGACTCTGGCTTTGGTAGGTTCACAGAGGGGTAAGGACAGTAGTTAGATAGCAATTGACTGGGTACTGAGTAAAAGCTGAGTAAGAATCACTGGTGGGCATAGACAACTGTTTTGAGAGGTTGGCTGTGAAGAGAGAAAGACATACTATAGTAGCTATGGGGAAATGAAGGATAGATAAAGAGGGTTATAATACATATTTTACTTCTTTGTAAAATATAAAACTAATTTTCTGGAAAGCAGTTTGACATTAGTTTATAAATCTGACCATGGTGTCATCTAGTAATTCCTGGGAATACATGCCAAAGGAAAAATCCTCAAAGTGTATGTGCAGTGGGAAATATGTATAAAAATGTTCATACAGTATTGTTCCTAACAACAAAATATCTTGAAAAAAATGTGTTGACCAGAAAAGGAATAAATAAACTATATTTATATAACAGAGAATATTGAAATGAGTGAACTACTATTATATGCAACTACATGCACGAATCTCAAAAATCCAACACTGAATAAAAGAAGCATGACTTCATAGACTATATGATATAGTCATGAAGCTCAAAATTAACCAAAAACTAAGTAAAATAAAGGCCTAAAAAGGGCCCGAAGCACACAAGATGAGGGCAAAAGTGGCTGCTATTGAGTTAAATATTGAGAGTCAAGTCTGAGTCAGCTGCTCTGTCTCAGACTGACTAACAGACAGAATAAAAAATCCAGGAGAAGCCGGAGAGAGAAGTGAACACGTCACAGGCCATAGTAAGAAAGTCTAAGATAAGATCTCATGGCAGAAAGTGGAGGATATGAACTAGGGGCATGGGAGCCTCTTTAGGTCAGCTGGAACTAAAATCTGTCAGTGTTAGAAACCGCATCAAATTAAAATCAGCAGAACTGAACAGGTTACTGAAATTAAATACCCCTCTAAGCAACAGAAGCAAAGTAGGAAGCTATGTCAAGTTCTTAATGGTTAAAGATACATTCTCAAGGCATACCTAAAATCACACGCATTTTCTAAATTTCTCATCTTTAATGAGGCTGCACTAAATACAAGCATTTTGGGTGTTATTAACTTGGTCTCCAGCATCCTACTTGCTCATTATCAGTCATTTGCTAAAATGAATCCCAAATCCAGACAGCTAGGCCAATTATGCCTAATGAAGAGAAAACCTCGTTCATTTTTTTCTGTTTTTACTCTGAAGTAAAAGACTTATGACTCCTAACATTAAATAGAATATAAAATAACAAGAGTGCCAACTTATATTTTTATATAGCTCTGGATATTGTTTAAAAGTATCTAGTATCTAGCTTTATTCTCTCAACACCTCCATTAAGTGGCAAGTCAGGTGTTACCATCCCAAGGTTAAACATGAAGAAATTCAGACACTGGGAAAATAAGTCACTTATCCTGGGGAGGTTAATGATAGGACCGAAACTAAAATTTTAGATCTTTAGTTTCATGTCCTCCTTGGATAAAGTCTAAATAGGTCACTTTAGGGGCGCCTGGGTGGCTCAGTCGTTAAGCGTCTGCCTTCGGCTCAGGTCATGATCCCAGGGTCCTGGGATCGAGCCCCACTTTGGGCTCCCTACTTGGTGGGAAGCTGGTTTCTCCCTCTCCCACTCCGCCTGCTTGTGTTCCCTCTCTCCCTGTGTCTCTCTCTGCCAAACAAATAAATAAAATTTTTTTTTTTTTTAAGATTTTATTTATTTGCGAGAGAGAGAATGAGAGACAGACAGCATGAGAGGGAGGAGGGTCAGAGGGAGAAGCAGACTCCCTGCCGAGCAGGGAGCCCGATGTGGGACTCGATCCTGGGACTCCAGGATCATGACCTGAGCCAAAGGCAATCGTTTAACCAACTGAGCCACCCAGGCGCCCTAAATAAATAAAATCTTAAAAAAAAAATTAAGTCACTTTAGATTTCCCATGTCTATTCACCTTCATATAGTAGGTAAGTTTATTTTTATTGTAACATTAAAAAAGAATATCATATACTTGGGAAAAATACTGTTTGAGAATATTTAAAATTAGACATTATGTTTTAGAAAAATAATAAAGCCATACTCTAGAGGTCTTTCAACAAATCTTCAGCATGCCTTTAAAAATAGAAGTTATGTGTTGACATGTGGTTATGCTATTGGAGGATCAGGAAATACCAGGAACTCCGGTTCCTATTATATAGAAGCACCAAGTAAGATAATCCTGCCCCAAAATACTCGAAGCACAGCTCTCAAAAATGGAATATAATATACTCCTTAATAATATTATCTAATTTTTAAAATTCAAGTTCAATTTGGTATTTAGTTTTCTAATGGCCACATTAAAAAATATATTGATATGAATTTCAAATGACATTAAATGTTTAAGCAGGGCAAATGGAATTAGCCATTACAGCTCAGTAGAATGTTCTGTGTTCTAGCCACATTGTGTTGTCAGTTACGCTTCTTTGCATCACATTAATAAAAGAAATTTGATTTGTAGAGTCTGACAGTTTTCTCCCTATAACTGTGAAATGTCAAAATGAAGGACTTCCTACCTTTATTTTATTTGGTTCAAGTTTCTTTTGAATCCACGTGGTAGCTGGAGGCCAGAAAAATAATAGCTAGCATTTATTAAGCACGTTTTATTTGCCTTGGACTTTACACAAAATATTTAATGCAATAGTTTTCATGGAACTCAGTAAGTGCTCCTACAGCTGAGGAGTAGTGAAGGGTTTAGACCCATGGTCAGAATTATGGGTTCAAGTTTCAGACCTATCTCTAAGTGGCAGAAACCTCGAGCAAATTACTTCCCCAGTCACCAATCTTCACAGTTATGAATGAGGACTATGAAAACTGTTTTACAAAATTGACAGGATAAAAGGGTTTTATATGTGCATATAGGTTTTTTAAATATATGTTTATATTAACACAATACAGTGTGCTAAACAGCATGCAAGTCCCTGGGAATACAAAGGAAAATAAGCTGTGGTTTCTGTCATTGAGGTCTTGAGTCTGAAGGAGACAAATACACCTAAGTAACCTTAGAGAAAACAGCAGGAACTACGAGGGAAGAGAGGAGAAGCTTGCATGACGGTGGCTAAATAATATCCCTACCTAGACCACAGCTGGTGCTCAATAAATGCTGATTTTTTTGTTGTTTGTTTAAATTGTCTTAAAATTTAAAAACAATGGGGGTGCCTGGGTGGCTCAGTCAGTTAAGTGTCTGACCCCTGGTTTTGGCTCAGGTCATGATCTTGCAGTTGTGGGATTGAGCTCCACATTGGGTTCTGCTCAGTGAGGAGTCTGCTTCAGATTCTCTCTCCCTCTCCCTCACTTTCTCCCTCTCTCTCGAATAAATAAATAAAATTAAAAAAATTAAAAATAATGAACAGAAATGTCCAAAAATGATCACTGATGGGTAAGCTGATTTACACTAAGGGATGATGGGTTACTCATTAGTCTAATAGTATTAGAAGCTTTATGGTGCAGTGGGCAAGAGCCCCCAGCTTTATGTCAGGCTCTGGCCCATCTTACCTTAACTACATGACCTCGGGAATATTTCTTATCCTCTCTACCTGGTTCTTTCATTTACCAGCTACACAATCTTGAGCAAGTTACTTAAACTCTCCGGTCTGCTATTTCTTATCTAAAAATGGGGGATAACAACAGATGTTACATCATAAGATTTTTGTGAAGTTTAAATGAGCTAATCTATATAATAAACTGCTTAGAAAAATACCGGCAAACAGTTTAGATTCAATAAAAGTTATCTAGTATTGCTAATGTTATTTTCAATATGATGACGGTGATGATACTTTGGCATATTTGTTTGTAAAATAGGGAGAATAGTAAGATTTACCTCTTATTTGTGTTATAAAGATTAAATTTTAAAATGCCTGATATGGGGGCGCCTAGGTGGCTCAGTCAGTTACACGTCTGCCTTTGGCTCAGGTCATGATCCTGGGGTTCTGGGATTGAGCCCCACTTTGGGCTCCCTGCTCAGTGGGGAGCCTGCTTCTCCCTCTCCTTTTGCTGCTCCCCCTGCTTGGGCGTTCTCTCTCTCTCTCTCTCTCCTGCTCTCTGTCAAATAAATGGATAAAATCTTTAAAAATAATGCCTGATATGATAGGTCCTCAATAAATGTGAGCTATCATGATAGTGATTATTAAGAAAAGTAATTCCCTACCTGTGTTTAACACTTCGTATTACACCAAATGCTTTTATATAAATATATAAATCTAAAAAATGTACAAATATATATAAATAAATATGGATGTTATAATATACAGATGTATATTCAGTGATGTTCGTAATAACACAAAGGGATAAACAGGACAGATTGTTCTGTTCCCATTATTACTCACATTTCGTTGTTCATTTGTTAGAATAGTTTGGACTTCTATGAAGATCTTTGAATGTCATAGTGTGCCTTTGCTGAAACAGACATAAAAGTGATAGTTGGTATCTGCACTGACATGAGCTCTTCTATGCAAAGCTATTCTGCATTCTTTCCTCCTTCTGCTTCTTCCATTGCTTCCCTACCTCCAAAAGAATAACACCTCAATCCTTATATTTAAAGAATTTTACTTCTTGACTCTAGTGGTTCAAAGTGGGACTACAGGGAGCTTTCGAAGCAGAGCATGATATTTATAAGCACACGTGCATCAGTGTAGGATCCTGAATGTAGTTTTCAACACTCTTCTAGCCCAATGTACACGTGCTGGTCTAACATTATGTTTAAAAAAAAGAAAATGAAAGAAATCCACACTTGTCACATTGGTTGATAAAACGAAAACAGGTTAAACTAGTGATTTTAGCACATAGCTTTCTTTTAACTTTTTCATTTGGCCTGAGAAACATGTGTGCAATGGCATGGTGTTTATATGGTTTTGAACAATATATTTCCCTGTCCGCAGAGGTGACCCCACAGTGTGGGGTTACAAGAAGTCACTGCCCTATTGAAAGTAAAATAATTAAATTTTCCAAGTCAAACTTCAAGTAAGACCCTACTCTTGAGAAACTCCTTCTCTCCTCAAGGAATGAGAGGAGCCCAACTGGTTTGGCAATTTTCAGAGTAGGAAAATATAAAGGAAAAATTGAGAATTTGGGAGCTAAGGAGAACACATTCTCTTCCTATTGTCTTTCCCATTACAAAATCTTAGGAGAATGTTGTAGTATCTCAGTTGTTTTCCCTTTATGAAGTTGGAGACTGGGAGTTGTCTCCCGTCTGGAAGTTGTCAGACCCCTGCCATCTGCAAACTGTTTTTGCTGCTGAATAGACCTCAGGCAACAGGGAAAGGGAATTCCCAAGATAGTGGTGAAAGGAAGCCCCAGGGTAACAGCTATATAATTAGCTTGTTGAGTAGACAGTCTAAGAGGAGAATGGATTCATAAATTTTTAAAATATGTTTTTACTATATATTGAGATGTGCTTTAGAATTCTACCAAAAAACCTCTAGATCAATGAATTAATAGATATACAGAAAACCCAGTGAATGAAAAAGAAGTTTTATATTTATATTATAAATATAAATATATTTACTGTGGTTCACCTGAGAACAGTATTTGCATAATTTTGATAATTACATAGTGACTTTTAACAAAAAATAATAATATAAATGTTTAGGGTGACTGGAGGTGGTAGGAAACATTATGTGCTTCTATTTGCATTATGTCTGTTAATATTCCCTTGGCCAAAGCAAGTAACATAGCCAAAAATGTCATCTATAGAGTAGGGATATATATTCTACCCATGGAGGGAGGAGAAAAGTGAATATTTTGCTAAATAATAATCTTCATCTACAACACCTACCCTACATCTGGGACAGAAATAAATTTCAGATGAATTAAAGATCCAAACATGAAATATAAAATATTCTTTCATTTTAATTTTAAAATTTTGACATAATTTCAGACTTCTAAAGTAGTTGCAATAATAGTAAAAACCATAAAATATCTGAATAAAATATTAGAGAATATTTTTTATAATCTTGGAAAGAAAATGATTTTCCTAAGCAAGACAAAAAACCCTGAATTCATAAAAGGAAAATACTATCAGAATATTGGTCAAGATACTTTTGCCTGCAAGTTTCCAAAATGTAACTCAAATTTGGAAATTATGAATTGGCTGCTGGCAATAAGACCTTGGGCAAGCTACTTAATTAAGTAACTTAAACTTTTAGTTTTCTCATCTGCAAATGAGAAGGCTCAGAGGTCATATGTCTGGACCATGTGCAGAGATAAGGGTTCAAATGCAGATCTTTCTTAACTCCCTAGAGTACATCCTTCCTATGCAATCCAGTTTGATTATTGGCTGTTCAACTTAGCAAACATCTCTGGAATAACTCATATGATATCCAGTGTACTGCCTTGGCTAATTTCAGATAAGGAACAAATATGTCTTTCCTCCTTCAAAACAATTATGAAACAAATATCCTTAAAGTAGTTTTTGGTTCTCCTTAAGTAAGGAGACTTAGTTGTATTATCTAGGATGTATGGTTAGCTGTAAGTAAGCTGTCAACCCCTGTTAACACTAACTGGATTACCAAAGCATCTTTAATCTCTCATGCCAGTTTCAGTAATAGACTGCAATACTGTGTAAAAATAAGTACAGTTATTTAGAAAATGAGCGGATTTTTAAATACTTGGGGTTATTTTAGATGACGTTGCTTTAATGACTAGAAGCTTTAAAGATATTTTGTTGTTGTTGACTCTGTCAGATAGTAAAGCTTCTTTCCCACTGAAATTTAAAAAAAATAAGTTTAAAATTATTTATGTAGTGATGTTCAATGCAAGTTTGCGTAAAACCTAAGGATTTTCTCATACTGTCTGCTGTTCTTTTCTGTAAATTACAGTTAAATGATCATATCCTAGATTTCCCATAAACAATATATTTAAGCACGTTGCTCCAGATTTGGCAAGATAAAAAAAATTTTAATTTCTCTAAAAAAAATACAAAACTATAAAAATAAACTTTAGGATGTAAGGATACTGTTTATTAGTTGCTATTCAATAAAACACACACACACAAAAAACCCACCACAGAAACCAAAGTATGCAAACTTTGTCATTCAGAACACACTATTCAGGTAGGGAAAACACAGTACACCTACAAAATCGGGGTCATTATCCATTCAAATATAAGAAATGAAAATGCTTCTATACCGTACTTCTTCAAAAATTACATATAGCAACATTTAATAGTATTCTTGTATTTTTCATTCTCTTCAGTATATCAATTAATGGAATTAAGGAAATTGCCCCATGTACAGTCGTACACGTGGTAAGTCCACGGGAGGAGGGGTGTTCGGGAGCTTGCTATGTCACCATCTTGGCCCAAAATTCTTATTTCTTAAATTGGGCATAGGGACACAATTTTTTTTAAGCATCATGTTTACGTATTCTATAAGTATATTATTATTTATATATATATGAAATATACAGAAAACCCCACTAAATTTTATATTCATTTTTATCTTAAATACTATAAAAATGTTTGTATAAAAAGTAAAAGAATCATATGGCATGAAAAGGGTCCTGAAATAGAGATCTAATTTGACTCTAAAACACAACACGGTTTTAATAAAATGCCCACTAATATTGATACCACTTTTTTATAGACTTTAGAAGCTATTTGTCAACTCTGGCTTAAACTGAGAACATGAAATCATTTAGATAAGAAAATGTTGTATTTCAACTTAATATTGAGTGTCAAACAGAAATAGAGTAAATCAATAGCATTTAAAAAAATTACTTATGTATTCCTTGGTCAATATTTAGATGTATTAAAATCTTCTTATTCTTTTAACAAGGTAAAATTTACTTACAGTGAAATACACAAATTTTAAGTGTATAATTTTTTTTAAAGATTTTATTTATTTGACAGAGAGAGCACAAGCAGAGGGAGAGAGAGGGAGAAGCAGGTTCCCTGCTGAGCAAGGAGCCCGATGTGGGACTTGATCCCAGGACCCTGGGATCATGACCTGGGCCGAAGGTATCTGCTTAACCGACTGAGCCACCCAGTCGTCCCTTAAGTGTATAATTTGATGAATCTTTACAACTATATACCTTTAGATAAGCAGCACCACAATAAAGATAATAGATGTTTCCATCACTCCAAAAATATCCCACATACTACCTTCCAGTCAGTCCCTACATCCAAAGGTGATCATTGTTCTGATTAGTTTTGTCTGGTTGTAAACTTTCAGTACAAATAATGCAGGGCAAAAGGAAATTAACGTGTTATTTATATTACGAAAATAACTTTTACTTCACAAATTCCCTAAAAAAAGGTTTCCAGACCCCAGAGGTCCATGTACCACACTTTGAGAATTGCTGCTCTTATAATAACAGCATGTATCATTAACTTATCACTCTCAACTTAGATTTAATATTGTTCCACATAAAATGTGATAACAACAGTAAAATTCTATTTACCTTCTCTGTCCTTTGTGTTATTTCTGACACGCATTTTACATTTGTGTATGTGTATACCCCACAACACAATGATTAATTTTGGTTTAAACAGTAAGTTTTCTTTCAATAAAATCAAGAGCAAAGCATATGAAGCCTTTTGTATTTACCAAAATATATTCTAATTCCAGTGCTCTTCATTCCTTCCTATAGATGTAAGTTTTCTTCTTTTTTAAAAAAGATTTTATTTATTTATTTTTGAGAGAGAGCAAGAGCCAGGGAGCGCATGAGCTGGGGGAAGTGGCAGAGGGAGAGCAGACTCCCCGCTGAGCAAGGAGCCCGATACCGGACTTGATCCCAGGACCCTGGAATCATGACCTCAGCTGAAGGCAGATAACCAACTGGGCCACCCAGGCACCTGATGCAAGTTTTCTTCTGATGTCATTTCCCTTCAGCCTGAGGAATGAAATATGCTGCTGACTGATGAATTCTTTCAGTTTTTGCTTATCTGAAAATGTTTTTATTTCATCCTCATTTTTAAAGGATGTTTTCACTGGTAGAGAACGCTAGCTTGACAGTTCTTTTCCAACTTCAAAGATTCCATTCTATCGTCTGCTGACCTCCATATATTTCTAATGAGAAATTAGTCATCAATCCATTCATCTGTATGCAATGTGGTTCTTCTCCTCTCCCCAATCCTTAAGGATCTTGTAAGATTTTTTAATTTATATTTTTTGTAAGTAGTTTTATTATAATGTGCTTAGGTATAATTTTCCTTGTATTAACTTTGATTAGGATTTGCTAAAATTCTTAGATCTCTAAGTTGTTGCTTCCTACCAAATTTGGGGAAATTTTTGTCATTATTAATTCAAATATTTTTTTCCCTGTTCTTTTTTCCTGTCCTTCTGGAACTTCAACTACACAAATGAGAGCCTTTTGGAATTATCCTATGGTTCACTGCAACTCTGTTCATTTTTTAAAATATTTTTTCTATTTTCCAGATTGTGTAACTTCTGTTAATTGTGTTCAGATTCATGGATCCTTCCTTCTCTGGCCCCAATATGCTGTTAAGACCATCAAGAGTATTCATCATTTCAGATAATATACTTTTTAGGTTTAGAAATTCCGTTTGGCCTTCTTCATAGTTTTCATTTCTCTTTTGAGATTTCTTATTTGTTTACTCATGTTCATTCTTTTCTTTAAGTCCTTGAAAATATTATTGTCTAATTTCAACATTTGAGTCATCTCAGTATCTATTTCTAATGATATTTTTTCATGATTATCGGTCACATTTTTCTGCTTTTCACATGTCTACTAATTTTTTATCAGATGCTGGATAATCAAATGATAAGTATAGGGCTTCTTGATTTATGTGAATTTCCTCAGAAGGATTTGGATTCTTGTCTGGCAGGCAGTTAAGAAAGGTTTTTCCTTTAAATCTTGCATTCTATTTTGGTTTTGAACAGCTACCTTCTCCTATGACATCTTCCTTCCCCTATAGTGTGGTCCTTACTCCTAAAGCAAGGGCTTTCTGGCTTCTCAATGCTTGAGATGTTCAGTGAAGTGTCTCTACTCTAGCTGGATTAGAACCCCAACTGTCCAATTTTTGGTGTTTTAATTTATCTCAGTCTCTCAGCAGATGATCTCTGGTAAGATTCCCAAAAACTGTGATGAATAATGGATCTTTTGGCTCATCCTTTTGTTCTTTGGTGCTCTGACCTGCAAACTCTAATTGCTTCTGCAGCCTATGACTCTGATCTCATCCTCTGTAGCTCGAAAACTTTGCTACTTCTCTGATTATACTTCTATCACAACATTGAATTCATTCTATATATAAATCCCAGGAGACCATAGGTGTCTTTATTTCATTTCTAACAAAAATTATAGTTTTACACTGTGCTCAATGCCTGAAAATAGTTAGCTCATATATTTCTCCCTTTTTTTAGTTGTTTACAGAAAGAGGATAGGTCCTATGCTAGCTACTCTGTCTTGGGCAGAAGTGGACGTTGGTGAAAGGCACTTGTCCCTTAAAATTATTAGACACTCAGTAGCAGCTTAATAAACAACGACAACAAACCAAATTGGTTTAATGATGTGTTCAGGTGTAAGAAGAATGCAATTCAAGACTAGATAAGAAAGATATATGCACTGGGGCACCTGGGTGGCTCCATTGGTTAAGGGTCTGTCTTCGGCTCAGGTCATGATCTCAGGGGCCTGGGACTGAGCACTGCATTGGGCTCCCCACTCACCGGGGACTCTGCTTTTCCTTCCCCCTCTGTCCCTTACCCCTACTTATGCTCTCTCTCTAATAAACAAATAAAATCTTTTAAAAAGAAAGATATATGCACTATGATCACAGTGCGTATGATCTCTTAAGGCAGTCTGAATAATCACAGAAAAGCATTTGGTACCTGACTCTACTGAAATGGCCAAAGTGGCCTTTGATCACACACAAAGTTGTATTAAATATTTCCTGTGTGTCTGTGTGTTACCTACTTTTCGACACATACACACTGTTGATTATCGTATTGTAACTACTTTGGAAAAAGCCTGGAGTTGACTATAAATACCATTTCAACACAATTCAGCCAGACACGGTTTTAGAGAATTCCCTTCTTTCAGCTCCAAAGCTATGCCTGAACAAAGTTAAAATAAACAGAATGGAAGCAAAAAGTGCCGAGGGTTACAAAAATTCACAAGTGTGAAGAAAAGTATCATAAACAACATTTATTTTTCCATTCGTATAGACTAAGAGTTGAATTATACGTCATGAATATAAATACACAAAGACAACCAGATGAATCAGTAACATATTTGAATCAACTCCCATATATTTGCTTAGACTTTTCTAAAGAATGTATTTAATTAAAAATCACCTTCAAGTGCAATGAGTTAGGTTGGTCGGTTTGTACAAAGTATCTTGCTCTTATCCAAGAAATAATTAGATGCATTTTTGTGTTTGTTTTGGGTATACTCTGATATACTGAAAATAGCCAACACTCCTTTGAATGCTTGAAATTATTCCTTTTCAAATAACATGTTTAGAAAATGATAGCAATTGTTCCTTGTACTAGACATTCTAAAAGGATAATCTTAGAGGTGAACTGAGGTTCATAGCAGTACACTGAGTTGAATAGTGTACGATATTTATCTTGACTTCATGTACTTGAAGATTAGCCTTTGATCTGGCAACAATCTTTTCCTACTGAATACATCATTGCTTCAGGTTTTGATCTAAGATGGAATCCTAATTTCTAAGACATTAACTGGGGTGACAGAGGTTTTAAACATTATCGCCATCATCAATGTCACTTTCTCAGCACAGGAGTTTTGTTCCAAAAAACTCTGACTGCAAACTATTTCAAAGTCAGTTTTATGTATGTGTCTGCTAGAATTTTAAAACTTAAAACCCATAAAATCCAACTAAGATTTCATACTTATTAACAGACAAGGCAATTCAATATGGTAAGATGAAGTCTGAGGCAAGAAGGTAAAGAAATCTTTCAGTTGCTTTTATTTATTTAGAGCAGTTTTTCACAAAACACTGCCAACATTTAGTATCACATTGGAATTTTAAAATTCATTTCATGCTTATGGAGAAAGAAGCAAATTAAATTATGGTTATCAAAATATGACTTTTTAAATATTATATACCATATTAGAACCTAATAATATAAGAAACTTAAAATAAATTTATATTATGTGTTTAATTTGATTTAAACTAGGATAGACAACACTAGGCAAAGGCATATATTCAATTGGGAAATTCTCTGAAATGTTCAATAATGGCTTTAAAATATGAGAACAGCAATATTTTACATCTAATTTTCATTACTTTGAGTCTGAAAAGATGGAAATAAAGAAATTTGATTTCCAATTTAAAATCTGATTTGAGGGCACCTAGGTGGCTCAGTCGGTTAAGCATCCGACTCTTGATTTCGGCTCAAGTCATGATCTCATGGGTCATGGGATTGAGCCCTGCGTCAGGCTCTGTGCTCAGCGCAGAGGCTGCTTGGGATTCTCTGCCTCTCCCTCTCCCTCTGCCCCTCCCCCAGCCTGTGTTCTCTCTCTCTCTGAAATAAATAAATGATCTTTAAAAGCTGATTTGGGGGGCGCCTGGGTGGCTCAGTTGTTAAGCGTCTGCCTTCGGCTCAGGTCATGATCCCAGGGTCCTGGGATCGAGCCCCACATCGGGTTCCCTGCTCCGCGGGGAGCCTGCTTCTCCCTCTCCCACTCCCCCTGCTTGTGTTCCCTCTCTCACTGTGTCTCGCTCTGTCAAATAAATAAATAAAATCTTAAAAAAAACAAAAACAAAAACAAATAAATAAAAGCTGATTTGGTTGTCTAATTAAAATTTCTTTTCTCTGTAAAGTATAAATGAAATAAACTGAATCTCTTTATTGCTTGTAGTGTTGCCCTCATTTCTCTCTCCCTCCCTCCCTCTCTCATTCCCTTCCTCCCTCTTTCTCTCTCTCTCTCCCTCCCTCATTCCCTCCCTCTCTTTCCCTCCCTCATTCCCTCCCCCCCCTCTCTTCCCCACTAAATTTATTTACTCTTTTTTTCTGCTTCATTTCCAGCAACAGAGGAACATCTAAAAGCAAAACTATTTGGGGAGGGGAGATGATAGCAAATGAATGAAAAACTAGCTTCTTGTCTTCTGGTGGTTACTATAGCAATAATCATGATGGGAGATTTTCAGCCTCAAGTGGTTTCTATAACAACATGATAGGGTGCTTTAGAAATAGTCCTGAGGTAAATAGATTCTTTAAGGGTCTCTTAATCCTTTTTATTCCATAGATTAGCATCCTCTTGAAGGATAAATATTAGTTGGCTTATTTGATGGAAGCCTTAAAAATATTGTTTTTATTTTGTAAAGATTAAACATTTAATTTTATTTATTTTTTAAGATTTTATTTATTTATTTGACAGAGAGAGACACAGTGAGAGAGGGAACACAAGCAGGGGGAGTGGGAGAGGGAGAAGCTGGCTTCCCGCTGAGTAGGGAGCCCGATGCAGGGCTCAATCCCAGGACCCTGGAATCATGACCTGAGCCGATGGCAGACACCTAATGACTGGGGAGCCACCCAGGCACCCCAATATTTAATTTTTTTTAAAGTTCTGGCGTTAGCTGATAGGATCTTAGGCTCCTTCATTTCAGAAAATAACTGATAGCACCCTTATTCTATGTCTACATGATGACATCTAGTCTTAAAGCTATTCCTTTCATTGTATTACCCTAAAATGTGGAAAGCAGTAAACATTCCTCATTATAACATATATTAATTCTCTCATGGATTACCTGAAGGCTCTTGCTTTAGTGAAACCTTGTCCACACTATTACTATACCTGTTAGGTTCCCTGACAGGTGGTGATCTTTCTGCTCTAACAAATGGAGCCTGCTTACTCATCCAAAGTAAAGACACTTTGTGTTAGTAAACAAAACATTAATTGACTTTTAAAATTCACCAGTTTGAAATTAATGAATTATTTGCTTGCATTCACCTTCCCTTTTTCGCCACTTAACCCCCAAATATTTTAAATGCAAAGGCATATCCATACCTTCCTAAAAGAAATGATTATTGGCATATTTGAGCAAGGGTGATTTCATCTAAGGGACAATACTTTATGTCTTCACATCAAGTTTCACTTCCATGCATTTTCGCAACAGAGCTATATCCTTATACTTATATTTATTATTTTCTGTTTAGTGAAGCTGCCAGTTCCAAATATAACATATTCTATTTCAACTCTCAGAAAGATGTCAGCAACCACGCATCTCCCTCTGAGTTTTCAAACAATGCTGCGGTATTCTCATTTCCCTGGTGTTCTATGCTCGGTAATGAAGCCTCAGAATTCGTTACATATGTACTTGCCATAGCCTTCTGGGATAGAGTTTGCCAAATAGGTCCCTGGGAGATCAAGACCCATTCTCCATGTGTGTCATGGGGCTGTGCAGATGAGCTGAAGCATATCTGTATACATCAAGGCCCTGCTCAGAACAGCATGTTCCAGAACACACCGGGCAGGGAGCCATTCATAAACTCTTCAAAATCTCATCCAGACCAAAGGCACAATGGCATTGTACTTGCAGCGCTCAGGACCATGGAGCTTTTAGCTGAATAAAAAGCAAATGAAATATATTCACAATGTCTTCCAAGTTATCCAGTAACCACAGTAACCTGGGTTTTCCCCAAATAGAGTCCACAACGTAGAGTGACCTGGCAGAAACAAATCATTCTCTCCCTGTTCAAGTGTAGTGAGCCATAAATTGAGCAGAATAAATTTCCTTGGGGTAAAACCAATTAATCAGCAAACAATCAGTACGTATTTATTGCACAACTCAGGAGCTGGTATTCAGACCCAGTACACAAAGCATATATGCAGACATACTAAAGAAGCATGTATTGTAGTTCCTGAACTTAAAGAGTTCATTTGCTAATTGTAAAGACAAGTGTCCATACATGAAACGGAGAACAATTAAGGAAATACATAGTTAAGTGTAAAGTTGTGTCTTAACAATGATAAGCTGCTCAGGCCAAGAGATCAACAAGAAGGCAAAGATCTGGAAAAGATTCATGAAAAAATTACTTCTAAGGATATGCACAATTTGGATATACATCATAATTAATAAACCCTTAAAAAGTACTTTGAAATGTCTTTATTTGTGGTTATTACTATAATCATGTCATAAAAGAAGATAATTTAAATTCTCAAGGACTAATGTCTTACTCATAGTTGTACCACACATTATTTTTGTACAGGGAAATATGTGCAAAATATGTACAAAAATATGAAAAAACTGTTCAGATCTACATTGTCCAATATAGTAGCCATTAGTTGTGTGTGGCTCTGAGCACTTAAAATGTGAATAGTTGGAATTGCGATATGCTGTAAGTGTAAAAGACACACAGGATTTCAAAGACTTGTATGAAAAAAGTAACTGTCTCATTAATTTTTTTTTAAAGATTTTATTTATTTATTTGACAGAGACAGACACAGTGAGAGAGGGAACACAAGCAGAGGGAGTGAGAGGGAAAAGCAGGCTCCCCGTGGAGCAGGAGCCCGATGCGGTGCTCGATCCCAGGACCCTGGGATCATGACCTGAGCTGAAGGCAGATGCTTAATGACTGAGCCACCCAGGCGCCCCTGTCTCATTAATTTTTAACACTGATTACATAATGAAATGATACTGTTTTAGTTATATTTGGTTAAAAATATATTATTTGAGTTAATTTTACCTGTTTATCTTTGCTTTTTAATTTAATTTTTAATTACACATTTTACGAGAAGACTTAACATTGTATATGTTAATACATAACATTACATACACATTACATTTCTGTTAAACACTTGCTATTCAAAATGTAGTCTATGAACCAGCAGCATCAGCATCAGCATCCTCTGGGAGCTTATTGGAAATACCTAATCCCAGGCCCACCACAGACCTGCTGAATCAGAATTGGCAATTTCATGAGATCCTCAGTGGTTCATATGAATGATAAAGTTGGGAAGTGCTGATCTAGATACTTGCAAGGTGTTTCTTTTTCATGATTCTATTATCTTCCTTTTTGTTTTGATTTTTTTTTCAAATAGATGTTTTGAGGTCTTCTTGGCCCCCTAATCTACCACATATTAACTGCATAACCCAGGGGAAGTTATTTAACAGTCCTGAACCTCAGTTCTTATAAAATGGATATAATACCTCCAACCCTATAAGTTTTCTATAGGCATTAAATGAGACACTAAGGGTTATGCACTTATCCCCAGGAACCAGTAGATTGGAGACATTTGTATAATATCAATAATAAAATTGAAAAATTATTCAATTTTGTTTCATTCTCTTATTGTCTATACTATTTTGGTACACAGTGCAATGGGCTAAAGTTTGAAGGGCAGTTTTCAGTTATTTTACCAATTTTGTGTATTTTTTTTCTTTAACCTTAATTGTCTATAATATACTTACTTAACATTCTGGTACAAATCTAATGGAAAATATTGGAACTTTCAGGCCCCTTTTTAGAATTAAAATGCCATGTGGCTAAATTATTCTGCACAATGGGGGCACCTGGGTGGCTCAGTCGGTTAAGCATCTGCCTTCGGCTCAGGTCATGATCCCAGGGTCCTGGGATGAATCCGGCGTCAGGCTCCTTGTTCAGCAGGGAGTCTGCTTCTCCCTCTACCTGCCCCTCCCCCTGCTTGTTTGTGCTCTCCCTCATTCTCTCTCTGACAAATAAATAAATAAAATCTTTCTAAAAAATTATTCTACAAAATGGTTTTAGAGTTAATGTTGAAATTATATTTGTTAATCATTGATCACTTAAAAAAGTGATGGCTTCATAGAGTGGGAAAAAACTTTTTTCTTTTTATTTAGAACATTTTTAGCTCTGCAGTGAGATCTTCAATTTGCTAGAGGCAAAGGAGCTAGTAAAATGTAAGTCTATTCCATAAGTAAAATAGGTCATTGAAAAGTCTGTCATTATTAAGGTGTACATGGGTTATAATAAGGTTAGAGAGTCTAGGCCTGATTAGCTTTAAATGAATTTAATGTCAAAGGAACAAAATTAGACCCTTATTAACATTTTCAATGATTGACATTTAGTAAAAATGACCTTCACAATTTGCATTATTTAGTTATGTTGTAAGGATGACAAAGGGCAGGGCATCTTCTCTAAGTGTGTGTGGTTGCAGTGTGCATTTGGTTCTTCACTCTAGCCCTGAGGACAGACACCAAATCCAATCTTGACCCTGTGCTTAGGTGTGTGGTCTATGTAGATGAGGACCCAGAAGGTTTGATTCTCATGAGAAAGCTTTGAAGGCAAAAGAAATCTTTAGAGAAGCAGGCCCCTGATTTCATCAGTGATAATGCTGATGATCAAAAGTTTTATGTAAAAGCACCTAGCAAAATGGTGGTCTTGTACAGCAGATTTAAAATATCTTCATGGAAAAGTTTCCCAATGAGTCCATGGACTGTATAGAGGAGATAATAGAAGAAGGATGTTGAAATACAGGTGACACCAATGAAATCTGGCCACAGTCTTCTCAACTGGAGCAGGAAGTTTCAGAGTTTGCATGTGTTAACTGTGGTACATACATAGTTGGCAATACTGGGCTCCTGCCTAGATTAGGAGACAAGATGATCAGAGAATGTGTGCTGACAATAGTATTGTACATCCTGGAACTACAAAACTAAACACTCTCTCTACAATATTGTATAGTCTCACTTTCCTTGGATTTATTCCTTTATTAAACATGCATTTACAAAGCATCGAGTGTGTGCATGGTACTTTGCTAGACAATAGAAGGGTCCCAAGCTTTGGATCCTGCATTGAAAGGAAATAATACTGATTAAATAATTATTTTATTCCATACTTTTACAGGGAACTTTATGTATGGTATTTTTTCACCCCTCATGATAATAATAATAATAATAATAATAATAGCAGCTCCTAATATTCACTCTGTGCCAAGCATTATTAGGCATTTTATGTACATTAACTCATTTAATCTCCACAATAAACCTATGGCGTAGGTATCATTTTTACAGAAATGGAAACTGAGGCACAGAAATGTTAAGTATTTTAATAAAACCCATACAGTTAGAAAGTGGCAGAGCCAAGATTTAAACCCCAGCTCCAAAGTCCATGCTCTTTTTTTTTTTTTTAAAGATTTTATTTATTTGACAGAGAGAGAGGGAACACAAGCGGGGGGAGAGGGAGAAGCAGGCTTCCCGCCGAGCCGGGAGCCCGATGCGGGGCTCGATCCCAGGACCCTGGGATCATGACCTGGGCCGAAGGCAGACGCCCAACGACTGAGCCACCCAGGCGCCCCCAAAGTCCATGCTCTTAAGCACTATGCATCTCCTTCCCAAATGAGGAAACTGAGGCTCAGTGACACTGGTTTGGCAAATAGCAGAACTAAAATTTAAACCTCTATCTGTGTGACCATAAAATTATACTCTTGACATTACATGAAATTGGCCTCAGGTTAGTAA
Organism: Leptonychotes weddellii; assembly: GCF_054177405.1. Taxonomy (NCBI): domain Eukaryota; kingdom Metazoa; phylum Chordata; class Mammalia; order Carnivora; family Phocidae; genus Leptonychotes; species Leptonychotes weddellii. Next base: position 109,421,015 of record NC_138374.1, read on the forward strand.
TTAGACCACTATATGATAATGATTGCCTCATTTTCCAGAGGCCATAGGAAAGCAAAAGAAAGGAATGGTCTTATAGAGCTCATCTACTTATTTTAACTGTTTCATGTGGATCCTATCACACCACACATCAAAGTCAGTGATTTACCCGATGATTTGCTTGATTTTATCAAAAGAGGTGAAAGTAAGAACTTTACAGCAAGGCTTAAATGAGAATTCAGGTTTTTTTGCTCACTCATTCATTATTCAACAAATTTCTATTGACTACATACCACATGTAAGCCATTTTGGCTACGTCCTGAATAAAGATGTGTGTCTCCTGCACTCACTTCTTCTGCTACCTGGCCCCAACCCTGGGATGAAATTTTGTTCTCTGCAGAATGTCTGGCTAAGGAAAATTCAACAAGCTACTTTCCCCTTATAAATTGAAATTCTTAGATCTGGAAATTTCTATTCTATCTCCAATAGTATTATTTATCCCTTCTGTTTTAGCAACTCATTATGGATGTGATTTAAAACCTGACACACACCAAATATTTGCTGTTTCAAGTCCAAACTATGATTGAAAGTGTTCGGTCATTCACCAAAATGTCAAGGGCCATCCAATCTGTCAAATTTCTGAATGGAATTGAGGAGACAGTAAGTCTTGAATAAAGAATAATTTTTTCTTTGACAGCTCAGTTAAGTCCTTTCTATTAAGTCGATGGTGTGTCAGTGTATAGAAGTCAATTGTGGCTTTCGAAAGGTTAAAATATAGAGAAGTGCATTCTAAAAATATCAAGGATATAAACAAAAACCTATGTAAAGACATGAGTTTGTTGTTTTAATAAAAGCAAATCAAAAGTGAAAATAAAATAAAATAAAAGCAACTCATTAGCAAATGTTTACTTATTAATTCATCTATAGGAGAAAATCTTTTATATGGAAGAATATCAGAAACCATTCAATAGATGCTGCTGGAAATATCAAATTTTATGTTCACAATTCCTCTCTTCCCTTTCCCATTTTTATTTAAATGAAATTAGATTAAATGTATATTAAAAATAGAATTAAAATAGAAAAAAACCTGTGCCTTTGCATGTTTAAAACATCACTCCATACCACAGCTAACATATTCTTTTCCCATCCCAGTCAGCTGCTTCCCCAAGTCCCTACCCATCTCTCAATAGTTTAAGGGAAAAACACAGTAAAATATGTGCCCAGAGCAATGAGAGCAAACAGCTTTATTTGTACTGTTGGGAGTACATTGGCGAGTGTTTACTCTAACTCATATGAGGCATATTAAAAATTGCCATTTTAATTTGTTATGAGCATTAACAACTGTTCCTTCCAACACTTCTGCTGATGGAGGATAGATCTGACTTTTAAGGTTAGTATCAATAAAAATGAGAACTAGAGACAGAGGTGGTTAGAGAGTCATATGGGGATAATTATGTTAGTAAATCCTAAGAAAACACTAAGGATAGTTGTGATAAGAAGGTATTTAAATGAAAAAAATGAAAAAAATAAAAAACAACCCAACGGTCAATAGTTACTCGTGTGTGTGTGTGTGTGTGTGTGTGTGTGTGTGTGTATACATATGCATATGCAAAGTTTATACAGCAGGGGAAATCTTTAAGGTAAGGATTGTGGCTTTGACAATTAATACCCCAGAAATACTCATTGAGCATTTGTTGTGGATAAACAGGCACTGAGGAGGGCACAAATATAGAGCAGATCTTCTGACAGTGAAAGCCTTTCACAATTTTCACTTTGTGCAATATTTCTTTTAGCCAAAATTTTACATGGTACTCAAAATACAGAGTCAGATGTTAAGTATTTTCTTGTGAAAACCAAACCCTGGAGAACAGATCTTTTCTATGATGTTTATCTTCATTTGATCCTAAGCAAGTCTGGATACTTTATGGGAAAAATGCCTGGCATGTTGAATTAGCTCATCAACAGGTTCCCTATGTAAGGATATACTTGGGCTTGTTTGTTTTCCAAAATAAATTTCCTGCAGTGAAAATGGGGGGGGTTATTATTGTTATTGCTATATTTTGTACTAATCTAGTAAATTTTCTATTAAGAAAGCAGAACTATCTCTAAACATCTTAAAACAATAAGAACTAACATTTATCGAGCACTTATGATATGTCCACCAACCATTTAAATCTAGTGACGTCATCCTCACAAAAACCCTAAGGAGTAGGTTTTACTATCCTTTCCCTTTTTTTGCAGCTGAGGAAACTGGGTGTGAGTGGCAGAGCTAGACCGGTTACTGCGGGGACTTTGCTCCTCACCACTACGCTGTCCTCTTTCCCACTGGGGCAAATCTCCCATGGTCGGCAAATACAAAAGTTACCAAAAATAGTGATAACAACAACAACAAAACATGTGACAAAAATTTCAGATTCTTGACTGATGATTTTTAAATCAGAGAATTATGCACTTGTTGCATAGGTAAGTGCATGAAAACCATCAAGGACAAAGGAACAAATATTATTTATAATAATCTCTGGGAAACTAAAATGCTCTTCCCTGAGATCACCTTGTAGTGTTTCTTTGCTCTGAATAAATATATTCCACCCTATAACTGAGCTAGATTACCAATATGGCTGTTTTCCAAGTACACTGAATTATTAGAAAATACACACACACACACACACAATAAATACGTTTAATGCTTGGGCTTTTATCTTCTTTGAAACTGGTCAAGTTAGTTTTTTCCTTCTCTGAAAAATACTTATATGTATATATAAATATATACATATAAATAATTACATAGTGCATATATACATGTATGTGCATATATATGCCCAAACAATACCAAAAGAGCAAATACAATAAGCATTATAAAAACCATAGAAAATATTGGGTTTTCTCCTGAACAGAGATTTTTAAATTGCTATTCTCAGTCCCTGGGCTCCTTGGAGGTATCTCCTTAAAGAGCAGGAGGCCATGTGACTGGGCTGCAGGGTCTCCTTCCTTTCTTCAACCTGAGCTGGTCCACATTCTGATTTTGTATACTGGGATTATTCATGATATTTTCCTTGAAGGAGAACTGCTGTACTTACAGAAAGAAAAGAAAAAGTCTGAAACCCACAATTCTAGAACTTCTTATAATATCCAGTAGGTGGCAAACTTTACTGCAAGGAAACAGTTTGGCAGACTATAAATTGGTCTGAAAATATCAATTACACTTCACATCCAGGAAAGTTTCTTGCTCTGGATCTAAGTCTCAAATGCAAGCTGGGAACAAAATTCTCAATGGTCACTTCCCTTGGAATTAAATTCCTCCAATTACAGTTTTAATTAGTCCTATAAGGTTTTGTGTGTGTGTTCATGTAAGTTTTGTTCTAAAGGTACTATTACTATGAAATTATTTTACTGTTGACGGTTTGCCCAATATACTAGGTACAATATAATAGCATAGATGACAGATTTTTTCAATTAGGTGCACAAAACTGGAATAATTACAATCCTTACTTCAAGACATCATTGGTCTGTGCATAGTTTGCTTTTATTTCCTTAGTGGCTGTTTAGTTATTTTTTATTAAAGATTTATTTATTTATTTGAGAGAGCTAGCGAACAAGCACAAGCCGGGGGAGGGGCAGAGGAAGAGGAAGAGAGAGAATCTCAAGCAGACTCTGGCCTAGCGGGGAGCCCCGTGAGGCCAATCACAGGTCCCCAAGATCATGACCTGAGCCTAAATCAAGAGTCCGACACCTAACCAACTGAGCCACTCAAGTGCCCCTGGTTGTTTTTAATACAGCGATAAATTGCAATTCATTTATATGTTTGAAAAATATAATTTTCTTTTTAAGAGGCAGTTGTCTTTGCTCATTTACTATAGTCAGCTGAAGTGTCAGTTAATAATGCCTAGGTCCATGGGCTGCATTTCTAAGACGGCCAGTTAGCATCTTGCCCATGGACACACCATAAACCCAGGAAGTAAACGTGAAAATGGTGCAAATGTCACCATTCACCCCGGAGGAGATCCAGTAAAAGAATGTGCTTCATAGATGGTTTTGTCCAGAACCAGTACTGAAAACATAATTCAAAGTGTATGTGTAAACAAAGTGAAGGGGGGCAGTGTGTGTGACCAGATTATAAATTTACCTGTTTTGTTTTAAAAATATTTTTATCAAATGTGTTCAGTAATACTTTAAAAGTCTCTAAGGGTTATAAAGGAAACAATAGTCCACTTTTTACCATCCCCATTCCTCCTTCTTACTCCTACTGTGCACTCCCCAGAAGCAACTATTTAAAACTCTCAGTCATTTCTTACGGTTTTTATTTGTAAACTTGTAAATAATAAGCTGAGTTTTTCCCTCATTTTATTTAATTGATTTATCTATCTATTTATTTATTTAGAGCATGGGTGGGGGTGGGCAGAGGGAGAGGGAGAGACTCTTAAGCAGGCTCCATACCCAGGGTGCAGCGGGAGGCAGGGCTCGATTTCACAACCCTGAGTTCATAACCTGAACCCAAATCAAGAGTCAGAAGCTTAACCGACTGAGCCACCCAGGCTCCCCTCCCTTGTTTTAGATACTAGCATAATCTATTGGAATCCTGCTACAGTAGAAGTAGATTTAATTTTCCTGCAGTTCTCAACCACACACACCCACAGCCCCCAGTACACATGCAACTCTACTGCTTTAGTTAAATCATAATTATCATTATTGTTATTTATAAAGAACAATGCAACCACATAGTATATTACGATTCATTTCCCTTTTTGCACAGCCTTTTCCCTAGAATTAATACTAGTAAGAGTTTAAAAACCTTGTTCTATTTCGTTTTCCTTTACCTCTCTATATGGTACTCTGCATTTTTCTTCTCTGAGCTCCACCTTCTTTTTTTGCCTTCAGCACTAGTGAATCTCTATGCTGATAGCATATCTGTAGTCCAGCGAGTGACTTTTGGTAAAATGTTTCTCTTCTTTCCTGTATTAGATCCCTTGTATGCTAGATTCCATGTCTCTCATTTTCTTGGTTATACTCTCACTTTCATAGAGCTTATCTTTTAGAATCTTCCTGAAAAGTGAGCATGAAAGCTGAAAATTTAAATTTCTGAATTTCTACAAATATTTGTCTTCCCCCGCCAACATTTGATTGATAGTTTAGCTGGGCATAGAATTCTAATTTAGGAATTATTTTCTTTCAGAATTTTTAAGGCATTTTTCTAATATCCCCTAGCTTTCAATATTGCTGTGGAGAAGTCAAATGTTACTCTGATTTCTGACGCTTTGTAAATGAGTGGTTCCCTGTCCTGCTTCAGGGAAATGATGTGCTTTGCTGTGGATCTATTTTTTAATTCTTTGTGTAGGGCACTTAGTAGAAGCTTTAAATCTATAAACTTGTTTGTTTTTAATTATAGGAACAATTTTTATATTTCTGTCATAATTTTAAGTTCCTTCTCCCTCCTCTCCTTGCCTACTTCACCCCCACCCCATTTCCTTTCTTCTCTTATTTTGAAACGCCTCCTTGACTGATCCTCTAGTCCCCTATTGTTTCTACCTCTCATTTCCAATCTCTTAGTATTTTTTTCTAGTGTCTGGTCGATTTTCCTTAACATTATCTTTCAATCACTTACCTGGATTTTTTATTTCTACCACTGTATTTTTCATTTTCTTTTTGTGTGTGTGTAGTTTTTTTTTTATTATGTTCAATTAGCCAGCATATAGTACATCATTAGTTTTTGTTGTATGTTCAACGATTCATTAGTTGCCTATAACATCCAGTGCTCATCACCACACGTGCTCTCCTTAATACCCACCACCTGGTTACCCCATCCCCCCACCCCCCTCCCTTCTGTAACCCTTGGTTTGTTTCCCAGAG
>NC_138374.1:109426934-109469649 GCF_054177405.1 Leptonychotes weddellii
GTCCACTCCTTAAATTGTCTTTGTCTCTTCCAAGTTACTTAAAAAAAATTTTTTTTGTGTATTTGGTGTTAGTGTTTTACCTTAGAGGTTTTCCTCCATGTGGTAATCTGATACAATCTGTTCATATTTAATAAAGAGGTACTATTGTTTCTTAAGCTTATTAATGGGTACAAGGATGTTTATTTATCATTATTCTTTAGAGTATAATTGTAATATAATTTAAAGTATAATTAAAGGACAGTAATGCCATATATATATATACATATGCCTGTGTTTAAAAGAGCTATTTGAAAGCACTTTTATTTCATGTTACAGAGCTTTCTAGCTTATTAAGATTTATTCTGCAGTGATTGGGCTGGCTCATTTCAATGGGTGACACCCAATATCAGCATCTGTAAATATTTTCTCTCGGGCTGGTTAAGAGAAGTAATTGTTTCCTGCTTGGGGAGTAAATCTGGCTGCTGGTATTTCTAGAACTGAATTGAAAATGAGGTTGGGAGTGTCTCACAACTCTTTATGTAGACATTCACTTCATCCCCGTTATCAAATCAGACCCGGTCACTCCCACTAGTTGTGCTTGTGCCTTTGAATCCCCTTCATGTGAGAAGGGCCATTACATAGTTTCCTGGGGTAAAAATGGGATATGAGAATCTAACTGTGCTTTTGGTAAGTTTTCCAAACAACCTCTCCATTTTCAGCACCACTTGAGTACATGGAGCCTCTAATTCCTGAAATTTTGAGGGTTCTACTGCATAAACTGTCTTGCTTCTAGGTTTCTCTCAGCTGGGGTTTTGCTTATTCTGGTAAGCTAAGTCTATTACAACTCACCCATCTGCAGCCTAGCTTCCCTCTATGTATGAGTGTATGTATATGGGTATTTATTGCTGTCCCCTCAACCTCTCTTCTGGCTCTTGTGAATATGATAATTTCATCCCTTTTTGTCCTTTTTTTCTAGGGCTTTTTTTTTTTTCTCTGATTTATTGAGGTATAATTTACACACAATAACATTAACCCAATTTCATTGGCAAATGCTTATGGTCAATAACTATTACCACAATCATGACACAGAATGTTTCCATAAAAACTCCTTCATGCCCCTTTACAGTTAATTCCCTTCACCCACCTCCATTTCCTGGTGACAACTGAGCTGCTTTCCATCATTATAACTTTGCCTTCTCTAGAATGTCATAAAATTGAATCATACAGCCAACAGTCTTTGTGTCTGGTTTCTCTTACTTAACATAATACTTTAAAGATTCCTCCATGTTGTTCACCGGATCAGTAATTTGCCCATTTTATTCCTGAGTAGTAGCCCAGTGTGTGATATATTAAAATTTATTTCCCAGCTGATGAATATTTGGATTTTTTTCCAGTGTTGGGCATTATGAATAAAGCCACTATGAATTTTGAATGCAAGTTTTTGTGTGGACATTATGTTTTCATTTTCTTGGGGGAAATATCTAGGTGTGGAATTGCTGAATAAGTGTATGTTTAAATTAATAAGACACTTGGAAACTGTTTTCCAAGGTGGGTGCACCATTTTGCATTCCCACCAGCCATGTATGAGATATATGACTGATATATGACTGATATAGCAGTACAACAACAGGAAAAGTAGTCTTTTAAGGTATGATGCATTACTAAAGATAAAAAGGATATTGTATGAATATATGAGGGTCAAACTAGCAGGACAATATAACCATTTTAAATTTCTATGAACATAAGAACATAGCTTCAGAATATAGAAGTGAAAATTGTCAGAACTAAAAGAAGAAATAGGAAATTCATATTCACTATAGGAGATTTCAATGCATCAATCTCAATGAAGAGAAATAGTAGGAAAAAACCCTAATGCTATAGAAGTTCTGAATAACACAGTTAACAATAATGTAATTGATTTTTATAGATTTTTTCCATAGGTCAAAGAAGAAATCACCATGAAAATTAGAAAATATTTTTATTTGAATGATATCAAAAATAAATTTATAAGACATGCAATAAAGCTGTGCTTACACAGAAATTTTTAGTCCTAAATTAATAAATTAGGAATACCTGAAAGAATAAATAGCAATTCAACCCAAAGCAAGTAGAATTAAGAAAATAAAAAGGCAAAACCAGAAATCTAGGATAGAAAACAAAGGTATTATAGGTAAACTATATAAAGTCAAAGGCCAATATTTGAAAACACTAATACAACTGGTAGCGTATAGGCAAGAATGATTAGTTAGAGAGAGAGAGAGAGCATGAAGGAGACTTCCTTTCTCCACTTCCTGTCAAACCCGGTATTGCCAATTTTGTCATTTGGCCATTCTAGTGGCCATTCTAGATATTGTTTCTAATTTCTGTTTCCCCAATGGTAAATGATGTTGAGCATTTTTTCAATATGCTTACGTGCTATCCTTTATGTCTTTTACAGAATTTTGGAAAGGAAGAGAATTAAACATTTAATGTGAATATCATCAGGTTTACATAAGAAACTACCCAATAAGTACCCTAACTTCTAAAAGAATGCAGTAAAAAGAAATGGACAAACCAGAGGTTCAAATCCTACCTCTCTTTGACACTATGCAAATGACTTAGTCCTTATAAAACTTAGCTTTCCATCTGGTAAAATGCTTTACACAAATATTATAAGAAATCCATTTTAAAAGTTGCATTGGAGAGGCCTTGGGTATAAACGCTAATTTCCTTTGCTGTCTGTCTTTCCACACAAATGCTTCATTTCATAGCTTAAATGATAATGCTTGATTATTAAAGGAAGGAAAAAACCATCACCATCATCACTAACAAAACAAAAATAAATGGAAAACCTAAATTCATAAATACCCTTACTGGTGAAGAGGACAACTATAGTATTTAATTGAATTTTCTCAGTTTGGACACGAACTTTAAATGCTGAAAAGTTTGAACTTATTAAATATTTCTTCCTATTCCTCCCCATTTGCTGCCCCACACCCTCTCATGCTTTTCTTATTTTTGACAGAGAATGCCAAAACTCTCATGCTTTAGTTCTTTCTTTTGCAAATACTATCCTTCCTTCACTTGCATTCACTGAAAAACACATCTCAAGGCCTTTTCTTCATTGAGACTCTTCCTGGTAACACTTTTCCTGGCCCCTGTGATTGCACAGCACCCTTCCATGTTTCTGTTGTGACATTTCCCCTCTTCCTTCCAATGATAAGTATGTATTGAGCACCTGCAATGGGACAGGTGATGTTGTAGACCCAGGACATACGGAGACACAGGTCTCTTTTCCTCCATGATAACATTCTAATGAAGAAAACAGAAAACAAACAAACATATACACAAAGAAATAACAGCATATATAAGATAGCAAATAAAACTTAGAAAAGGAGTTCAGAGAAAGCTCTCAGGAAGTGACACGAAGACATCACATCTGAAGATGTGATAGGAAAGCCAGCATTTGAGAGAAAAAAAAAAAAAGCTAAAGTATAAGGATGATTAGTTGAATTTTCTCATAGGGAGAAGAAAATGTTTGGTCTCTGATCAACCCTCCTGATAATATAGAAGCATATGTTAACTTTCTATGTATAGGCACTAGAGGAAAATTGTTGGCTGCCAGGAAGACTCCATAGAAGATAATTATGAAAATCTTCTCACTCTTCTATGATGCACCAATTAGTCATTTATTTTCAGTATCTCCCCATCACCCTGTTGGTGGCCACACCAAGTTATGAGAACCACCTCTTTTTTTTACAGGAAGAGGGAAAAGATTTACCATGACATATTTCTCAAAGTTTATACACTGTTTTCTTCTGACAATAGTTGATTTATGTCTCATGTCCTAAGAGCAAACTCTCCATTTTGTACCTTTTTTTTTTATTACAAGCCTGTACTGTGGCCCGCTACTATGTTTGTGAGCAATATTGTGAGAAAGGAAATAAAAATAAGAGAATGATACAGTAGATGAATCCACCCGCAAGACAGTGTTTTGTGGGATAATACAATTGAGCTGACAAATCATAAAGCTTCTCCGTATACATGACTAAGAAAATAACAATGCTGCGATCATAATGTATATATATTTGGAGAAAACTTCCATACATACAAATATCCAAAGAGTTTGGCAAAAAATTAAAGAATTATTGTTTTTCTGTTGGTTATTATTCCAATTAGAATTTCAAAAATGTATCCGCTAGAACAGAGATGCTTTTAGAAAAACAAATTCCATAAACTTTACTACATCTATTTCCTTGCAGAGGGATTTAATTTGTCATCTGTAAGATGTACATAATAACACTGTGTTGCTGTGAGGATTAGAAATAATATATGTGAAATACCTGGCAAGCTTGGTACAAAGAGTAGAGTTTCAACAAATAGTTGGTATTTTATTTTGTTTTAATATTTTCATTTTTCTATGCTTTTTTAAAGAACATAAATGGTAATTGTGATAAAGCAGTTATAAACCAAGTTATAACATTCACTTAAATATTAGTTTAAGTTAGACTATATTCAGAGACAATTTTGTTATTTCCCAGTATACTCCAAAATCCTCCATGAGAGAATGTGAATTTCAAAAATGTATGTGTATAGGACAATTTAACAGTTGCTTCAATTCACCCCATTGCTCAGTGGCACTTGGCCCTGAGAAAGGGAAGTGGAGAAGCAAAGAATCTCAAACCAGCTATTTTTGTTTCTTATTAGCAACTACATGAAAAGATTTGACAAATCATCATTAATGAAAAACCTCATCATTAGACATCATTTGATAAAGCGCATCAAAAGAATGCAACCAACTGTATTTCATTAATGAGTTTGAGATGGCATAGGAGCAGAAAGATCTTTAATTTTATCCTTAGCCATTTATTTGTAAACTTCATCTCGATATTTTTTATTTCCTTGTAGGCTCCTTTTGCAATAAAAATGACACCACGTGCCTCTCAAATTCTTGCCAAAACAATTCTACATGCAATGATTATTCAGAAGACAACAACTGCCATTGTTCAGACGTGGCCATTAATTTGGACAAAGACTGTGACAACATGAGAGATCCATGCTTCTCCAATCCCTGTCAAAGAAATGCCACTTGCGTGAACACCCCTGGAGGAAGGAGCTTTCTCTGCAAATGTCCTCCTGGTTTTAGTGGGACAACCTGTGAAACCGCTATTGTTTTCTGCGGCACAAATGCCTGCCAACACGGAGGTATCTGCCATCAGGACCCTGTTCACCCTGTCTGCATCTGCCCTGATGGATATGCTGGAAGGTTCTGTGAAAAGGATCTTGATGAGTGTGCTTCGAGCCCTTGCCACAATGGGGCCATGTGCCAGGATGGAATCAATGGCTATTTCTGCTTCTGTGTCCCAGGATATCAAGGCAGGCACTGTGACCTGGAAGTGGATGAGTGTGTCTCAGATCCCTGTAAGAATGAAGCTACATGCCTCAATGAGATAGGAAGATACACTTGTATTTGTCCCCACGATTATTCTGGTAAGTGTTATCACATTTGAAGACCAGAGGATGTATTTAGCTTTCCGTTTTTTTAATATGACAGAAGCAGAGGTGACTCTTTAGGTCTCATCCAATTGCTTATGAAAATGGTCTTGGCAGGAATTAATCACTAGATAGAAAGCTTCCTAAACCACTAAATCTACAGAGCCTAAATGTTTGCCAACTGTCACTGTTGTTGTTTTAAATGGAGCCCTTATATTATTTAAATCTTAGATTCCGTCTAGAATTAGTGGGCTCTATGGGGCCTCACTTTCCAGGTCAGGGCCCTTCAAGTTTCCTCATGAGAAGATGCCTTTTGTCTTAGCTAAAGTGTGCCTGCGAATGCCCAATGCCTGCCACTGCAGCCTCCTGGGAAGGAGAGACATGGAATGGACAGACCTTAGTGGGTTCCAAAGTGCAAGCAACAGACTAATGATAGCAAGGCTGATGGAGCATGGTAAATAAGATAAACCACAATTTTATTAATAAAGAAGTCACTTTTTTAAATAAAGAAGTCACTTTAATTTCTTGGAAATAGCAAATAGTAGTACCTCCTATCTATTCACCAAGTTTCTATTGACATGGTATTTTAGTACAGAGTAACAAGTTGACCATTCATTCACTAAAAGGGTACATGCTATTTATTATCCTCGTGCTCAGTGTCTATGCTCCCCATCCTCCTGAATCGGTTACCCAGTTAGATCATTTCTTCATGGGGCCCATCTTTCTTGCACTGTTTTACTCTTCGGATTCTCTACAGTAAGGGGGCAACTCATGTATTCTATGCTTTCTCAGATTCATTCATTCATTCTAACCTGCTCACCACTTTCCTGTGCTTCCTGACTCACATCTATGTGACATTATTCACATTTTAATGCCACTTTTCCCTGATCTCTTGCCACTTTTGTAACCTCTTGTGGTATCTGGCTTTCAGCTTACCTTCTGCTCTCAACCCTTTCACACTTACTTCTTTGTCTTGTCATTCTTTTCCCGAGTATGTTAAGCAACATAATTATTTGGAAAGTACCTCTCTTCAAAATTTATACCAGAACCCTCCAATATCATCTTGCTAATATTACACATTCTGGAAATATCTCTTTTATAAAATAGCTATATCCCTAGTTGTTCTGACATGAAATTTGCTCCCTTTCCCTCAATCCTCACCAACAACCAGTCACCAACAACCAATCTTCAAAATCTATTTGGACAAGCAAGATGTCTTCCAAATTGAGCTCCTCCACTCTCTTACTGGTGCCTTGGCTCATGTCCTCAGCATCTTGTGCATACTTACAATACAACCTCCTAAACCTCCAGCCTCTACCTTCTTCAAGTTGTTCTGAACAGTGCCTCTGAAATAATCCCTCTAAAATAGATCTGACTGTGCCATTCCTTCTGAAGAATCTTGAGAGCTTCCTACCACACAGAAAAATTTTAACTTCTCATTGAAAACCCCCTTACATATTAGTCATATCTCCACAACCCCTTCCACCAAAGTATTTCCTTTCCCTGAACTGTCTTCATTTTTTATTCAAGTGATTTGCCTCCCTCTGGGATGTCCTTCCTCAATTCAATTCTACTCTGTGAAGTTCTGTACTTTCAGTACTTTGTTCACCTCTCGCTTAACTCAAGAAGCATTTCGGATTTACTATCTGCTGAAATAATACTTCTAAGCTGCTATAGTAATTATTTATTACTTCCCTAGTGGTTTGCCCCTCCATTAAAGAACTCTGTCCTATTCTTCAGATATCTGTGTTTTTGTCTCCTCCCACTGAAGTATTAGTTCCTAAAGGACAGAAGTCATGTCTTGTATTTATTCTTTAATTCATCAATATTTTGGGGGTATTTATTATATGTCATTCATTGTATTATGAAGAGGCACTATTCCCAAGGTGCCCAGCATAGTGAATAATGGGTGCTTAATAAACTGTTTCTGAATTGTTCTAATTGCCTAAATTCTTCCATATATTTCTGGGCACCCTTTGTGGTAATGAACCTGAGGTAAACAGATATCAGAGTTTACCTTCTCCATGTATACATTATGATGGTAGAATGATGTGTTAGGATGAAAATTATTTTATTGGTTGCCTTTAATTACCAATACTAAGCTAAAAGTTATAAGGAACAGTGAAGGGGCTTATGAAATAGTACTTATACATGAAAATCTCCTTATTTATATGCCCAATCCTCATGTCCATTGTTTAAAATCATCATGTCCATTGCTCTCAACAGCAATTCAGTTTCAGTTTTTAAAATTTTTGAGTAAAAATAAGAAATAAATTTTTGTGGGGCTGGAGTGGGATTGCTTTTGTTTATAATGGACACATTATTTATTTATTTATTTATTTATTTATATTTTATTTTACTTTTTTGTTTTTTTATTATGTTAATCACCATACATTACATCATTAGTTTTTGATGTAGTGTTCCATGATTCATTGTTTGCGTGTAACACCTGGTGTTCCATTCGATGCATGCCCTCTTTAATACCCATCACCAGGCTAACCCATCCTCCTACCCCCCTCACCTCTAGAACCCTCAGTGTGTTTCTCAGAGTCCATAGTCTCTCATGGTTCGTCTCTCCCTCCGATTTCACCCCCTTCATTTCTCCCTTCTTACTATTTTTTTTTTTAACATATAATGTATTATTTATTTCAGAGGTACAGGTCTGTGATTCAACAGTCTTACACAATTCACAGCACTCACCATAGCACATACCCTCCCCAATGTCTATCACCCAGCCACCCCATCCCTCCCACCTCCCACCATAATGGACACATTTAACAACCACTATGGTTTATTAAGATAGTATCTTCTATTTCCTTCTGCTAGTACAATATTGTGAATGGTGACTAAAAGAAACAGACATGACATCAGAGAAATGTTTCAGCCATTTTTGCTAGTGTTCTGAAATAGTCTTCTAATTGCAAAACACAGCTTGAAAAATGATGTTTTACAATGCATGTGTTTTTATTTTTTTACATTTCAATGAACTGGATTATAATGAATCCTTTCAGTGGTATAAATTTAGGCAAAAAAGATGTCAAGGGCATATTCCAAATGTAGTAAAGTACCTCCATAATAAGGTACTTTACTCTACAATGAATTAATTGATACTGTGGATATATCGTATCCCGGCTGGGCCGAATGAAAACCAATGTCTTTTTCTCACTGTAACGTTAGCTCAAAGCCCACAGTGAGGACACTTCCCTTGCTCAAACCCCGGTATAATAGAGTTGTTCCCTATTTGACTATGTTCTTCTCTTGTTTTCTAAGAAATCAGCTAAATTTTATTTTTTAGCTCTGCTGACATAAATATAACTTGCTTACAGACAGAGTTTAAATGACACTCATCAGGCGGTAAGAATCATGTCTGTTATTAGCTAGTTAGGCTTATTTGGATACAAAGGTGCAATTTTAGGCTTGATCACCAATCTCCACAAGTAAAATAGCCCACATTCTGGGAGCTCATCAGTGGTTCCCAGCCCTGACTAGACAGTAGTCATTACCCAGAGAGATCTGAAAGAGAGATGCTCAAACTCCACCTTCAGAGAGGCAAATTTAATTGACGATTCTAATGTGTAGCTAGGGCTGGGAGGCAGAAATCGGGTTTATGTGAACTTAATTTAGAAACTTTTCTTGCAATATCCCATCATCCGGACCCACAAGGAGGCTTGCTTACCTCGGTGCCATCCCCTGGCTACCGTATTTGTGGCAATTAATGAGAAACCCAAAGAAAGTCTATAGAACCAAGGCCAATTAATGAGAAATCCAAAGAAGGTCTATAGGACCAAGGGAAAAGCCGGAGCTGGGAAGGGAAGAAAAAGACTATTAGTAATCAGCATGGATGCTTAGATACTCTGGCTCAACCTAGACCTCCCAATGAATCCTGGAAGCTATTACAATAACCTAGCTGCTGTGTGCTACATCCAAATTTAGAGGCTCATAAAGAACCTAGCTTACAGGAAAAAGCCTGTGCTCCTCAGAGCAGCAAAGTAAGAAAATGTAATAAATTTTAAAAGACAGAGAGGTAGGAGAGGAAAAAGAGCGGTAGCACATGGAGAGAGGGTTCACACTGCGGGAATCCTGCTCTGTGCACTCCGCTGGGCTTCCTAAGTGGTGATTCATGAACTACAGAAATAGGCTCAGAGAGAACCACTGAAGATGCTGGTGAGAATATGCCAGGCATAAGCAAAAACTCCATTTTAAGCTGAAAATAAACAGCTGCAAACTTTTTTAATGAAAAGAATATTAGCCTTGAGCATGTGACTGCTTTGAGTTCAAGTTTATGCAATGCATCATTCTTTCACTGAGGTCTTTCTTAAAATTAGCAGATTGACGAATGAACGTTTTTCACACTAAGATGCCTGAAGTATGAGAAAAATGGGGCCACAAGAGGGCAGGAAAAGGGCAATCAGATGCATGATGAAGCAAAACACGATAGGAAAAGATCTTATGTCCGCCATTATAAAATAGGTCTTTGGTATAAAAACAATCTTGTGGAAAATAAGAAAAAAAACCCCACTTCATCAAATTTACTTATTGACTGTAAGATGCATCTTTATTTCAGAAATGAAAACATATGAAAAAAATTCATTTTATAGTCAAGAAAATGTGTTAGCGTATGGATACTAGTTAGACTAGTTAGTGACTAGTTAGTTAGAAAGCCACTACAATACCAGGGGTAAGACATTAGGACCTGGCCTGGAAGACTGACTGTAGGGATGAAGGGGAAGGTAGGTGTAGGGCTCACTAAGAAGAAGACTCACTTGTCATTTATTTATTTATTTATTTATTTATTTATTTTTTTAAAAGATTTTATTTATTTATTTGAGAGAGAGAGAACACATGAGAGGGGATAGGGTCAGAGGACGAAGCAGACTCCCTGCCAAGCAGGGAGCCCGATGCGGGACTCGATCCCGGGACTCCGGGATCATGACCTGAGCCAAAGGCAGTCGCTCAACCAACTGAGCCACCCAGGCGCCCCCACTTGTCATTTATTAAAGCCAGAATATTCCCAAACTTAACTGTACCCAAGAAAAACTTGCAATCTCTAATATGCAAAATAAGAATGCATTAAAAGTTCAATTTCCATTTCCAACTTAATAAACTTATCTCTGTCAGTGGTTCTCAAAGTTTAGCATGCATCAGACTCACCCAGAGAGCTTATTAAAATACAATTTCTGATTTAGTAGATTTCTGGTGGGGTCTGTGCATTGATAACAAGTTCCCATATGATACTGATGCTGATGCTGCTAGTGTGGGGACCACACTTCGAGAAACCACTGCTGTAGACAATTATGTGGATTTTCATGTGACAACACAAAGCAGTGTGTGTGTGTGTGTGTGTGTGTGTGTGTAGTATTTATTGATAGTAACAGTTCTGGATAAATGATATGAATAAAAATAAGTATCTGTTGAATTCATTCAGTTGTTACTTTTGTCAAAACACAAACACACTCATGTATGTATATATACTGAGCTAGGCATTATTATAGGTTTTGTAACTGTAAGAATAAAGAAAAGTGATGAAAAAGTCCTCTTACAATCTAGAGGGAAAAGACAGACATGTATAAAATAAGTAATAAATAAAATATATAGTAGCTTAAGTGGTGATAAATACAGTGGAGAAAAGCAAAAGTAAAACAAAAAGGGGGAATTAGGAATTTAAGTTGAATGAACAGGGAAGGGCTTACTTAGAAGGTGACACATGAATAAAGTTCTACAGAGGTAAGGAAGGGAATGAGGCAAATGTCTTGTGGAAAGCATTCCAGGCAGAGGAACAGCAGATGCAAAGGCCCTGAGGTCAACGGTACTAGAATGTTTGAGAAGCAGCAATGAAGATGATGTGACTGGAGTGGAGTGAACAAGGAGAAAGAGACATAATAGGACTATTGGGGCTTGTGCACCATTAAGGACTTTGCCTTTTGCTCTTAATAAGATGGGAAGTTGTTGGATAGTTTTGAGCAGAGGAGTGAAATGATATGACTTACATTTTAAGAAAATCACTCTCCTTGTTACGTTGACGATATACTGAAGTGGGTGGTTAAGGTAGAACGAGGTGCGCAGTAATACAATAATCCAAGTCAATGGACTATTATTAAATGGGAAAAAGCAAAAGAAAAGTACCAAGTTTTAACAACAACACCTTTTTTCCTCCTTTACAATTTAAGATAAGAATTAACACAGAAGGATCATGGATCATGCAAACAAAATGTGAGCATACCTTTCCTGACCTGCTGTCTATTGCCCTCTGGTGGGAGGTCTAGATTATGCAGGACAGGTCTATCCTTCGAATAGTTCAGGAAGTGTGGTTTTCCTTACTAGTTTATATCAACCCCATTGTGATATGGTCTTTCACATGCACACCTGAAATTTATTCTATCTCTCTGCATTACATGGTTACTCATTTATAATTTCCTATCAGACCTTCTTCCTTTAAAATTTTTTATGTTGGGGCGCCTGGGTGGCTCAGTCGTTAAGCGTCTGCCTTCGGCTCAGGTCATGATCCCAGGGTCCTGGGATCGAGCCCAACATCGGGCTCCCTGCTCAGCGGGGAGCCTGCTTCTCCCTCTCCCTCTGCCCCTCCCCCTGCTTGTGCTCTCTTGCTCTCAAATAAATAAATAAATATTTTAAAAAAACAAAATGGGAGGCTAAAAATTCATCTCTCATCATCAGTTCTAAATCTCACTCAGGGGGTGCCTGGGTGGCTCAGTCGGTTAAGCATTTGCCTTCGGCTCAGGTCATGATCCCAGGGTCCTGGGATCGAGCCCCGCATCAGGCTCCCTGCTCTGTGGGAAGCCTGCTTCTCCCTCTCCCGCTCCCTCTGCTTGTGTTCCCTCTCTCCCTGTGTCTCTCTCTATGAAATAAATAAAACTCTTAAAAAAAAAAATTTTTTTTATGTTCCTTTCTGTGCCTTCTCCAATAGCCCTCATCCATTCTGATGAATAAGACTAACAGGTATGATGTCACTAACTCTGATGCCGCCATTACAGTGGCATTTGTCAATAGCATAATTTGAATTTCAGTCAATGTGGAGATTTGAATCTAGGCTTAATGCTCCATCTTTTCTAAATATATTTTTGATCAACTACATCACTTTTCTAATATCATTTTTCTCTGACAGATCATCCAGATAATTTAATGGTCATGAACATAATTTGGGGAAATAAAAGTATTATATATTATAAAATCTAAGCTTATTTCATGAGAAAAATTGTTATTATCATTATGATTACCATCATTATGAAAGTTTTTTACTGATTACTGATTTACTGATTACTGATTTATTGATTAAAGTTTTTCCATAAGCTTAATACATAAGTTAATACAAAGTTAATATATAAACCATTTAATAAACTTAAATAAATTTATTGGGAATAATTATTAATAGTCCATATTTATATAAAGATATGCAATATGTAAAACATGAGTTTAAAGAACATTTAAATATTGTTTCTATGAGCATCAACTAAAATACCTCACAATTCACTCACCATCTAATATATATGCCCATAGCAAATATCTTTCACACCCAAAAGGCAAGTAATGTATGCCAGCCAAAAAAGAATATATAAATTTCACAGGTTGTATCTTCATGTTCAAAGGAAAATGACTGTTTTTCTGTACGCTCTTAACTATGAAATTGATCATTTTTTTGTAGTGTCATATAAAAAAACTAAACCTTGTTCAGGCTTTTGCTCAGAACGGGAGTCCTGTGAAATACTTTTATGAAGAAATGAAGTTGCTGGCTTTGGCAAATGTTTGTTGAATGAGTAAACAAAATAACACATGTTATTCACTCGGCAATTATTTATGATATACTTGCATGGCACTGGACATTGTGCCAGACCGTGGAGACATAAGGATGACTATGACAAAATTTATGCCTGACAAATACTCACAGTTTATTCTGGGAGGAGGCGTGCAAACAAAACCCACAGTCTCTCTCTGAACAGAATGCTGAGGAAGCACAAAGAAAGGAGCCGATGACACTGCTTAGGGTCAGGAAGATCTTCATAGATTAAGTGGCCTATGAGCAGAGCAAAAACGCATTTCTTTCAGGATGTTGAACTGAAACTTATGTCCTCTGACATTTGTTAGTATTATTATTGTATGAGTAATAATGAGCTGAATAGCAAGGGGGGAAGGACTGTAGAGGTTTTAGAAAGAGGTGAATGTCAGGGCGCCTGGGTGGCTCAGTCAGCTAAGCATCTGCCTTCAGCTCAGGTCATGATCTCAGGGTCCTGAGATCAAGCCCCAAGTTGGGCTCTCTGTTCAGCAGGGAGTCTGCTTCTCCCTCTCCCTCTGCCTGCTGTTCCCCCTGCTTGTGCTTGCTCTCTGTCAAATAAAATCTTAAAAAAAAAAAGGGGGGGTGGATATCTCTTCTGTCATCTTTGCTTTGACACCTGGTTTGTGGTTTAGCTAGCAGATGTGAATGGCATGCTCCATTTTAAACTCTGAGTACTTCCCCTAGTGACTTCCTAGCTATCAGCAGAGTGTGTATGCAGGTCTGAGTGAGGAGGGGATGAGCTAAAAAATATGCAGTAATATGAAGCATGGGTGGAATGGGAAGACTGCGGAATTTGAAAGCAGAAGACAGGGCTTCCAGTCCCACCTTTGATGTGTTCTAGTGGTTTCTAGTGGTTTGACATTGATAAATAGTTCTAAGCTTCTGTGTCCTCATTCTAACATACATACATAACTCTCAGGGTCATGGCGACAATGAAATGACTTGCTGAAAGTTTTTCTTTGAACTATAAGAAGCCACAAAAATGCTGGTTGTCACGAATTTAATATCTTCAAATATTGCTGCTAGCATTTAACAATATTTACCCATACTTTTTACAGGTATCCTTTTCTTATACTGAATTGCTTTCTTTTTTGAATATATTAGAAGCATACTCAGGGATAAATTAGCTGAGGTCATAATCTCTGCGCTCTATTTATAAGTTTAAACTGGAAAATTATGATATGTGAAGGCAAGAATTTATTGTCTGAAGCTGCCATATCATAAAACAAAGGATTTAGGAATGTATTAGTATTATAACATTTCAAATATTCAGGAATAACAATTCTCCTAATGAACAAAAACACAAGAAAGATATTTGTTATGATTAAAACATTATAATTACGTGTGAAATGTATAACATTGGCATGTTTAGCATAAAATGCAAATATTACAATTTTCCCATTATCTTCCCAAGAAACTCACAAAATTAAGCAAGATAGAAACCATTTATAAAAGTAGAGTGTTTTACAAACATAGCATCTTGGAGACTTGGAAATGGGTTACTCCGAATTAAACTTCATATATATTTTACCAATTTTATATATTAAAAATATACATACACATACATATTAAATATAGGCAGTAGATTGAGGAAGTCATGCATGTTAATTAGGAATATAATATTTTAAAATCAAATAACGCCTTCATAAATGTTACGATATTTATGATAGGAGTAAAGTGGGAGGAAGAGCATACAGACTTTGAGAAGAAGGAAGGAAGGGTGAGTTTGTTAGTGCTGGGAGAAGCAGTAGGGCGTGGGGAACTAGAATATTTAATATTTCCACAGACAACCATACCCCTGAAAGTATCATTAGATTCAAGAAAGCACAAGAATCCCCTCCCTTTTCTCTGCTCTTAGGGCTGACCAACAGGAGGAGCCAGTCTTCCTATCCCTAGAACTAGTTCTAGCCTCCATGATTTTTCTAGAAAGATGAGAATACTGCAGTAGCGTCAAGAACATTCTTCAACCCGCACCGACGGTAGGAGAAGACGGGAGGACAAATAATGAGGATTAAGAAAACCAGCACAAATCAAATTTTTTAAGATTGAAAGCTGAGGTTATTCCAGTTATGTCTCTCTGTGAAAGCAAATCCTGTAGAAACGAAAAAGATTTCCATATCTATAATGACAAAATAATAAAATCAGTTCATAAAGAAAACAGTACATACTGCGCACGAGTGTGTCTTGCCATTAACAGTACCCAGAGACTGGGGAGAGTTCGAGGGTCGTGGAGACACAAGGCAACCCCCCAATTGCAGGCCCCACCATACCCAATGGCGCCTATTTCCCCAAAGGCAGGCGTGCGGGGACCTGACTGCCTGGCCGGGCGGGGCGCACGGGCCTGGGGAGCCCTGGAGGCCAGCGTGGTGGCTGCGGTCTCCGGGTCCGGAGAGCTAACTGCGCATGCGGGACCCGCTCCGCGCTCGGGAGCAAGCGGGAATCCAGCCCATCCCAGTTCCTGTTCTGGGCCAGGACAGGTTCAGGGGAGGCCGGTCCCTATTCTGGGCTTTGGGGGAAGGGCAGGCATCTGGGCACGTTCAGGCCTGCACCTACAGAAAGGACCCTGACATCCAGGAGCCAGTTATGTGAGGAACTCTGAAGCCTTGCTTCGTGGCACCTGGATGCCCTGGAATAAAAGACATCTGGGATCCGTTGTTCTTGGAGAGGCCTGGGTCCGTATCAGGCAGCACGTTCAGATGGGGACTGTCGCCAATTTGCGGCCACCGCCTCAGAGTGATTCACAGGGTTGGAGCACCCCTGCACCTAAGAGGATATGCAGGTGGTTGGCGCCAGACCCTAGCTCCACTAGCTGCTCAAGACTTGCTGAAGGGGTATGTACCGGGCTTGCCCAGGGTGCGGTTCAGGGAAGTCCGGGATCTGGAAGCCGCCCTGGGTCTGCAGAGGCCAGGTCACTGGAGGGGGCTCTTACAGGAAATAAGCATCTGCCTAATTCCAAGTCACAAACAACCTAATGTTGACTATTCCCCTTGAAGGTGGATCTGGGGAAATTTGACCGTCTTGCCAGGGCCAGGTGGGGCAGGCTTGCCTGGGGATCTTCCAGCTGGGGACACCAGGGAGTCCTAGTACCTGGAGAGGACTGGCTGCTGGGATCTTGGTGCCGGAGAGCTCACTGGACATACTGGTCTGGCACAGTTCTCAGGAGTAAGCAGGAATCTGGTCCAGCTCCAGTCCCTAAACCAGGCGAGGACCGGTTCAGGAGAGGCTGGGTCCCTATGGTGTTCTATGTGGGAAACCAGGCGTCTGCACACGTCTAACGCGCATCTTCACAAAGGGACCCTATCACCCCGAACCAGATATCTTGGGAATTCTGAAGCCTTGATGGGAGGGACCAGGGCGCCATGGAATGAGAGACATCTGGGATCCCTGGTTCCTGGAGAGGCCTGGGTCCCCATCAGGCAGCACGTCCAAATGGGCAGTGACTGTGGCCATCTTTGTAGCCATAGTATCAAATTGTATTGTGGGGGAGGGGCCCCCTCCACCCACGAGGCTATCCAGAGTGTGAGGCTGGGCCGTAGACCTCAGGCCTGAAGGGCTCCAGATGCCCAAGGCCTGGAGAGAAGACCATACTGCACATGCTGTGCAGTGCAGTTCCGGGTAGCCAGAGATTGCAGTAGGACCCCAGTCGAGAGATGCCGGTTCCCTGGAGTGGGAGTTTAGGGAACAAACATGGAATTCCATCCCTAACCTAGCTATAGGCACCTGTTCCCCTGAAGGCAATCTATTGGGAATATGACTGCCTTCCTTGGCTAGGTGGGTAGGCTGACATGGGGATCATCCAATGAGAGGCCAGGGAGCCCTGGTCCATGGGTAGAGAGAGGCCAGGTCACTGGAGTGGACTCTTGTGATAATAATAAAATATTAATAATACTAATAAAAATAATAATAAAATACTTAAGCAAATGCTATAAAATAATATAAAATATAAACCAATTTTCATATTTCATCAGAATTAATCACTGATAGTTACCTTGATTTCATCTACATCAAGAGAGGAAAAATCTACAACTAATATATAACACAACACCAAGACACTATTGATTATGAAGTGCATCATAATTCTTAGATTTAAACCTATGACAGAGAAAAGAGCAGTCTTTAAATTGATAAAATTCAGTCATCTTTCAGAGATGAATCCTAGGCTTATAAAGTCTACTTTAAGTGACTCTTTTGTAAAAGATATTTGTTACTTTTTGGTGTCCTTAGAAAAGGTATATCTAAATGCACAAGCTAGAAATCTTACTGGGTAAAAACTCAAAGATGGTCCCACTGAAAATAAAAAATCTGCCTTTAATCTTTCATAGTATCTTGCTAATCAATATTATGCTTGTTTTACACTATTAATCAGAGCATGAAGTCATCAGCCTCTTTACTCTAGGATGTTAAAAATATAGCTATGATATAGGGGAGGAAAAGGTAGTATAAATCTAGAGCTGTAATGGTAAGTGGTGCTAGAGTACCTCTTTGCAGTGATACTTGGTTCAGACTTGCACTGATAAGTGTTGTAATAGATACACCAAGCATCATTCTTTAAAGAACCCAGGAATAGTGTATATAATTCTTATTTGAAAGGAAATATGCATAGAGGCCTGTTAGATATTAAATATATTGAGCGGACTCCGAAACTTAGGATGATAACTAAAAGCTAGAGTATAATTATTTCCAAAGCATGGGCTCTGCAGATAATGAGAAAGGTGTTTAGAGTGGTCTGTCAATGACATTGTGCATTCTCTCCCCACTGTAATGAGTGATGAGCACAACATCAGTGACAAGACCTGCTCCAGGCTGATAACATACGATGTGCGCTATCTTGTGGCACAGAATGTTAACATTCATCTGTAATTGCTGAAAGATGCATATTGAGGTGCAAAATCTCTAAATTCTGGTCAGAAGTTTAAGGCACAATCATTCAGAAACAATGTTTCGTTTTAAACACTTGCCAAAGCCATAAATTTACCTTTATGGCTTTTGATTTAGAGTGGGCCCAGGCTCGCAGAAGCATGAGGACCTCCATCCTGGCAGACCAGATTGCCTTCTGAGACAGATGATGGATTAATCCATAGCTATGACTGGATCATTCATTCAAAATTCATTGAGCATTTTCCTTTTTTTTTTTTGAGCATTTTTTATATTCAAGAATATGTGCTAAATGCTGTAGATCTCAGTGTTAAAAGACAAAAAATCACATTGATTGTTTTGTAGATAAAATGAACAAATAAATATTTGTGGTAAAATGTAATACATACTTGGGTGCCTGGGTGGCTCAGTTGGTTAAGCGACTGCCTTCGGCTCAGGTCATGATCCTGGAGTCCCTGGATCGAGTCCCGCATCGGGCTCCCTGCTCGGCAGGGAGTCTGCTTCTCCCTCTGACCCTCCTCCCTCTCATGCTGTCTCTCATTCTCTCTGTCTCAAATAAATAAATAAAATCTTTAAAAAAAAATGTAATACATACTTTTATATTACAGGGGATTATAAGAGAACTGTGGAGTGGAACCTAAGGCAGATATAAGTAGTTAAGTATAGTGTCCCGCATCATGTGATACTCAAACTCAGTTTTTCAGAATGAATTAGAATTAACTGGGGGGAAGTGGGAATGAGGAGTGGGACATGGCAAGCAAGGGGAAGCCCTAAGTGCAGCCCAAAGACATGAGGCGGTACCAATCGAGTCCACAGCTTTTTGAATCTTCTACCACATTCGAAGGCTTTATCCTGGAGACAAGAGGAGCTATTTATAAATTTTGCACAGACAATGATACAATCAGATTTGTATTTTATAATGATCACTCTCAGAAATGTAGAGAATGACTTGAAAGAGAGACGTCAGTAGCAGTAAGACAAGAAGAGAGATGGTGAGCCTCTGAATAAGGTTGGAGCAACATCCTGTCCGAAGCTTCTTCTCTATCTTGATATCTCCTTACGAGCCTGGACTTTGTAGAGAGTAGAGCTATTCTACTGATGTGCCTGAATTGTTCTCTGAACCTTCTTGTTCTTTTTTTTTTTTAATATATTTTTTTAAAGATTTTATTTATTTATTTGAGACAGAATGAGAGAGAGAGAGAGAGCACATGAGAGGGGAGAGGGTCAGAGGGAGAAGCAGACTCCCCGCCGAGCAGGGAGCCCGATGTGGGACTCGATCCAGGGACTCCAGGATCATGACCTGAGCCGAAGGCAGTCGCTTAACCAACTGAGCCACCCAGGCGCCCCTGAACCTTCTTGTTCTTGACTTGCAATTATTTCCTTGCAGATTTCCAGTTCTGGAGAGCCCCTCATTGTCTACTCTTTTCTCGTAATTTAAAGTCAATTAATCTACCTCAGATATTTACTACCTAATTTGGGCTATATATTTACTATTGCTCATTAGCTACTTATATGTCCATTGTAGCCCTTTTTTAAAAATCATATTTAGTATAGTGGCTGCTCCAAATTTGTCCAGTCTCTAGCTCTTATACTCATAGTATGCCATCTATATTTATTTTAGTGGAATTGGAAGCTATTCCAAATTCCCTTCCAGGAATATGTTTGCTTCCAAAGACTTTTCAAAAAAAATTTTTTTTATCCTATCTACCCTGAGGAATTGAAGAAGGAATAGGAAAGAACAAATAGATTGTAGGTAATACCTACCGTTCACTGAGCATTTACTATAATCCAACCTTGGTGTTAGCAATGGCAGAGCAGAGCTAATCCTGAGTCATCTGTCTACAAAATTCATGTTCTCTCTACTCTTCCATGATGAATGGCAAAGGAAAAGGGGAAGAAGGAAAATAATAATAGCAAGTACAGTTTTTATAATTTCCTAACTCAGCATGATACAAAAATACTTGTTGGACTCATTTGAGAAAGCATTTGTTTGCCTTGCATGGTTCAATAAGCATTCTCTATAAAACCATCTAATTTCCATCCACCCAGGTCCTACACAGTTTTCTCTGCTCTATCATTATGTACTATGGTGGCTTGGAAATTATGTGGTCCTGATGTCTTTCCAAAGTTCTTTAAAGGAAGTGGAAACAACTTCTCTCCTGGGATCCCAACACTTATCTGGGGTGGTATCAAATTCCCAGCTCACCAAGGGTGAGGCTGAAGAGTCTGGGACTTCTGCTTCTCCTTCATTTTTGGTACATCTTTCACTTTCTGCTTGTCTCTCACCTGAGGTAGACCAAAAACTGAGCAGTTCTGCTTATTTGAATATTCTACTCAAATCTTTCCTATCTCGGGTCTGTGTATCAATCAGGTTTTGATCAGGAAAAAAAGAACTCATTCTATGTATATCAGTTATAAAAAGCTTAAATGGGAATTAAGGGCTTATACACGGAAAGGCTCCATAATTTGTGGGTTCTGCTGCAAAATAAAAAATGTGGGGCCCCTTGTTCAAAAATTATTAAGAATTTCAAGATGGTGACAGAAAAACAAACCAAGCAGGAGTCTGTTAGGATTTAATTTTGACCTCTCCCAACACACAAATTCCTCTGTTGAAGTTCTAGACCCTATGTCGAAGTACCTCAGACTGTGACCTTATTTGAAAACAGGGTTGTTGCAGATACTAGTTAAATATTTGGCTGTGAGAAACTTTCTGAACTTCTTTTGACAGTTAATGCAAATTGAGTAGTTAGAGTGAAACTACCCCTTACTGTCAGGAATTAATGATCTGACACCTTAGGTCATCTATATTTATGTAGGGATGCCTTTGTGGATATTGATGCAGTATTCGTTATAGTGAGTTACCAAAGCTAATGATGTCAGTGGATTTTTTTTTTCCTGTCCTATACTTTCTTCTTTTGGTGCAGAGTTCTCCTTGTCCTGTATTTTTTTTTTAATATACCCTTTCTATTTTCTTGTTTCATACTATTAACTATTAATGAATTCCAACAGATTGGTTTGGTTCCTGGGTGGATTTTTGTGAAAGAACTCTACAATTATGAATTTTCTATTTCTTAGACAATCAACCACAGAAATACTACTCACTGTGACTCTATTCAATTTCTATTACCACATATAGTTATAATAACATGGTGCTGTACTTACTAACACTAGGCATAAAATGAGTGTTTCCAGATAGAATGGACCACACAGTTCAGGTATATTTTTGAAGGTTGATTACTTGTATATTTAATGGATGTAAGCATGTGACTGACAGTAAGTATCCAAATGAAAAATGCAAATCATAGTTAGTTATCCAGATGTTTTATCTATGAAGCCAGCATCTGGAAATACAAAGACATCTGGATGACTGACTATACTTACCACATTTCATCTGGCTATTTTGGCATCAAGCAGACATTGACCCAGTCATTTTTGTCTGTATCAGCAGCAGTGATAAGCTGCAATAAAAATCATATAGTTAAGTAATATCAAGGTAGTACAAATAAATTACCCCAAAGTAACTAGCTGAATTGAAATTGTATCTAAACTATGAAACACATCAGGATCACTTTAAAGCTAAAGTAGTTGAGCTACAACATATAAGTGGAGCTTCAGAATTTAAAATAATGGTTTATAATGTATTTCTTAAGCACTAGGAAGTAATCTGGGTGTATATCAGATGAATATATGAATTTTGAGTTAAAAAATAAAATTTAGAAAAGCTTTAACAAGTTCTAAACCACTGATTTGGCTTGATATGTTAATATTTTCCAGCAAATATAGATGACTAAAATATCAAAGGACATAGTCTAATATCACATGGGCAAAGGCACTATGGACAACTGGATTGACAAGAACGGGAATATGTAGTGATAGGAATTGCACAAAGGCAGTCATTGACGAGCATGGGACACAGGCAAGAATGCATGTGAAATCACCATGCCTTGACTCTGCATATGGCAGGTGTTGAGTAAGTGCCAGTTGCCCTCTGCTCAGAGAGCACTATGGGAACCTATAATGACCAAACATTCCTAGGTGGACACAGTTCACTCTGCTTAAAGTTGTGATTGATCATTGTCATTTCAGGGGAGGTAATTTTGTACCTTGTAATTACCGAAGACTGACCCATTACCATTTGAATTGCTATATATGTTACAAAATAATTATAAGAAAAAATATTTTAAAGAACTTATGGTTTTTGCCTTACACACAATCTTGGAAAACAGAGATCTCTATTATCATATTATTTTGCATGGCAGAAATAGAGATACTAAAATATTACTGAAAAGCCATTTCAGAGGGAGAATGAGAACCATAGGTCTTCTGCTAGCCAGTTCAGCGTTTTTTCCCTTCACCTTACTAATGCCAACTAAAACGGATATGGTTGATCTCATTCCCAGACTGGGTAAGAAATAGCCAGGCCTCAAATACTGCAAGCCATTTACCATGCAACAAATACTGTTCCACAGCTTTCTATTTTTATTGACGTAAAACTTAATTTTTAAGTTTTTTTCTTATCAAAAAACAATCAAATTTAATATGCTGGCCTCCCTTTTCAACTTAGATATTTATGGAATCTAGTCACAGTTGTAAATGGTCAGCAGTGTTAGAATATTCTACCGCTTTTTCTGTCAGGAAAGGCGGCACATAAACTACTAACAACTTCTGAGTCCTTTGAAAATCCTTCAATATCATTTTAATACATAATTTATTATCCTGGCTTATAGGCATAGAAATAAAGATATGTAAATATAGATATTCCCCCTTTTGTGTCTTTTAAAACGTATGCAAATTTGATTATTGTATATCAGATATTATTTTGATAGATTCAGTAGGGTAATTTGTCTCCATGTGACTACTTTTGTTAACCTTAAACTTCTTTTGCTTACTCAATAATCTTCACTTACTATTTTGAGGGGAATAAATACAGATTTTTTTTATGTAACATTACCTTAAAATGAAGTAGCTCCTAATAATGCCACTAATTATATTAAGTTTAAATCACAAACTGATTTCCTAATTAAAAGTAGTATTTTACAGCACTAAAGAAAATTTAAATTAAAAAAAAAGTCTATGCAGAAAGAGCACTTAAGGAAATAATTGCGCATTGTATTTGAACAATAAATGTAAAAGGAACAAGTATTGTTTTTTTTTCTCCTCTAGCAACATTTAATATGTTCCACCTACTATCATAAGCACATTGTAATTTTAATAATAATCCTGTGAGGTAATTACAAGTATTGGTCCCATTTTTCAAGTGCAGAAACTGAGATATGGAAAGGTTAAGGAATTGCCCGAGGTCACACAGCTAAGTGGCTGTGCCAAGATCCCAACCCAGCTCATTTGGTTTTGGAGTTTGAGCTGTTACCCACTTCTCTATATGATGCCGAACTAACTGTTTAAAAATAATTTAAAAACATTGACCAGTCCCTTTTAAGCTTCCAACAAAAGTGCAGTTAACAATAACTTTGTTCTAAAAATGACTTGTTTCAACAGACTAAAAAGCCACAAGCTGTTGTACGCAACAGTTCTTTGTAAGGAACAGCTGCTCTGCGTTGTGCAGCTTCCCACAAGCATGCCAGAAAGTTAGTATCAATTACAGTTAAGGAGGAAAATTATTTTGGGTAACATAACATTTGACAAGAGCTTTGGTAAATAAAGCACTGGCAAAGACCTAAAATACGAATGCTGTGCTAAAACTTTTCCTTTTTTCTGTGCTGACTCTCTTAAAAGGTGTGAACTGTGAAATGGAAGTTGATGAATGTGGGTCCCAGCCCTGCCGAAATGGTGCAACTTGTCGGGATGCTCTGGGGGCTTATTTCTGTGACTGTCCCCCTGGATTCGTAGGTGATCACTGTGAACTCAATAGTGATGAATGCGCCAGCCAGCCGTGCCTCCATGGAGGGCTGTGTGTAGATGAGCACAGCAGGTACGTTTTCTATGTTTGGGTGGTTGGCTTGGAGAGAACTTACAGACCAACAGCTATTGTACCACTCTGGGGAATTTGGAGAGCTCATGTCCTTAGCTTAAAATGTTCATGTTGCTTTACACTTTAAGTGACAACAAGTAGTAACATTCAGATATTACTTAGAAATGCATCCTTCGGAGGTCACTTGTCCCAAGAGTGAAGATTTTCTGAGTCACTCTTGTAATCGTTTAGAACTTTATGTTACAGAAAAGTACCAGCTTTTCAATTCCATGAAATAAACCTGTTGTAGATAGGGACAGTGCAAAAACAAAGCTAGAGATAATTCTATACGTAAATATTAGGTTGTATTTACATAATAACAAGCATATGAATCAAGTGGTGAAAAATACATCCTTTAGGAATTTTATATAAACAGTATTGGAAAGGCAGTGATATTAAATTCATTATATCTTGAATTTTCAGGGAACTGGGTGAATACTTTTGAAAGAGTAGAATGGCAAGAAGTAGCCATGTGGTTCTGCTCCAAAGTAGATTCTACCATTGGCTTTTCAGTAAAACAATAAACAGACAAATAAATAAATAACACCTTAATATGATATATATAATAAATTTAGGTTATGGTAGCTGAATTCATATAAAATATTTTATAGACCTTTCTGATACCTATTTTTTTTAAATAGGCTCCACATCCAGCATGGAGCCCAACCTGGTGCTTGAACTCATGACCCTGAGATCATGACCTGAGCTGAGATCAAGAGTCAGAGGCCTAACCAACTGAGCCACCCAGATGCCCCTGATACCTATTTTAACCACAAATATTGAGTTATCAAATGCATAACGATTTGAACAGCATTACTACTTAATGTCTTATTGGGTCCTTCAACAGCTCAGTGGAAGGCAAGGTGAGCATTAATATTCTCCCATTACATTAAGGTGTCTAAAGTTCAGGAAAGTTAGGTGACTCCCACAAGTTCACACAGTTAATTCTTGGCAAAGGAAGGACTAGAATCCAATTCTCCTTTATTTAGTAAGTAAGATAGAATTTATCCCAAATCTGAGTTTCAAAGAGAATCAGACTCAAAAGGGGAACAGTAAAAGGCACATGTACTACAACTATCAGCAAAATGATATAATTTTAAATAGAACAATGTGGGGTGCCTGGGTGGCGTGGTTAGTTAAGTGACCAACTCTTGGTTTTGGCTCAGGTCATGATCTCAGGGTCATGGGATTGAGCCCCAAGTTGGGCTCTGCACTAAGTGTGGAGTCTGCTTAAGATTTTCTCTCACCTTCTGCCCCTCCCCTTCTCTCAAATAAATAAATAGAACAACGTAGTCATGTATTTCTTTTGTAAACTATAAAGCCTAACTTCTAATCACATTCCACATCTTGCCTCTGACTTTCAGTTTTACCCAAATCATTCTCCAGGGGCAAGAATCTACATTCCTGAAGGCAGTTACTGACCGACATGCAGACACACCAGAATGCAAGTTTCCATACATGCACTCCAGAGGAAGAGCAGGAGGTCCTCCCATCCAGGCTTTGCTGTCTGCAGAAAGCATCAGACAGAAAATACACAAAGCTTTTTCTTCCTATGGAAATGCAAGCAGAACAAGGCTGACTCCTGCCACCTTTCATTTCTCCAACTCACGTGCCATGAATAATTTTTCTTTTACCCTTATTTCTCTTACTACCTAAATTTTGAGAAGATAATCACAAGGTCAATAACTACAACTTGATTTTAATTTCCCACAACAAAAAATTAACACATTTGCTATGAGGTTTATGGGAGTTAGAAACTACATACACACACACACACACACACACAACACACACATACACACACACACAAAATAGGTTCTTGCAGACCAAAGGAATCTGTACATAGAGTCTCTAATTCTAGGAATTGAGATCCACTAGCCAGCCTCAAGTACATAGCTCTTGTCTCTAACATCTCATATATGGTAGATTTTTAGTAAATGTTTTTAATTAGTAAGAGAATTTCTCACTAGCAATACATATAAAAATTATAGTAACTTATGACATTTGTTAATATTTCAGTTTCCTTAGTGAAATCTTAATATCTGTGTTTAGTGGTAAATATACAGACAAGCCATAGTGAACAGGATTCCAACTCTTTATAAATTCATAGGTGTTCTTTCCGCCAGACTTTCATTTTATCTAAATTGAGTGTGCAACCCCCTCTTTTTACAATACTAACTCCTTGAGGAGATCCCATCTAAATTAAAAGACTCCTCTTAATAAAGTCAACAAGTTTTTCCATCAGATTTGCGTTTTGAATCTGTCAGAGAGTCTCACTCAACCAATGAATGGCTAGGAATAGCAAGACTCAAATATTTCTGTAATCTAAAAATAAGAGAACATAAGTCACAATTCATATAATGAGAGCTTTTCCTGTTTTTTTAAAATAATTTATTGTTTCGTTTTCCATAAGGGACCTTATTAATGGGCTGTATATGTAAAAGAGTGACACAGTGGTATAAATCATTCTGTACTGCCTTCACAAATATTAACAACTTTATTTAGTACTACTTAGTAGTAATTCAGTATTTTCTGATGCTTCAGATACTGTGCCTATTCTTTATACGCACATTTATCACAATAACCCTTGATGTAGGTATTATTATCTTCAATTATGAATGAGAAAACTGAAGGACATGATCGTGGTTTCCCAATAATTTTGCCTGAAGCCATACTATAAGTTTAAAAAGATCATCAGATATTAGTATGGAAATGCATAATGTTTTCAGACTTACAGGGATAATTCCCCAGAGTTTCTGAGATAAGTATTAAAACCATGCCCTGGGTCTCAGACTGAGGGACAGGGGAAGAGACAGAATAAAGATATTTGATCTCATATGACCAAGAGTTGATGTGAAAATTTCGTTTTACTCTCCAGCTATAGCTGTAACTGCACGGGTAGTGGATTCACAGGGACACATTGTGAGACCTTGATGCCTCTATGTTGGTCAAAACCCTGTCATAATAACGCTGCATGTGAGGACAGTGCTGACAATTACACTTGTCACTGCTGGCCTGGTAAGTGACAAAGATCTTCCACAGTTTTTTTTTTTTTTGCTTAGAATAGAAAAAAATCACAGCAAACACAGACTAAAAATTCTTATTGTTAAAAGTTTAAAACCAACTCCTTCTACTTATCATTGTTTAATTTAATTGTATTCTTCATTGCTCACACATACCTACTGCTACACTATGCATTGTCTAAAGTAGGTTACCAAGCTGCCCAATTATCAGAACTTTCTTGAAGAAACAGAGAGGAAAAAAATGAATAGAAAAATTAATTCCAGCATGGTCTTCATGCAGAAAAATTCACTTGAAGATGCTTCCTTTTCTTCCAAGAAGTTTTCTATA
The DNA here is from genome assembly GCF_054177405.1 of Leptonychotes weddellii. Classification (NCBI taxonomy): domain Eukaryota; kingdom Metazoa; phylum Chordata; class Mammalia; order Carnivora; family Phocidae; genus Leptonychotes; species Leptonychotes weddellii. The sequence goes on from NC_138374.1 coordinate 109,454,366, forward strand.
ATACCTAGAATATATTGAAAGTCATGAAACAATATTAAAATCCTAGGAGATTGTATTATAACTCATGGAGTCAGTCAACATAATTCCGATGGTCCCCACAGAGGATATAGAATGGTATTCCAGAAATGGGTGTATTCTCCTAGGCATTTACAATATAAGTGAGATTACGAGTTTAATATACATAAACCGTAACTAAAAATTACACATGAAGGGTAATTAGACAGGAGTGTAAAGGTGATACCAGAATGAGTAGAAAACATTATATACCACTTTAAGTCAACAAGTCATCTGTAAATATTGATGTTAATTTTGGCAAAAAATCTGCTTGATATATCTTTAACCTAATTCTCACTAGGATTTCATTGATAGAAATAAAAGAGCATGTCTCCTCTTTCTTGATCCACTGGTAAAAAATGATAAGCTTATGATTATTTAAAATCTAGTTGTTAAAAGCTTACTGATCATCTCTCCGTTTTTTCCTTTCATTTTACTGTCTAAAGAAAAAATAATCCTGTGGTTGGGGAGGAAATATGGAGACTGGGGTCAATCCAATTGTTAGTAGCTTCCCGTTGAAAGACATCTCATTGTCTAAGGGACATTTAGCATGCTTTGGTTACATATATTTTGTAGGTAAAAAACAAACAATGTGAAAGTGTAAAAGGAAGCTCTGAATTCTGTGGCTCAGAAATCTTTGTGAGTCATATGTCTACCCACTTCCAGATAACGAATAGGGCATGTTAGTTATCCTTTGGTCATTAGCTTGACTTAAATACTGAAAATATTCCAAAATGTGTGTTTTCACATTCTTGTCATCAATCAGCACTCAACATTCAATCAACACTCTGTACAGATCTCTATCTGGAAACAGGGGTAGGGTAGACAGTTTGGGAGTAGAACAATTCCATCACTTATTAACTGAGTGAACTAGGATGGTTACCTCTTATTCCTAAGTTCCTCATCTGCAAATGAGGGGTGAAAAAAATGACTTGTATTATTATGAAGAATAAAATTATAAAAATAGGGCCTGGAACATATTAGGTACTCAAAAAAAGCAACTGTTGTTACATACCAGGTTCTACAACAGAAGGTAGGAATTACATATGAGAATGGTTTCTGTTCTCTAGAGGGTTTGTAATGAAGTTAGGCAGTTAAGAAGACCTACCTTAAAAAAGACAAATCAATATGTATTCCATTCATTCATGGATTCAATCATTTAAGCCACATGGATTTCAGTGCCAATTATATATAGATCAGGGGTCTGGGAATCAAAAAGACATGGTCCCTTCTTCCAAGGAATTTAAATTCTAGTAGAGAGACAGTGTGAAAAAAAAATGTGCATAGTACAATTTTTGGTACAGTAAAAAGCTATAATAGATTCTATAACAGGGAATAGGGGAGAAGAAGTACAGAGATTGCCTGATCCAGTAGGCACCATTTTAGAAAATTTGAAAGATCACTAAGCATATCCCAGGAATGTACTCACTAGCTGTGTGACTTTGGACAAGTTACTTTACTGCTCTGAGCCTCAGTTTCCTCATCTATAAAGCAAAGATGATAATAATATCCACCTCGTAGAATTACTTTAGAGAGAGATCCAGTAATATATATAAAGTTCCTAGCTCAGCCTAGACCATAGTAAGCACTCAGTAAATGTTAACTAGGTACCAAAATTAGGAGACTGACCATTCTAGACCCTCTAGCTAGCACATAGCAGCTCATAATTTATTCAAGGAAAGAAGAGAGGAAGGAAAAGGAGGATAGAAGAAAGAAAGGGCTATAGGCACACATGGAAAAGAGCATATCCAGTTGTAGAAATTTGATTGTTCCAAAATGCTGGACTACACAGGGCTGGTGGTGGAGAGTTGAGGCTGGGGAACAAGACAAGACTCAAGCCAGATCACAACACTGTTTGTCTGCCCTGAACACTATGGAGCAGAGAGGTAGCATAATCTGACCTGTTGATTTAATAAGAACAGTCTAGCACTTTAGTGGAAGATGATTGAGAGAAATAAAACAAAAGGCAGAGATTCTAGTAAAAAAAATAAAGTTCTGCAATAGTTTAAACAAGAGATAAGGCTATTTGCCAGAACTATGACTACAGTGTTAAGGGTGGGGATGAGGAAATGGACAACCATGAGACTCATTTAGGAGGCAGATATGATGTGGGCATTAAGAAAGGGGCACAGACTAAGGACAGTTCTGCTTGAGTTTCTTTCCTGGGTTACTGGATGATGGTAATTTTGCCTAGATAGAAAATTTCAGAACGTCTTTGTATCCTATTCTTACTGTTATACATAAAGAGAAGATTTAATGCTACAAACTACCCTGTATCTAAGAAAAAGAGACCATTCCTTTGGATTACAAGACCACCACAACTGAGGCAATGGCAAGAATCCACCACCATAATTGCCTGGGGTCCTCATTTCAAAAATAATTAATTACAAGGAGTGTCAGTCATCTTAAATGCTTATCTTAAAAGTTTTCTTGTACCCAGGTAAGATTGGATTTGTTTAAAAAAAGAAAAACGTAAGAACCCTAGGGACTTGACTCAATATCATATTGTTTCTTTATACAAAGTTTTGTAGAAAAACTTGTTAAAACTATTGAATATAGCCTTGACTGAAGGAGTCTATTAATATACATGGTTAAAGGGAGCAGCAAACAAAATTCCCACAAGGCCCCAGTGGTGGGGACAGGACTGGGAAGTCCATAAATCAGAACCTTCCTAATGTTCACTATAGGAATAGGATAATGCATGAGTCAGAAAGCAAAAAAAGGATTTATGAAAGTTTTAAATTACTTCCTAGCCTGGCCTGTGTATGAGTCTTGAGACTTAAACTGAGAAGAAAATTGAAAATAGTTGGAGCTTTCTTCAATAAGTTCAGTGTAGCACAATGAATACCACTTTATAAAAACTTGGGAAAAGTAGATATTTGGGTTTAAGAGACCTTGGGTTCTTGGCTGGGGGAGGGTTACCACAAAAGATTGTGGGATTTGATCTGACATGTGCTTTTAGTTTCCTGTTCCTCTCTAAGTTTCTTCTTCAGATGGTTGAGAAAGACCTCAAGGGTCATATGTGACAAATGTATTATACTGTTGAGCAACAGAATTTATGTTGTGGTTATGATTTGACATATGACCCCATTCAGGTTTTTATTTAAATTACAAAATGAGTAATCATATCATATTCTCATTATTTGCTTATTAATAGTCAATTCTCCAATTTACTTGCTAAACTAGAATTGTAAACTAAATTGTTGATTATTACTCTTTGAATCTCATTCAGTCATTGATTGAAAGCCTACTATTTATGCATTATTCAGAATTGGAGTGGTGAATAAAATAAAAAGCAGTCCCTGCTTTTGTGGAGCTTATAGTCTATTTAGGGAAGCAACTATACATAAAAATAATAAAAATTATTTTAAGAGCGATGAAAGAAATAACTGGGTGATATGAGAGAAAACAAAGGGATCTTATTTAGATCTAGTCATGAGAAAAAGCCATTCCAAGAGAGTCATACAAGATTAAATCTCAAAGCTAAGACTTAGCCAAGCACAGCCTTGGAGGAGCATATTCTAGGAGAGGGAACCCTGTGATGAAGGCCCCAGGGGAGAAAACATTCCAGGGAAGGAATGTAGAGATGGGAATGGGGCCAGATAATAAAGGGCATTTTAGGTTAAGGATTTTGAATTTTATTTTGTATGAAAGCAGAAGCCATTCAATGATTTTAAAGTAAAGAAGTACCATGATCAGATTTATAAGTTTTATAATTTTGGATTGTAAATTTCATTTTAAGAACATATTTCTCAGCAGAGTTAAGTGACATTGCAAAGATCTTTAGTTGACTGTGAAGTCACTTGTATTATAAGTCAAATTATGTTCTTTAAGAACTTCATATTTCAGTTTATGTATATATTGTGCTATATAAATCATAAATTAATCAGAAAGACAGTCTAATGGGAAAAACAGGAAAAAGATAGGAAATGATTTTTTAAAAATCCAAAAACATGTTAAATTCAATAGTAACTGGGGAAAATGTAAACCCAAACAACAATGAAGTACTATTTTTTTTTAATCTAACCAACTGGTAAAACATTTTATTTGGTATAGCAATTGTTGACAAGGGTTTGGAGCTATATGCACATTCATCCAGTGCTAGTAAGTATATAGATGGTACAACTACTCCCAGAGGTGTTTATCAGTATCTATTAAAATAAAAAGTGGGGGCGCCTGGGTGGCTCAGTCGGTTAAGCGTCTGCCATCGGCTCAGGTCATGGTCCCAGGGTCCTGGGATCGAGCCCCACATCGGGCTCCCTGCTCAGTGGGAAGCCTACTTCTCCCTCTCCCACTCTCCCTGCTTGTGTTCCCTCTCTCGCTGTGTCTCTCTCTGTCAAATAAATAAAAATCTTAAAAAAATAAAATAAAATATGTACATAATCTATAACCCAGAAATTCCGCTCTAGGCATAGACCCCGGTGTTATACCCAGACATTTACATAAACATGCATATATACATAATGCTATTCACTGCAACATTGTTTGTAATAGTAAAATGTATATCAATTCATGAAGAGATAGGTTAACCTATGGTACTTCCATGTTACAGAATACTTGGCAGTAGTTAAAAATTATGAGTTAGATCTATATTACTAACATGGATAGATTGTGCAAGGGACTGAAAAAAGCAAGTTATAGAAGGATGCATATAGTGCAATTTCAGTTGTGTTAATATACACGCAATAAGACTATACAAGTGCACTTGTATGTAGAGCCAAAGAAATAGTTCTGGCAAGGACGGTCTTCTATATTTAATATTCAAATTTTTTTATAAAGTACTAAATCATTCATGTTTTATTGTCCTTAATAAAATGACCCAATTAAATCCATTTAAATACAAAATAATTTTTTATTCTGTCTTACTCAGTGTGAAGAAGTAATCATTTACCTTTGCTTTGAGTTCTGAGAAAAGAATTTAGGGCTGGCTGTGTAGTTTCTGCTGACTTTTTGGCTATTTTCTTTTTGGCTATTTTCTTAAAAAATATTTTTTTCTTGCTAAAAATTCAATTGGAGTATCTGAGGAGATGGAGTCTTTAAAATAATCAGGAAATCAAAGTTATCCTGAAGTCCCAATTTATTTCAAGCCTTCTTAATCAAGTATTTTTAAAAATATTGGTCAGTATTGTACAAGCGTTTCCTTTGCTACTGCTGTTTTCAAGGAAACTTCTCTTAACAGCTTTTCCTTGCTAGCTCCTTGAGGACAGCACATTGTCTTGTTAATTGGTGCCAGCACAGTGGTCAGCCTCCTTTCAGGCATAAACTCTGGTTGAGGAGTTTTGACTCAGCTGCTTCTCTGAATTATTATCCTGCAGGATACACTGGTGCCCAGTGTGAGACCCACATCAACGAATGCAACATGAACCCCTGCCAGTCTGGTGGGACATGTGTAGAGCTGTCCCCAGAAAAACAATATGGACGACTTGCTCAGCTGCCTTCTTCATTCAGCCACCCTGAAGCCTCAGGTTATGTTTGTATCTGTCCGCCTGGACTCACAGGTGAGGGCAAAGAGGAGAGATGACTTGACTTTCTAGCACCTTATGGCAGATCATGCACTCAATCAAATGGTGTATTAGCAATAAGATCTGTGCAGTATAAACTCCGTTGCTATGGTGCAAAGGGTCCCCCTTGTGGGCATGAAAAATACCATGTTTCATACATCATAATTCTTCAAATCGTGAGGAAAATGTTAAAAATAAAGATAAAAGAGCTGTAGGAAGGGGAAATATTTTTATACATTATGCTGGGAATTGGAACTCAACTCCAATTCTTTATTTTATAAACAGAAAATGTTGGAATTTTTATTTTATAGTGATATCAAACTTTTATGTTATTCAAATTTGCTCTAAAAAAAGTTAATGCACTTACTTATATTTATACTGAGAACAATTATATAGTCTCAAGTAATCTTCCTCAACTACTTTATAGCTAAAGTGTTCTGTATGTCAAATTTAAGGGACTCTTTTTTCTACAGCATTCTTACTCTGAAACCCAGAGGAAATTTGCATGTATATTTTCCAATGAGCAGTTGTGTTTGTCTGCTTCCATGTTCTGAAAATTTTCAGAAGTTTGGAGATAAAAAAATAAATAAATTTGGAGACAGTCCCCATATTTGGTAATGAGTAGTAACTGACCTACAACTGCATAGATACCACTGAGAAAACTAATTACAATCTACCTTTCCACCTTATTTCTTTCTCCATAGATTAATTGATACCTGAGGAAAATATTTCAGTTGTTATTGAAGATTTCTGAGAAAAGTAAATGAGGAATAAGAAAAAAAGGGGAGGGTGGGTGTCTCTCTCCATTTACTATTCCTTTTCTTTTAGTGTTTCAGTTGTGAAATTTAATGATCTTTGATTCATGGCAGTGTTTGCTAGAGAAGATATTTTCTTATTCACTGTCCTCTCTATCAGAACACATAGGAGAAAAATCTCCCCATTGTCATGTCAGGATAAGTAGTATTTTTCCTGAACAACTTCTAACTTGCATGCTTTTTCCTTTAATAAAAGGCATGCAAATAAATCTTGATAAATGATACAAAGCATGAAATAAATTCATGGAATACATCATATTTCCCAGTTATGTAGGTGGCTAGAAATCTTACTGGTTAATGTGGGTTCTATAGCATTAGCTTTTTTCTGGAACATATTTATGTATTTATCTTACCTGAGATTATTTAAATTTCCTGTTTCTGTTTCTTATGGTTGCCCTTTTTTCCTCTGATTTTTTTCTAAATTATTTGATCTTGGTATAGTATATGTATTTTTGTCAGCTACTCTAAATTCTCCTTGAAACAAGGCAGGAGAGTTATAAATGTTTTTAAATGTCAGATTTTAGGTTATAAAGAGGAAATTATATCAAACCCAGAGGCCATTGCAGATATTGCCTCATTGGACAAAAAGACATAGTTGACCAATGAATCTGCAGGTCCAGACAGGAGAGGCAGTCGAATATTCTGGAAAAGTGTGTTGGCCTCAATATCTGAGGAGCTGCCAAGAATGACTGTATGAGTTAAGAAGTCCTAGCTGCCCCACATCACTATGGCTTAATGAAATAATCACTTATTTTTCACTGATGTCAATTCCAAAAATGGGTTCTCATGATCAGTTATCCTCTGAATAGTGATTCAGGGTCACAAGCTCTTCTCTCTCTCTCTTTTTCATTTTTCCATCTTCAAAAGCGGTTTCCAAGTTTATCATGCTCTTCTGCAGCAAGCCACTGGAGGAGGAAAGAAAATGGAGCATGGCACCTAGAAGGTTTTTATGGGCCAATACCAAAAGTAGTGGCTATCTCTTCTATTCACATTCCATTGGTCAAATTTAGTCATATGGCCACATTTAACTACAGCAAAGACTGAGAAATCTAGTTTTGTTGTGTCCCTAAAATAAAGAGAAAAGAGTTTTTATGAACAATTATCCCCTTTGTCTTCTCATTCTCTTGACATTGTCTTTTATAAAGCAAAAGTTTTAAATTTTAATGAGATTCAGTTTGTCACTATTTCTTTCATGATCATGCCTTCAGTGTTATATCTAAAAAGTCATCAGCTTACCCAAAGTTATCTAGGTTTGCTCCCATGTTAGCTTCTAGACATTTTATAGTTTTGCATTTTACATTTAGGTCTGCAATCAGTCCATTTTGAGTTAATTTTCATGAAGGATGTAAGGTTTGTATGAAGATTCATTTTTCTGCATGTAGATATCCAGCTGTTCCACCACCAGGTATTGGAAAGACTCTCTTTGTTCCGCCATGTACTGAAAAGACATTGTTTTGCTCCTTTGTCCATGATCAGTTAATTATATTTACATAAGTCTGTTTCCAGGACATTTATTCTGTTCTAATTATCTATTTGTGTATGTTTTGCCAATACCACACATGATTACTGTCTGGAAGTCTTGAAGTTGGGTCATGTCAGTTCTCCAACTTTGTTCTCTTTCAATATCATGTTGCTATTCTGGGTCCTTTGCCTGTCCATATAAACTTTAGAATCAGTTTGTTGATATCTGTGAAATTATTTGGTGGGATTTTGATTGGGATTGCATTGAATCTATAGATCAGATTGGAGAGAACTAATATCTTGACGATATTGAATCTTCCTATCCATGAACATGGGATATTTCTCCACTTATTTAATTCTTCATATCTCTCATCAGAGATTTGTAGTTTTCCTCATATAGATCTGGTATATATATTGTTAGATTTATACCTAAGTATTTCATTTTTGGAGTTCTAATATAAATGTGTTGTTAATTTCTAATTCCATTTGTTCATTGCTGTTATATAGGAAAGCAATTGACTTTTGTATATCAACTTTATCCTTTGCAACATTGGTATAATCTTTTATTAGTTCCAGGAAAGTTTTTATGAATTCTTTCAGATCTTCTACGTAGACAGTCATGCTAAAAAAAATTAGTTTGCATGGTATATCTTTTTCCATCCTTACACTTTCAACCTACTTGTCATTGAATTTGAAGTGAGTTTCTTGTAAACAGCATATTAAACAACATATTATTGGGTCATGCTTTTTAAAAAAATTATCCTGTCAATTTCTGCCTTTTAATCAGTGTGTTTAGACCATTAACATTTAAATAATTATTGATATTTTCAGGTTGAACTCTGTCATTTTATTTTTTGTTTTCTGTTGGATTCCTTTGTTTTTCTTTTCTTACCTTCCTATCAGTTACTTGACCATTTTTCAGGATTTCATCTTGATTTATTTATAGCACTTTGGATATTTTGTGTAGTTTTCATAGTGGTTGTTCTGGGTATTACAGTATACACATGTGATCTATTAAGCCTATTGGTATTAACATTTTACCACTCTGAGTGAAGTAGAGGGACCTTACTTCCATTTAGTTCCCTTTATCTTCTCCATCATTGTCTTGAAGATCAGATGGTATTATAATTCTTATGTTAATCACTACATATAATTTAGAAAACTCATGAAGAGAAATGACAATTCTTTCAGCATTTGGAAAACTATACACACTTTTTTTTTTTTTAGAGATGGAGCAGCAGGGGAGGGGCAGAGAGAGAGAGAGAATCCCAAGCAGGCTCCATGCCCAGCACAGAGCCCAATGAGGGGCTCAATCCCACAATCCTGAGATCATGACCTGAGCCAAAATCAAGAGTTGGATGCCCGACCAGCTGAGCCACCTAGGTGCTCCTCTATTTTTAACTTTTTGAGGAAACTCCATACTCTTTTCCAGAGTGGCTGCACCAGTTTGCATGCCCACCAACAGTATAAGGAAGTTCCCCTTTCCCCTCATCCTCACCAACATCTGTTGTTTACTTGTTAATTTTAGCCATTCTGACAGGTGTGAGGTGATATCTCATTGTAGTTTTGATTTGTTTTTCCCTGATGATGAATGATGTTGAGCATCTTTTCATGTATCTGTTAGTCATCTGTATGTCTTCTTTGGAAAAAATGTCTATTCATATCTTCAGCTCATTTCTACACTGAATTATTTGGTTTTTGGGTGTTGAGTTTGATAAGTTCTTTATAGATTTTGGATACTAACCCTTAATCAGATATGCCATTTGCAAATATCTTCTCCCATTCTGTAGGCTGCCTTTTAGTTTTTGAAGTCCCAATAGTTCATTTTTGCTTTTGTTTCCCTTGCCTCAGGAGGTGTATCTAGTAAGAAGTTGCTATGGCCACAGTCAAAGTTACTGCCTGTGTTCTTCTCTAGGATTTTGATGGTTTCCTGTCTCATATTTAGATCTTTCATCCATTTTGAATTTGTTTTCATGTATGGTGTAAGAAAGTGGTCTCTTGCATGTTGTTGTCCAGTTTTCCCAACCATTTGTTGAAGAGACTGTTTTTTTTCCATTGGATATTCTTTCCTGCTCTGTCAAAGATTAGTTGGCCATATAGTTGTGGGTCCATTTCTGGGTTTTCTATTCTGTTCCATTGATCCATGAATCTGTTTTTGTGCCAGTACCATACAGTCTTGACGACTACAGCTTTGTAATATAGCTTGAAGTCCGGAATTGTGATGCCTGTAGTTTTGCTTTTCTTTCTCAAGATTGCTTTGGCTATTTGGGGTCTTTTGTGGTTCCATACAAATATTAGGATGGTTTCTTCTAGCTCTGTGAAAAATACTGGTGGTATTCTGATAGGGATTGCATTATATATGTAGATTGCTTTGGGTAGTATAGACGTTTTCATAATATTTGTTCTTCCAATCCATGAGCATGGAATGTATTCCCATTTCTTTGTGTCATCTTCAATTTCTTTCATAAGTGTTCTATAGTTTTCAGAGTACAGATATTTTACCTCTTTTGTTAGGTTTATTCCTAAGTATCTTACAGTTTTCGGTGCAATTGTAAATGGGATCAATTCATTGATTTCCCTTTCTGCTGCTTCATTATTGGTGTATAGAAATGCAACAGATTTCTGTATGTTGATATTGTAACCTGTGACTTTACTGAATTCATGTATCAGTTCTAGAAAATTTTTTGGTGGAGTCTTTCTGGTTTTCTACAAAGAGTATCATGTCATCTGTGAATGGTGAAAGTTTGACTTCTTCTTGCTGATTTGGATGACTTTATTTCTTTTTGTTGTCTGATTGTTGAGGCTAGGACTTCCACTACTATGTTAAACAGCAGCAGTGAGAATGGACATCCCTGTCTTGTTCCTGACTGTAGAGGAAAAGCTCTCAGTTTTTTCCCATTGAAGATTATATTAGCTGTAGGTCTTTTGTATATGGCCTTTATGATGTTGAGGTATGTTCCCTCTATCCCTGCTTTGTTGAGAGTTTTTATCAAAAATGGATATTGGTTGTACTTTGTCAAATGCTTTTTCTGCATCTATTGAGAGGATCATATGGTTCTTTATCCTTTCTTATATTAATGTGGTGTATCACAGTGATTGAGTTGCATATATTTAGCCACCCTTGCAACCCAGGAATAAATCCCACTTGATCATGGTGAATGATTCTTTTAATGTACTATTGGATTAGATTTGCTAGTATTTTGTTGAGAATTTTTGCATCCATGTTCATCAGGGATATTGGCCTATAATTCTCTTGTTTAGTGGGGTCTTTGTCTAGTTTTGGAACCAAGGTAATGCTGGCTTCATAGAATGAGTTTGGAAGTTTTCCTTCCATTTCTATTTTTTTGGAACAGTTTGAAAAGAATAGGTATTAACTATTTTTTAAATGTTTGGTAGAATTCCTCTGAGAAGGCATCTGGCCCTGGACTTCTGTCTATTGGGAGATTTTTGATTACTGGTTCCATTTCTTTGCTGGTTTTAGGTCTGTTCAAATTTTCTATTTCTTCCTTTTTCAGTTTTGCTAGTTTATATGCTTCTAGGAATTTATCCATTTCTTCCAGATTGTCCAATTTGTTGGCATATAATTTTTCATACTATTCTCTTATAATTGTTTGTATTTCTGTGGTGTTGGTTGTGATCTCTCCTCTCTCATTTATGATTTTATTTTTGGGGGTCTTTTTTCTTTTCTTTTGTGTAAGTCTGACCAGGGGTTTATCAGTTTTCTTAATTTTTTCAAAGAACCAACTCCTGGTTTCATTGGTTTGCCCTACTGCTTTTTGTTTTTTGTTTTTAAAGATTTTATTTATTTATTTGACAGAGAGACACAGCAAAAGAGGGAACACAAGCAGGAGGGGTGGGAGAGGGAGAAGCAGGCTTCCCGCTGAGCAGGGAGCCCAATGCGGGGCTCGATTCCAGGACCCTGGGATAATGACCTGAGCTGAAGGCAGATGCTTAACCGACTGAGCCACCCAGGCGCCCCTCCCTACTGTTTTTTGTTTGTTTGTTTCTATATCATTTATTTCTGTTCTAATCTTTATTATTTCCCTTCTTCTGCTGGCTTTAGGCTTCATTTGTTGTTCTTTTCCTAGCTTCTTTAGGTGTAGGTTAGGTTGCATATTTGAGATTTTTCTTGCTTCTTGAGGTAGGCCTGCATTGCTATCTACTTCCCTCTTTTGACTGCTTTCGCTGCCTCCCAAAGGTTTTGGACCCTCATGTTCATTTGTTTCCATGTATTTGTTTATTTTTTCTTTAATTTCCTGGTTGACCCTTTCATTCTTTAGTAGGATATTATTTAACCTCCATGTATTTGTGATCTTTCCAAATTTTTTTTTGTAGTTGACTTCAAATTTCATAGCATTATGGTCAGAAAATATGCATGGTATGATCTCATTCTTTTTGTATTTGTTGAGGCTTGGTTTGTGACCTAGTATGTGATCTATTCTGGAAAATGTATCATGTGCACTCAAAAAGAATGTGTATTCTGCTGCTTTAGGATAAAATGTTCTGAATAGATTTGTTAAATCCATCTGGTCCAATATGTCATTCAAAGCTATTGTTTCCTTGTTGAAATTCTGCTTAGATGATCTGTCCATTTTTGTGAGTGAGGTGTTCAGGTCCTCTACTATTTTTGTATTATTATCAATGAGTTTCTTTATGTTTGTTATTAATTGTTTTATATATTTGGGTGCTCCCAACTAAGGGGCATAAATATTTACAATTGTTAAATCGTCTTGCGGGATAGAGCACTTATTATGAGATAGTGCCCTTCTTCATCTCTTGTTACAGTTTGGTTTAAAATCTAGTTTGTCTGATGTAAGTATGGCTGCTCCAGCTTTCTTTTGACATCCATTAGCATGATAAATGGTTCTCCATTCCCTCACTTTCAATCTGCAGGTGTCTTTAGGTCTAAAATGAGTCTCTTGTAGACAGCATATAGATGGGTCTTATTTTTTTATTCATTCTGATACCTTATGTCTTTTGATTGGACCATTTAGTCCATTTGTATTCAGAGTAATTATTGATAGATATGAATTTAGTGCCATGTTATTACTAGTTTTGTCATTGTTTCTGGAAATTTTCTCTGTTCCTTTCTAGTCTTTGTCCCTTTTGGTCTTTGTTTTCCAAAAAGTTCCCTTTAATATTTCTTGCAGGGCTGGCTTAGTGGTCACAAATTCCTTTAGTTTTTGTTTGTCTGGGAAACGCTTTATCTCTTCTTCTATTCTGAATGACAGCCTTGCTGGATAGAATATTCTTGGCTGAGTATTTTTCCCATTCAGCACGTTGAATACATCATGCCACTCACTTCTGGCCTGCTAAGTTTCTATGGAAAGGTCTGCTGCTAACCTTGTAGGTTAGGGACTGCTTTTCTCTTGCTGCTTTTAGGATTTTTTCCTTATCTCTATATTTTGCTAATTTTACTATGGTATGTCTTGGTGTTGGCCTGCTTTTGTTGATTTTGATGGGAGTCTCTATGCCTCCTGGATTTGGATGTCTGTCTCCTTCCCCTGATTAGGGAAGCCCAGCTAGTATCCTTATTATTCTTGCTTTAAATTTGGATTAGGCATATTATTTATATCTGTTTCAATTAGATACCTAGCCATGACCTTTTCTTCTTCTTTCTTTTGGGATGAATTCTTCCATCTTGGCATTTTGTCTAGGTTTCTGTCTTCTTCTATGTGTTAGGAAAGTCTATTATGCTTCCTGATCCTGAGAGTAATGGCTTTATTAAGAAAAGGTTATATACTATTGAGGGCCTGGTGCTTCAGGAAGTGTCTCTGGTGCATGCTGTGTGCACTCTGCTGTTGTGTTTTGGCTGCTCTTTCCCTCAGGTCAGTTCTCTGCAGTTTCTCCTTGCCTGCAATGGGGAGTGTTTGTACCTTGGCCAAAGTGTGGTGAGTTTTAACTAGGTGTGCTCTGGTCTGCTTGTTAAAAGAGACCCGATGCTATTTCCACTAGAGCTGAAGCTTTGCAGAACTCTGTGGTCAATAGATATGGGGTGTGTGTGTGGAGGGGGGAGGTTGTTCTGGTCTTCTGGGGGAGGGGCCTGCTGCTTTGGGTTTTAGGTACACTTGCCCAAAAAAGCAGCACCAGCAGCACACGGGGCAGGGGGGTAGGGGTGGGGGGCTTAGTGGTTTAGACTGCCAGTGTTGGTGCTGTGCTGTTTACTGAAGTTAGTTTATGCTGCGGGGCCAGGGAGGCAAATGGTGCCAGCCCCCTCCCTTGACCCTAGAGAGGGGAGTTTGCGCCTACACCTGTCCAGGATGCCCTCCCAGAAGAGCAAACAATCTCTCCTTGTGTTTCCCAAGTGTCTTCCAGATCACCACCTTTACCCTGACTGTGTCCAGGCTGTCTGCCCACCTGGCAGTGCAATACACCTGTGTTCTATCCCAGGCAGGCCTGCTGAGTTTTAAAACTCCTAACTTTAGGGACCTGGCCTGGCAGGGACCCATACTGGTCCTCTAGGAGAGGGTCTTACCATGCTAGGACTGATGCAAGTTTGTCCCAGAAGGGCAGTTGCACCAAAGCATGGGGGTGTAAAGTTTGGAGTAAAACACTGCAAAGAACCAGTGTCTAGGTTAGCTGCCCTCAACAGATGTCTCTGTGCCCATGCTGAAGGGTGGGGAGTTAAGTGCCAGCTAGCTCTTTTGTTCCTGGAGAAGCAATGCCACCTCTCCCAGATGTGCTCCAAAAAGGGGGAACCATCTCTCCCAGTGTCCCAGGGCATCCTCAGATTACATCCTCTGCCCCCAGGCTATATGCCATCCTTCTCCACAGGAGCACTGTGGAGCCCACTGGGTTCTACACCAGCCATATCTGGGACCTCTCTAGTCTTTGAGGGACACCTGGGTGGCTTAGTTGGTTAAGTGTCCAACTCTTGATTTCAGCTCAGGTCATGGTCTCAGGATCATGAGATAGAGCCATGTGTGGGGCTCTGTGCTGGGCATGGAACCTGCTTAAGATTCTCTTTCTGCCCTCCCCCACCCCGCCCTGTGTGTGCACATGTGTGTGTGCACTCTCTCTCTATAAGAAAAAATTAAAAAAAAAACAAACTCTAGTCTTTGAGATCTGCTGGTTGGAAAAATTCACAAAAATCAGCCCCTCTTGTTTTCCCAGTCGGTGGCTTTGGGGAAGTGTTTTCCTTGTGCCATCCCCTGTGCACTCCCTTTCTCTCTCTCTCTCTCCTCTCTCCATGAGCAGGGCTCCCTCCCTTCCATAGCACCCCCAATCCATTTCACTCCCAAACCACGTCTCCTCACCTCCTACCTTCCATGATGTGGCTTCTTCTCTCCCTCTAGTTGTGCAGTTTGTTCTGTCAGTCCTCAGAGTGATTTCTTGGGTATTCAGTATGATTTGATATTTATCTAGCTGTGTTCAAGGGAGGAGGCAAGCCTAGGGTCCTCCTACTGCTCTGCCACTTTAGCTCCTCCTCCCTATACCACTTCTTTTTTTTTTT
>NC_138374.1:109470149-109497900 GCF_054177405.1 Leptonychotes weddellii
CCCCTCTCTCTTTTTCTTCTTCTTCTGGGATCCCAATTATTCTAATGTTATTTCGTCTTATGGTATCGCTTATCTCTCAAATTCTGCCCTCATGATCCAGTAGTTGTTTATCTCTCTTTTTCTCAGCTTCTTTATTTTCCATCATTTGGTCTTCTATATCACTGATTCTTTCTTCTGCCTCATTTATCCTAGCAGTTAGTGCCCCCATATTTGATTGCACCTCATTAATAGCCTTTTTGATATCGACTTGGTTAGATTTTAGTTCTTTTACTTCTCCAGAAAGGGTTTCTCTAATAACTTCCATGCTTTTTTCAAGCCCAGCTAGTATCTTAAAAGTGATGATTCTGAACTCTAGATCCAAATCGTACTAATGTCCATATTGAGTAGGTCCCTGGCAGTCGGTACTGCTTCTTTTTCTTTTTGTTGAGGTGATTTTTTCCGTCTTGTCATTTTGTCCAGAGAAGAATAGATTAATGAGAGAATAAAATGCTAACAGGGTAACAACGTCCCCAGGAAATATACTCTAAACAAATCAGAAAAGACCTGAAGCAGTATACCACTTCTTTCTACACTCCATTGTTTAAAATCAGAAATCTGGTGTCATTGAAATTGGTGTTGCCATAGAAGTAATGCATCATTTCTCTGGCTGCTTGAAAAGAAAACACATGGTAGTGATAATACCTTCGACACTGTATTTAGTTTTCAAAATTTTATTTATGACGTGTCTTTGTGTAAATTTACTTGGGTTTGTTCTATTTGGGTTTCATTCAGCTTTTCAAATCTGGATTTATGTCTTTTGCCAAATTTAGGAAGTCTTTATCTCAAGAGAATTTGTAATCGCTTATCAAATTATTTTATGATGGTTTCTTTAAAATCCTTGTCAGGTAATTCCAACATCTGATGTAACTCAGTGTTGATTTTAGTTTATTTTCTTTTCTCACTCAAATCGTGGTTTTCTAGTTCTTGGTATGATGGGTCATTTTCAATTGAACCCTGGACATTTGGGATGTTACTTTAGGAGACTCCAAGTCCTACCAGAATGTTTTTAAATTTTAGCAGACAGTTAAGTGTCCAGCTCACCTGCTTAGTTTTGATAAATAGGTCCTGGCCTATTTTGATGGGCTATGGGTCCAATGACCAGTTTAACTGCTGAGTTGTTGCAGTGTTGTTTTGGTCTGCTCAGTTCATCTGGTGCCATTGGGGCTCCCACTGTTCTCTGCTAATGATATAAATGCCACACAGTTTATTTTTTACAAGCCATGCATTTTTGAAATTCTATCCCTTGTTAGATTAAAATAAAATTTCCATCATGATAAAAAATGTAAGTTTTTTAATACATTTAATGAGAGAATTCCATTCAAAGAAACCACTAGAGCTGTTAAATATAGCTACAAACTATTCTTTTTTATTATAATTAAGGATGTATTTATTACTCCTCACTACAATTAGAATTACCTTCTATATTGAAAATGGTTGTGGTTGCATATGCAATATAATTTTCTAACTTTTTATAATTAAAAGTGAACTATACTAGAGTAGAAAGTAACTCAGAGTCCTGGAAGACATACTGAGGGAGATAGAAATAAAGAAAGCTTGAGGTTACAGAAAGTGAGAAATAGTGAAAACAAGGAGGCAGAGTATTCTGGTGAGAAGATCCAAGCCCCTCTGAAGAAGGACTAGCTTTTATTCAGGGTTTCTTCTGGGAATTACAACAAGTAAAGCAACTTGTCATGGCCCAGAGAAAGCAAAAGTCTCATTCAATGAGATAATTGAGAAAAATATGAAGATCCATTTAGGTATTTTAATGACTTGGAAGCTCATGGGTCTAGTTGCAGTAATGGTTACTATTCTCTAATTCCCCAAAATCATTAAATAAAATTTCTTTGGCAAAATATCTTCACATACTGTCATAACTGTTTTGTGCCCATAGCTGCAGCGCTCAAACTGACATAATAATGGTGCATAAACACTTGATTTAAAGGTTGATACATTTATTTAAACCCACATATTCACATAATTTTAATGGAAAGTTAAATAAATGTATAATTAAAGAAGGCCTGTAGTTGAATAATACTGTTCAGTCCATTCCAAAATCAGTAAATTTGCTTTATTTTGTATGACCATCCTTGACCGTTACTGGAAGGAATGTTGGCTGCTTCTTCTTATTATGTTTTAGCTTTCCAGTTTGGGGCAATGGACTCAGTTCTAGGGATATAGTGATGAAAATACATGATGTCTTCCTGAAGGAAACTGAAAAACCATGAGGAAAAAGATGCACAAAAATACAAGATACAATATAATAACTGCCACAGTGAAGCCATAAAAAAGCAGTCAGTCAAATCAGAAGAGGACCTATTCATGCTATTCATGCCAGATGGAATTTATTGGAAATTATAAGAATCCAAATTCAATGATAAGTTAGCCTTTTTTAATACGAAGGACCATGTTACTTCTAAAAATTAAGACAGGATCTCATGACCCGTGTGCTTACCCTTGAAGCATCCTGTTCTAACCAACCAAGCTTAATTGTCTCTGTTTATCAAAATATGGTAGTGATAATACCTTTCACAAGTTTCCCAACTGTCTCATAAACCAAGTCCAGTTTTCAATTCTAGCTTTCACTCCCAACTCCAATTAGCATTTACTCCAACTAAAAGCAACACCATCACTGGTCTCTGGAATGCTACATTGTTGCCTCTGAGGCTGGGATTTATTTGCCTTCACCCATCTGCTCTCTGCATGGAAAGAATTGAGTGCAGCAGGGGATCTTGTGAAGTCCTGGCTTCAAACCTCAGGCAGAAATAGTGGGGTTTTTAACAATAAACACCCCGATGAGAGCCACCTGGCAAAGTGACTGTACACAGGAGTTCTCAATTCTCAGGTTCATCTGCTTCCAGTACAATGTTACTAAAAATGAAGCATTCACTTTTCCTTAAAAATGAAATCCTTTCACTTTACCTAAATCCGACTGAAACAGCCATATAGGGCCAAACATATAACGTTGAAAGTGTCATCTATTCATGAAGCATTGAGGGATATGGGACAGTCAACATCTCCTGCCTAAAGAGAGATGTTCAATAGAATTTGTTCATTTGCTGGCTTTATGTTTTAGGCTTATTGTTGTTCTTAGAGATGTACTGTTTTTCTTATTTACAATTTCACGTTTGAGAGTATAGATCCTAAATAACTTGAACAGATATTAGATATACATATAAAACTATTGCTCTAAAAGATCAAATGTTGCTTCAATCTTTATATACTTAATAAAACATGCATTAGTATTTCCAATAGATGCATCTAATTCGCTTCCTTTGCCTTTGTTATGCATATTCTATACACAAAACTATTCGTAGTGTGTATGAGCACATTTCTGCTTGTACTACTTTTGGTTTTGCCACGGTCACTACAACAATTAGGAAAAGTGTACCACCTACTTATACATAGGTTAATTCTGAAAATCATGTTTATTGTGCTTACTATCTGCTATCTACGAAGATATTATAGCTAGTAGGAAAATATAATGGTCATGATTTGGTAGACCAAATATAGAACAAATACAAAGAATGGGCATGTCTGTGATACCCTAATGACAAAGATAGATAACCATGGCATCAAGGGTCTTGGCTATTTATCAGGTTAGTGTCGTTTTGTTGACTTGAAATCAAAAGACCTAAGGAAAAACTCTCAAATGAATAATCAACAGAGAGATGCCAGCTCTCCAAATCAAATATTTCAGCCAACATGCATTAGAAAAAGACTAGTTTTCTGAAACAAAAGAATAACACAATTATAAGTTCTTCACTAGGAAATTAATAATTAAATTCTCAGTAATCCACATTGCCATTCCATAGGAGCTGTCCTTGCAACTTCGAGGACCTGAATAGCACATTTTCATATCAAGATCCTATTTTCATGTGAGAGATGTGGGCCACCACCATTTGAAAGAGCTGTAAGAGCAGTAGCAGTTTCTAATAATATGCAGGTGTTTATTAGTGCAAGAAATTGAACAAAACATTCAGAGAAGAGGTTGAAGATATGAGGAATTATGTTTGCAGTAAACAATACTGCAAACCTTCACATGACCTGGTCACCTGCATACGTATATTTACTGCTTGTGAGGATGGCCATTTTGACACCATTTCTAGCCGCCCAAGATCCCCAAAAGTTTCCCTACACATGCTAATCATTAGGAAGAACAGTATCAGTGAACTTCACCTGACCTAATCAATGGTTACAGCTTTTATGCCCAAGTTCGCTGCTGTGGTTGTTGAGAGGGTCTATCTTCTGACATTAACACAGAAGACACTTCAGAAATACCTTTGTTCCCCACATCCTCCTCCCAACCACCTCCACGTCACATTCACTTGGAGTTTTACTTAAGTCCTGATCAGCTGTGGTCCCAGTTCTAGGGAAGATATTCAAAGCCTTAGATTAACTAAATCTCTTACAGAAGAGTTGGATCTCTTTGCCATGACCTACGGGTGGGCTTACCTCAGTCATCCCTAGATGCCCAGGCATCTCAGGTCCTTTCATGCCAGGTCCATTGAGCCTCAGTCTCTTGTCTCTTATGCCAAAATGCTCTGTGTATGGCTTAATTTTATCCAATTTCCCACCCTTTTCTGGACTGCCCACTATGTGCTAAAGATCTCAAGCTTTACTCTAAGTTCAATTACTAATATCCTTAACCTCTTATCAAAATGTTTCTTTCACCTAAGCTCAATAAGCAATATCCTTAACCTCTTACCCAAACATTTCTTTCACCTACTTGGTTTAGCTGAAATCCAGCTATTTTCTCAGGATCCTATTTCTTCTGCAACCCTTTCAAATGAGGGCAGTTTTCTATTCTTCCAAATCCCATGTTCTGAAAATAAACTAAGTGTCCTTCTCATTTCATTGCTACTTCTAGGCAGTTACTCCTCTTTCTTCACTCGAAATCTCAATTTATTTTATTTTTCCTTCCCTCCCGTTATGTTCATCTGTTTAAAATAAGATGAAAATTGAGAGGGACGCTATATGTTACTGAAAATGAAGCATTCGCTTTTCCTTCATAAGAGATGCTGAACTCTAGGAAACAAACTGAGGGTTGCTGGAGGAGAGGTGGGTGGGGGGAAGGATAACTGGGTGATGGGCATTAAGGAGGACACGTGGTGTAATGAGCACTGGGTGTTATATGCAACTGATGAATCACTAAATTCTACTTCTAAAACTAATTTTAAAAATCTTAATTTATTTTAAAGCATGTGTCTTTAGACAATGCCACCCACTATCTCTCCTTGCTGCAACCTTCTTTCTACCTCCTGGTACCTTCCCCTCTGTCACTGAAGATCTTAAAATCATACTCCTTTCATCATTCTTGGAAGCTTCAACACCCATGCAGAAAGTCCATGCACCCATTATCTCCCACTGGCCTACTTATTTCTAATGACTATGACTGCCACCCCACAACTTCTGCCCACTCTGGTCACAGCTTTATTATCACCAATAACCTCACTAACATAACGCACGTTCCATCATTCTATTGTCTAACCATAACCTCTATTTTTCCAGTTCTCTTAACTCCAAGATTTTTTTAATTGTTCCTAGTCAATTGTTCTAACCTTTTTTTTTTTTTTTACTAATTGCCTCATCCTTTATCTCAGCTTGAATTTCATGGTCTAATACTATATTCCCTTGCATCTACTGTCAGCAACCCTGATCCTGTCTCTCTCTATTGTACTTACCTGGCAAAAGTACACTTATGGTTAAACCTAACACTCTACCTTCTCCACACCTACAAGCAATTTGAATGGGGCTAGAGAAAAACTGACAAGTCACCCACTGCACTGATGAGTATCACTTTAAGTTTATGACCCCCATCTCAAAGAAGCTCTTAGCACTAGACAACAATCCTTTTGGAGTTCTACTTCCCAAGGTGACCATTTGTACTTTCTCTTTCTTCAAACCTCCAATACTCCTCCCTCTTTGTTACTCTAAGTGGATTTTCAAGTTTCTGATTTCACTTGAGAAGAACTACCTCATCTCCCCTCTACTAAACCTATTGTTGGATTTGATTTTACCCTAATTACAAGCTCATAACTTAGTGCGGTAATGCTTCATGGATGTTGGTAGACGACATAAGATTTTTGAGTCATAAAAAAGGCCCACACAGCAAGCAAGCATGAGCATCAGATTGACCTCAATTGCTCTTGCACCCAAGCCCCACAGAGTTGACATTATACATATGGGCCGGATGAGTACTACACAGACACAACCAAAGAATACTGAGTTGGGGAATTCACTGTTTTTATAGCAAGCAGTATGAAACCTACTCTTTGTCTGAGAGGGAGACATTAATTACTTCATCCCTCAAATTTGCTTGCTATCAAACCAACCCCAAGAAATGGCCTGGGCATGGAGCAGTCAGGGCCTTGCATTCTTGGCATTCTTAGCAAGAGCCTGCAAGGACGCACAAAGCCCAAAATTGATTGTTTCTTCCAGCAAACCATCCCATTGCTGTACACGTTCCTGGCTAAACTTGAATTTTCATATGAAATATGCCACTCCATTAGCCACCCTGATTAATCTGTCAGAGATTGGGACCAAATCTGTTTTATTTGCCTCATACAGCATTTAATTAAGGATACTGTCAACAAGACTCTAAGAAATAGGATGAGGTCAGCATGTAATATTGACTTCAACTCTACTCCCCAAGGTCCTAGACTCAGCAACTGAATAAATCCCAGGGGTACCAGCAGGTCTTATTTCAGATAGCCATGATGTAGTCTAAAGCCAGTCTGTGACCTATGCAAGGGCATTGAGACCCACCTGCTGATTCTTTGATGTCATTACTAATACAGGGACAAAAGATGAGTAAACCTCACCCTCAAAAGAAGGACATTCTTTCACATACAAATATATAATACAAAGGAACACACTTCACTCCAGTTTGGAATTTGTTGTTGAACCTGATTTAGATGATGGTTATGTTGGTTTGGTTAATGTGGTACATTGGGCAGTGTCACTGAATAGTTGCAGCCTTGATTTCTATGTGTGGCAACCCAAAGCTACTTGGGCATCAGGAGAAGCATATAAATTTGTATCATTAGGATTGACACAAGATTATAGAGGCCCATCCATTGTACGCATACAAGATTGAAAAGAGGACAGGTTCAGAAACTGCCACTGATGGTGTCAGGATGGCAGAGCAGTTTAGGATCTGCTGTGTCCTCAGAGTTTTTATAGCATGTAGACAAATCCAGTAGTGAGTTAAATTGTCAGCTGCAGATGCTGCTAGATTCAGTTAGACCATATGACGGTTTGCCAGTCTGCAATGCTGAGTCTAGGGGACGAGGAGAATATGAATTGCTCCCTTCCCCTGAACCATCTTGGGGTATAAAGTGTCCTGTCCAGGGGCGCCTGGGTGGCTCAGTTGGTTAAGCGACTGCCTTCGGCTCAGGTCATGATCCTGGAGTCCCTGGATCGAGTCCCGCATCGGGCTCCCTGCTCGGCAGGGAGTCTGCTTCTCCCTCTGACCCTCCCCCCTCTCATGTGCTCTCTGTCTCTCTCATTCTCTCTGTCTCAAATGAATAAATAAAAAAATCTTTAAAAAAAAAAATAAATAAATAAAGTGTCCTGTCCTCAGGCACTAAGATTGTTGTTCTCCTTCCATGGCCTTGAAACTGGTGTGTCCCAGCCCAGTAGCTGTAACTTTACCTTTTCCCCAGTCATCTGTTTGAACCAATACCTGTCAGTGAGAGGAGTCAGATATAAGTAGGAAAAAGCGATTTTAAAAATTTACAGCAATCCCCATTATATTTTCCAACTTGGTCCACCTGAGTCATTGTAAGTAGAATTGGTGGGCAATATTTTCAACCAAGTGGTCATTGTCTTAATGATTAGGACCATGTTAACTCAATAAAAGAATCCACATAGCCTAATCAGAGTTAAGTCTAAATCCCTTAGTCTCTCCTTTAGGTGGGCTGCCACTCAGAGCGTATACAAACCAAGCTGGCCTGGTATTGTCATTAGAGGAAAGAAAGAAACTTCAGGCTCATTAACAGTAAGGGCAGAATTATGAATTTTCAAAATAATCTGTATGAGTCTTCTCTCCTTTCATCCTGATCATTACCCAGGAGGCGGCCTACACAAGATATTTATCTGGTGATGGCTATATTTTGTGCCCTAACTACCTCAATAAGGGGTGTGGACCAGAAAGAGGTGAAGGAGATAGAGTCAAAAATCTTTTGGGATTGGGGCACCTGGGTGGCTCAGTGGGTCGGCTCAGGTCATGGTCTTGGGGTCGTGAGACCGAGACCCCATCAGGCTCTGTGTTCAGCGTGGAGTCTGCTTGTTCTTCTCCCTCTGCTCCTTCTCTCTTTCTCTCTCTCAAATAAATAAATAAAATCTTTTAAAAAAATATTTGGGGGTTGATTTTTCAAAAGTCTGCCCTGCATCCCTCAAAGTTGCTTGCTGTAAAAAACCACCCTGAATATTGGCCCAGGTAAAGAATGTTTAGGGTCTTGCATTCTTGGCACACCCAGCAAGAATTTGCAGGGATGCTGAGTGCTCAGAGCAGTTTGACTCTCTGAGACGTGCCCATTTACCTGTTTTTCATTACTCACCACCTCTGCCCACGTTTGGACTACCTTCCCATACTACACTCTCACCTAAGGCCCTCTAGTTATGCATTGGATCCTCAGTGACTCAAGGACTCTCCTTTACCAGTTATTTCTTCTAAATTTTACATCATTGATTTCTACTCTATTCTAAATCACTCAACTTGCTTATCTCCCATCCAAAAAAAAAAAAAAAAAAAAAGGTCTCTAGAATGCATCTCCAGTACCATCCTACTTCTCTATGCCAACCTCCTCCAGAGAGATGTCTATACTTACTCTACTTTCTCACTCTCTTAACCCTCTCCGGTCAGGCTGTCCCCATAGCTTCAGTGAAAACTTTGTCAACAATTCCCATTTTGCCAATTCAAAGCTTAATTTTTGGTTCTCATCTTACTTGACCTCTCAGTACCATTGATAATAATAACAAAAATACTTTTTCTTCCCCATTTTGATAATGTTAACAACATTCACCCAGTTTGGCCAAAAATCTAAGAAGTCATATTTGATTTCTCTCTTTCTTTAACTTCACATTCAATTCATCTTCAAGTTATATAGGCTTCTCCTTCAAGATGTATCCCAAGCATGACCAAGCTTTCCCACCTCTCCCATTTCTACTTGAGAACAAGCCTCTGTCATCTCTTACCTTGACTAATGCAATAGCTATCTAGCTTTTTTGGATGTTTCTATTCTTAACTTCCTAAATTCGTTTTCTATGCAGCCGTTGAAGTAACTTTTAATGTACAATAGATCATATAAGTCTTTCATTCAAACAATCCAATGGCTCCCATTACACTGAGTAAAACCCATATTCCTTAACATGTTCTACAAGCCCCTGTATGATCTCACCTTGGCCTTCCTCTCCAAACTCACTTCCTGACTTCTCACTCTATTTTCTCAAACTAGACTGGATTCTCTGAGTTACTTGATTAGGCCAAACTTAGTCCTGAATTGGCAGCTTTACATTTACTTTTCTCTCTTTTTGGAAGATTCCAAATCACCATGATGGTGTTTCATTTATAATTTTAGATCTTTGTTCAAATGCCACTTCTCCAGAGAGGTCTTTCTGGACTTCACTAAATAAGATGACCCCACTCTACACCCCAACATATACATACACATACTTTATTTCCTTACCTGCATTACTTTCTTCATATTATTTATTACTACATGATCAATGCACACGTGCTTGCGTGAATGCACACACACATGCACACACACACATGCACACACACACACACACACACTTCTGTTTATATTTTAGCTCCCTCCCCAGCCCTGACTAGAATTGTCCACCATGAAAGAGGCTTTGAATGTCTTGCTGATTATATAGCTCCAGGACCGAGCACAGTGCCTGGCCATATAGGAGGCCCAACAAATATTTGTTGGATATAAGAGCTGAAACTATTCAGTGGAAGCTTCAATCAAATCTCAGGACTCTCAGGGCAAGTATTGATCATCAGTCCACATATCAGGTAAAATTTTGCTCTCAGCAGCTAAAAACAGTAATGAATCCTCGGAAGATTCTTTCATTCTCCTAAACCAAATATAATTAGTTGAGGTTCAGAATTCTTGCCCCAATTATGGTCTATGCCAATTTTGATAAGTTTTCCATGCCAGTTGACATATAATTTGAAAAACGTGTTCTGTATATTTCTGATTGATCTTCAATAAAACATCTTTAAGTTTCTCAGTTCCAACTTTCTTCTTGTCAAGAATGTAAATATTTGCAAAGAAAAATTCAAATGCGTTGTAAGAGCTTGTATTTTTGTGAGAAATCCTTTTATTAAAAATGAAATCTTTTGGGGCGCCTGGGTGGCTCAGTCATTAAGCGTCTGCCTTTGGCTCAGATCATGATCCCAGGGTCCTGGGATCGAGCCTCGCATTGGGCTCGCTGCTCAGTGGGAAGCCTGCTTCTCCCATTCCCACTCCCTCTGCTTGTGTTCCCTCTCTCCCTGTGTCTATCTGTCAAATAAATAAAATCTTTAAAAAAAAATGAAGTCTTTTAAAATTTGATTGAACTCTTTTTTATAATTTCACATGATCTCTTTTTTAATGGATCATGCCAACTCTGTGCAAGTTATTGGGAACGTGACTACAAGCACTTCATAGCTTAAAATAAGGTGGCCCTGTCTCTGTGCCTAGTGTTTCCCTCTGGCATTATCTTTGAGTCAAATGAGTATTTTTAGTTCATTGGTTTGCGACAAAAGTAACTTTACCAGTTAGATGTTGTCATATAGCTATTCTTGTTGAGTTAGCTTCTCAAGGCAGGGCACAGGTTTTGTTGACATTTAACAATGTTTTTGAATTGTTTTTTCCATTTTGACTTCCCCGGTTTATCTCCCATAATATGTGAGGAGGGAAAAAAAGGATAGGATAAGGCTGAGTGTGGGTAGGCCCTTTTTGGCACATATGAAAACTTCAGGACTTTCCAAGTATCACCCAATGATGCAGATACTAGGCAATCGCTTAAGATTCTTAAAGTCCAACCAAGCAAAATAATCTGCTCTCTACAAAGAAGTCTATTTTTATTTAAGTTGGACTCACAGTTTAGATCAAGATCTCTTTATTATTTTTTAATTTTTCCAGGTAGTTATTAGATCACTGCTCTATAGGTAGAGATTAACCTAATTTACTCTCATCTTTCTTCATGCTTAATCTCTCTTTCCCTCTCTCTTCATTTTTGCTCACATCTCACTCTCAGTTACAATGATTTTTATATGAAGGATTCCTCAATCCAAAACTCTGTCAAAACTTCTTGACAAAAGTAGATGCATCTTTTGATGCATCTGAGAGGCATCTTTGTAAATTTCAGGCTTGTTGTTAATTTCTCTGATGTTCATCTGACCCCAGAAAGGAAGGTCTGAATGAAACATTTCATAAGTGCCACAGATATTCAACTGGTTAAAAGCTATCTGTGTTTTTTTGCCTTCCTCAATGGGTTTTATTTAAAAACATCTCTCTCAAAGCTGCGATTTACCTCCTACTGAAAAACTGCAGTAATTCAGATATAGTGATTTCACTTCTTTTTTTTTTTTTTTTGCTTTTGTCTCCTGTAAGCAATTTATTGAAGTATAACACACAAGCAGAAAAGTGTACACTTCATACATTCGTAGCTCAGTAAATTTGTTACTTTCCTCTGAAGGAGACAACTAGAACCTGTGTGGGTAGTAATAGGGGCAAAATTCAGCTCAATAAAAGGAATGACTTTCAAATAACTAAAGCCATATACAAATGGGACAAGCACCATTGTGAGGAAACAAGGTTCTGCATGATTGGAATTATTTTTCATAGGTAGGAAAGAAGAGGTCCTGCACTGAGTGATAGGTTGGACTAGATGACCTCTTTGATTCTTTCCAATTCTAAGAATATATGTAAAAGCAAATTGAAAAACAATGTCCTAGAGGTAGCATCAAGACAATTATAAATGTGCATAATGAAATTCTATTTTCTAATTATCAGTTAAGATGATATTTAGAAGATCCTTAAAAATAACTTAAGTCCATTCAGTAAGTACATTGAAAGAATAGTGGGATGGGTTTTTTGTTTTCCATATTCATAGAATATTTTATTTTAAGTTAAGAATATTATCACTGAGGTCTGGGGTTAAAGGTTAGAGTAAGTTTCATAAGATGAAAGAGTATATCTAATCCTGTTATTTGGGTGAATTTTGACCAATAGTGAAATTTGTAGGTCTCCTCTTATTAAAGCTAACATAATTTTATTTTAACACAAAAATGTTACCTATATGATGACTATAAAACTTTTTCATAGCCATGCATCCCCAATTCAACAAGAGAATTAAGATTTCATTTTTGTGTACTTTTCCATGATGAAGACATTTGTTTCTTTAATATTCTTCCATACGCTGACCATTTCATTTTGTGATTTAAATGTTTTAATATGCTATTTTGTTTCAATGATTTAATAAATAAGAAAAGAGGAAATAAAGATAAAAATTATCTAATTTTCTCCTTAACACCTGGGTTCTACAGAGTCCAAGGTGATTAAATTGAAGGCAGCATTGCTTTGGAGTTACCTATTAAACAATATTCTGGAATATCATCAAAAGTTTTGGCAAAGAAGAATCATTTTTTGGATGGGAGGTTAAACAAAGGCCCAGGCCTCAAATTTATCTTTGTCTTTGAGTGAGTTTTAACACCATTGACCTGGCCAAACTCCAATACCATTCATTATATCTTGGCTGTCTCAATCGACCTTGAAATTTTAATAAGGCCCTATATTTCTTGTCTTAACCCACTTTCATAATATTGCTTGGAGCAAACATCCAGCTGTGGTTTTTCACTTAAGTAGCCAGATTTATCTAGCAGTTAAGGGCATCCCTGTATCTCTTATTCCCCCACAGAAGCAGGAAGAGGCTCAGTGAATTTGTTCCAGTGAAAAGATTTGAAGAGCTTAGACAAATAGGTAAGAAAATCCA
Source organism: Leptonychotes weddellii (assembly GCF_054177405.1). NCBI lineage: Eukaryota > Metazoa > Chordata > Mammalia > Carnivora > Phocidae > Leptonychotes > Leptonychotes weddellii. Next base: position 109,483,182 of record NC_138374.1, read on the forward strand.
AGTAAGATAATCCAATTTCTCATACTGCATTCATTAGGAAAAATGATAGAAGCAGACACCCAGCTGAGCACTTAACTTCAACCATAGTTAAATTCTGCAAAGCCCCAAAAGGTAAAATGTTACAAGAAATTAAAACACCAGGAAGCTTTACACCAAGATACATTCCAGATCATCTGAAGCCTTTTGCCTTTGAATTCTCACAGTTGGCTCTTGGGCACTTTGATCCATCCTGTCTGAACACATCACCATGCCAAGTTACACAAAGCAGCCCAGCAGGACTGACAAGGCCCAGGAGCCAGCACAAGTGTGTATCTGGTGCATCTCTCCTAGTTGAACTGTCCTCATTGGTGAGGATTTTTAGCATGCAAATCGTGCACCTAAAAGCAGGAAAATGGAAGAGATTCCTTGGCTCCTCCCTGTGTCTAGGGAAGGATATATTTCCTTTCATGACCGCACTATCTCATCTGACAGCCATTCCCATTTGAATTACTACTCTTAGATCCTGAAAGATCATTCATTAATATCAGCTTTATGAGTCTTCATCTAAGCAATACCTCACTAGGACCTTTAATCAATTTCCATTAAATGGGTTCCTCATTCTGGTTTTCTCTCATTCTCCCCCTTTTCATATTTTAGCCTATTCAAGCAATATATATTAGAGAAATTAGAGGATTTTTCAGCAATTTTAAGGAATATATTGTAGTAGAGAAATAAGAGAACTTAGAGTATGACTATACTTGAGTCACTCAACTTGCCTACATAATCCCCATTTACTCCATATGTCATAGGCAAGTAGAGATCGCAAAAAGCATGCTGAGAAAATAAATACAGTATTCTTTCAGTTGCACAGAATAAGTACAGTTAACCCTTCAACAGGTCAACCCCACGTGCAGTCGAAAACCTACATATAACTTTTGACTCCCCCCCACCCACAAAACTTAACTATTAAATAGCCTACCGTTGACTAGAAGTCTTACCTATAACATAAATAGTTGATTAACACATATTTTCGATGTTATATTTATTACACACTGTCTTCTTACAATAAAGTAAGCTAGAAAAAAGAAAATGTTATTAAGGAAATCACAAGGAAGAAAAAATACATTCACAGTGCTGTGCTGTATTTATCGAAAAACATCCTCATGTAAATGGACCTGCACAGTTCAAACCCATGTTGTTCAAGGGTCAAACGTAATGATTGTCTTTAGGGCCTTACAGTGATGTCTTACAAAGGTTTTCTATATGGAGAACTTAGGCATAAATTTAATTTGTATATGTGCAACTAAAAGGGCCTCCCCAATGAATCTAATTCCGTTTTGTCCTTTGTAGTAAATTCTCTAGCTGTAATGTATAAAATTGATTTGGTCAAACCCAGAACCCATAAAAAATGATTAAAAACACAAGAGGTGATACATACAGCCTTTGATTTGTCAGATGACAGTACAACTCATTGCAATAGTAATAATGAGCATTGTTCCTGTCTTAATATAAAAACTTTCCACAGCCACTTAATGCACATGAAAAATTTTAGATATTTACACACTGATTGGCAAAGTCAAGTACATACTGACCAGTGAGATAGTTGGACTGCTTAAAAATGTTTTGCACTCTTTAATGTGAGGGAGCCAAATAATTTATGGGCTTTGAGGAGTAAACTCTTCTCTGCAGATGTGCTTGATGCTTTCCAAACAACCTCTCCTCCTTTAGGCCATAAGAGATTTGACTCAATATGTCATGTTCAAATACATACAGTGTGTCTAGCACTGCGCTCAGCATTCCTTATTGAGCAAAATGAACTGAAACTGTGATGATGGTTGGAAGCAGGGGCTGTGGAGCCAGACTTCCTTTGTGGGAAGGCAAATTATGCTCTGTGTCCTTCCATTTCCTCACTTACAAAATATAGATAATAATAGTAACCTCATTTACAGAGTGGTTGTAAGGAATAAATGATGATAATATATACAAAAAGTGAAGAACAGCTTCTGGTGCACAGAAAGCCCTATATAAGTATTTTCCATCATGGCGTATCCCCCTTGAGCCCAGGGATTTGTCGGCTCACAGATTTCTCTCCAATACTTTGCACCATGCCTGGTGCAGACTGAATAACCAATAAAGTATATGATAGATGAATGATGAATGAACAGATGAATAAGTTGAAAAAGTCTTACTTCTTTTAATGATAGATAGACATTTCAAATTTGTTAATTCATTCAATATTTTATGCATTTGTTTAAGAAAGTAAATCTCAGATCATTGATACTATAATGATCGTTCTAAGATGATAAAACATTTTCTAAAGAGCGATCTGTGTATAAAGCAGCTTATTTTCAGTATCAAATGAACCTGTTTCTCAGTTGTATTCGGCCAAAGCTACAAAGTAGAAAATATGCCAAAACAAAAATTGTCATTAAAAAAAAATCATACGTGGGGGCGCCTGGGTGGCTCAGTCTGTTAAAAGTCTGCCTTTGGCTCAGGTCATGGTCCCAGGTCCTGGGATGGAGCCCCCTCCCCCTCCCCCCCGCCCCCCACCATGTCGTAGGGCTCCTTGCTCAGCAGGGAGCTTGCTTCTGCCTCTCCCTATGCCCTTCCCCCTGCTTGTGTTCTCTGTCTCTTTTCGTCAAATAAATAAATAAAATCATTTAAAAAATAAATAAAAAATCATATGTGTATGTATCTGAATGTACAATAACAAACAATTCTGATCATGCACTCAACAAATATTTATTAAGAGCAGACTTTGTGCCAGACACTGTTGCATGCCCTGAAAATACTAAACAGACAATAATCTCTGTGATCATGTAGCTTATATTCTAGGGGAGGAGAAAGACAATAAAGGTACACTTACTAGAACTCATTTTCAGGGTGTATTTTGTTGCTCTTTTAAACCTCGCTGACCTGTCAAGATGCAGGCCTGTTCCAAATCAACCATTCTACAGGAGTTAGATTAAAGTTCTTCTGTAATAGAAGTAAAAAATTGGTAACTGCCCTCAAAAAATCTCCTAGGATAAGGTTATCTGTGCTGTTTTTGCTGCAGAATTCTGGAGCTCTGTTCCAGAATCTTTCAAGGACTTGAATGGGCTCACAGTTACAGTTTGAGAATTCTTCACCTCCTATGCATTCTCCACTCCTACTTGCTTACCCCTCTATCCCCCAGTCCACACACATCCTTGCCTTGTGGGGTAAACGGATCTTTTTTTAATCAAAACATATCTATATTGCTTTAGCATTTCCATATGGACCCATACTAAAATTGTTGATACTTGGGAAAGCTGAAAAATGGGGATTATACTAACAATTCTTATCTCAAAATTTTCTAAGTTTCATCTCTGTGTGGTCCAGATATATCTGGACAGGTTTACCCTCTCTTTCTGCCTCTTGCAAATACCGCTACATGGCTAGGAATAAGCATGCTCAGAGGGCTGAATTAAGGAGCTGCTACATACGGAAATTCTCTACTTTTTCAACACAACTGCTACTTAAGTCCTTCTTTGTTAAATTGTCCAATGCTCCTTTTACAAAGACCCATTTTAGAAATTTTAGAGTTCAAAGTCGAAAGAAGTGTCTTTTGACAATGTGATATGCTACCTCCTTTTATTTATTTATTTAATTTTATTTTTTAAAGATTTTATTTATTTATTTGAGAGAGAGAGAATGAGACAGAGCATGAGAGGGAGGAGGGTCAGAGGGAGAAGCAGATTCCCTGCCGAGCAGGGAGCCCGATGCGGGACTCGATCCCGGGACTCCAGGATCATGACCTGAGCCGAAGGCAGTCGCCTAACCAACTGAGCCACCCAGGCGCCTCTACCTTCTTTTATTAAAGGACAATGTGGTCCCTACCATTTCTGACACTTCCCTTTTTGTGTTGGCTGCCATTGAAGCTCAGGGGTCATTTTCTCTTCAGTGTCAACAAGTTTTCCAAGCTGTAGTTTTCTGGGACACTTACTCTCCTCTTTATACATTTTCATGCTATTAAAATAACCTGTGCATTCTTTGTTTTACTGACTACCAGTTTAGTTGAAAAGATGGCTTTTAGTGTCAGCTAGCAAAAGTCTAAGTCCTTTTGCAAATGGAAAGAGAATATACAAGCAAATAAATAATTCCGAACAATGGCTATTAAACTGTAAAGCCAGCAGAAATTCATAAGAGCTTTTTCAGCAGGCTCAAATAAGCTAAGTGCAGAAGTCACAGACTGAGGGCCTTGGGCCAGATTTTCACTTGGGATGTGGTTTATTTATAGCAGACCCAATAATTTTAAAAGAAAAACAAGTTATTAGCATTTAAAAGTTAGGAGATTCCAAATACAAAACTGGATTTCTGACTTCTCTTAAATGGTAATAATGGCTCATAGTAATCACATTCTCTCTGTGCCAGATGCTGTTCTAATATTTAATCTTCCAAAAAGTCCTCTGAAGTGCTACCCATATTACTGTCTACATTTCACAAATGAGGAAATTAAGGCATAGAGAGATTCAGTAACTTATTTTCCAGGATTGCCCAGCTCACAAATAGCACAGCTGGGACCTGAACGGGCTGCCCCCCACCCCCCCACCCTGGGCTCCAGACACTCCCAGATAGATCATGCTGTTACCTGAAAAGAGAAATCCAAAGGCCTGGACCCACATCCCCACTTGACAACCTGGTATTAGTAGCCAGAACTGAAAACAGCCTTGTCTCTTCAGATGATCCCCTGGTGTTTGTAGGCATTTCAGTTTATGACCCTTGCCTTAATTCTAACTAAGTTTAGAGCCTATAGGCTTGGGAAGGGAGCTGAATTTTGAATGCGTTTTCTGCATTCGTAGGTATAGTCTTTGCTTGAGGTTAATTAACATTCATGAGTCCCACAGGCCTTGAGAGTTCCTGTGAAGTCCTCAACACTGACACTAAAATGGGTAAATGAGAACCAAAATACATCTCATTGTGGCCCAGCACATAAAAGCCATTTTACCTCAATTATTCCCCGAAGTATTTCACGCTTAATTGTTTCACATTTACGGATAATAAGGACATGAATGACCACATTTGCATATTTATGTTGCTCATTTGCCCTGTATGCAGTAGTCACTGCTTTAGAAGGATTTGTATACCACCTGTTCTCTGTCAGTTATCTTTTGTCTGTGGTAAAGATTCGTGGATAGAAAAAAAGTGAAAGTAAAACTAATCTCCTTCATTAAAGGTGGAGAGACTTTTAATAAAATGGGACTTGCTCTGCACTTCAGAGGATAAGCAGAAACCTTTGAAGGATTTTCTGTCTGAGGAGTTTCCAGGGAGGAAAGGATATGATTTAGTCAGCGAGTCAACTAAGCTCATTAATTCAGGTAACTTGTTTCTAAAAAGGGAATTTTCCTCTGAAATGCTGCTATTGCAGACCTTTTTTTCCCTCTATATCACAACTTCTAGCCCCTGAGACAAACCACTATTGTTAATTAGCTGAATTAGTTGTACAATTGTACATTATCATTTGTTAAAATTGTGTTCCTGATTCCCAAATTGTAATTTAAATAAAAAAGCAATCGAGAATTGCTTTTCCCCAAATAATGGTTTTTTTAAAATGCAAATAGATAAAGGAGGCATTTCTTGAAACTGCTCTTTGTTATTCTCTTTGATATTCTATCAGGAAAGGATATTTCTATAATAAAGGACATAAAATTGTGAAGTAGGAAGTAAGTTTTCAGATTTCTCTCCTTTCTTTAGTTTTTTTCCTCTTATCACCCAACTCTTCATGGTGCTAAGTTCAACAGGTTATTTCTAACAGTAATAGCAATAATATATGAGAATGTATTATACTATAATAATATGTATTCTATACATAAAATGTTAGTATTAATAGAATATGTAAATATTAATATATGGTATTATACTAATTGTTATATCAATTCTAATAAATATAGTATTAATTATCAATTATATGCTACCATAAATATACCATTGTTATCATTAGTTTTATTATTCTATTATAATTTTAGGCAACTTTTAATTCTCTTGTATTGCCTGAAGGTGATCAAAGGGCACAAACTTTCAGTTATAAGATGGATAAGTTCTGAGCATCATACGTAGAGCATGGTGACTGCAGTTAACAACAGGGTATTGAATACTTGAAGGTTGCTAAGAGAATAGATATTAAAAGTTCTAAAAAAAACATTCTTACACAAAAGTAAATATGCGAGGTGCTGGATATGTTAACTAACCTTCTTGTGGTCATCATTTCACAATACATTCGTGTATCAAATCATCACGTTGTACACCTTAAACTTATACCAAGTTATATGTCCTTTATATCTCAGTAAAGCTGGAAAAAAAGAAAGAAAATAAGCTAATTAAAATATTTAAACCTCCTTTTTTTTCTCACGAAAAAGACAACCCAGGGGAGTCTCTCCTTGATTCTCAGTGATCAAGTGTCTTTCTAGACAGACATTTCCTGTTAAAACTATCCTTTTCTAGCCTGAGGCCTTTAAGAATATTTTGTGATAGGATTTAATAATAAGGTTATGCAAGCATAGTCACTTATCCATTGCAGATTCATATATTTTAGAGCAAAATTAAAAAAAAAAAGTCTTAGGAATTATTGAAATACTTTCCCAAGAAACTATTTCCCCAGGCAAGAGTTGAAGGCAGAAACAGTTCTGTGGTAGACAGCACAAGGGATTACATGCCCATTGCAATTAAAAGAAGCAAGAGAATTCACCTAGAGACCAGAAACACAATTCCTTTTATGGCATATTAGAAACATCCCAGGCTCTCTCAATAGTAGTATTCATCAAACAACTAACATTCTGAAATTCCCTTAAGAGGTTGTTGGAGTGAAAACAAATTTGTTTTTAGTGTGGTATCCTCAGGAAAGAAGCCTTATAAAATCATTTGCCTTGTTGGCCTGTCCACCTCCTATAATAACTATTGATCCCATAAGCTAATTTCACCCAACTTTGATAGAGGGGCAGAGGGTCTACAGCTGGACAGAGTCTCATAAATTTCTTGTAGTTTCTTTTGATCCCTTCAGAAGAGTTGTTTAATGATATCATTTCGAAGAGAATAAAAAAGCAAACCAAGTTTCTGCTGTGAAGTTGTCACTGTAATGGAAGATGATTACATCAGAAGAAGTTCAAATGGAAAAGAATGTTTGTAGTTGCCTTGCAGTTTCCTGTTAACAAGCAAAGTGAGCATGATATGTAACTCCACAGACTATCAGGCATCTTTGCTTCTGATCATTGCATCCTGAAACTTTATAATAAATTCCACTCTTGGGTTTTGCCCATCTGAGTGGCTGACTTCTTATTTATTACAGTTGAACTTAACCAGTGCCCAGAAGTGTATTGCCATAATGGAAGGGCTTTCTAAGAGGTGCTCGTGAGTCACATTGTGGATGGCACAAACAAGAATTAAGAAAAGTGTCAGGAAGGAAGCAGTACACTTTCCTACAATAATATATACCAACATGACAAGTCAAGTTCAAGTCTTGGGTAGAGTAGTATCTGAGAGGACCCAGGTCTGAGTATGCTGGGGATCTGCTTATAGAGTTTGCTGCTGAAATTTGGGACTCCCAAAGGCACAATTTATTATGAGGAATGTATTCACGAAGTTAGGGATGAGCCAGGGGAGGACTTCCAAGGCTGGTACAGGATACAGCATCATGCGGTGCTCAAACTCCATGGAGTAAGGAACTCAAGTATCCTGCTAGCACCTCACCACATTCAATTAGAGCTACCAAGATGGTGTGGCTAACACCTGAGGGCCTTCCCCTACTCTTACTCTACACCTGTGGTTCTAATTTTTCTCTCTGATGACAACCAAAAATACATGCATACAATTTTATGTATATAAAATTTAATATAAAATCTATTTTGGGGTTTTATACTTCAATTTAAATATGATATGTACATAATTTTACCACTTGCAAGTGAGGAAAATCGCACCTAATATCTTGCTCTAGCTGAGACCTCAGAGATTGTATAACTGGATGAGAAGTCCTACAGGTTAACAGGATCCTAATTACAGACAGCTGGAATAAGGCTTGGGCTGGATAGGAAATGAAGTTATGAAGATGGTTCAAATAATTTGCTTTCATAATTTCCATATTTCAACCCTTTCTACTTGAACTTTACACTCTAAGTGGTAAAGAAATAGGTTATATAGAAAATACACAGAATTATTTGCTAAAGCACAATGTAAAAAGTAATACCAACTTGGGAGTTGGCCAGATTGGAAAGTGTATATTTAAATTTTGTTGAAAATAGTCCAAATGGCAACAAATACCCTTCACACTGATATTTGGAAGGTTAGCTTCTCTTAGGTATAATAATGATTTCTCCTGGTACTATTACTAGATACTCATTTTCCGAACTCTGTGAGCAATATTGTCGAATGCCAAGAAAAGACCCAAGGAAGTACAAGGGAAGAAGGAAATGGGATGAATTGTTTCCATGAAACTACTGCTTCAGAAAATGTGGAAGAGCAGAGCTCTAAATCCTCACTTAAATGGATCATTATGACTACATAGAGCTTGTAATAAAACACAACTTTAAGAAATGCTGTGGAACAGATATAAGATGGGCAACTGGATAGAAATTTGACAGGTCTTCAGTGGACCAGGGAAGTTGCCCTCACAAGGATATTAAGTCCTATTGGAAATGAGAAAGTGTAACTGCATATGTGGAAATTTCATTTTCTGGAGCTGCCACCACAGTAGCCAAGTAGGGAGTCAAGTTACAAAGTCTTTAAACTTGGCATCTGATGACATAAGGCCCAAGGAGAAGGCGCATCCTGGCTCTCAGAGAATATATATGTGTGTGTATACACACACACACACACACACACACATATATATGCATAAATGCTGTGTAAATAAAGCAGGTGATTAAGTCGAGTGTCTCTATTACAACATAAATACAATTAGGACTGTAAATCAAGTTACAGTTTTCTCATGGCATTAAAAATACAATTAAAAAATAGATTAAAATTTAAAAGTACACGCAAAAGAAGCACAGGAATGAACATAAGACCAAAAAGATAGGATTGCTCTCTCAATGTTTTATTATCTTTTCTAGAAGTCGTCATGGGAACTAACATAAACCACTGTTTGTTAAAAGCAAGGCTTGCTGATGCTAAATTAACAGGATCCCAACCTCTGCAGTGTGCTAAGTGGAGAATCCTCAGTAAAGAGCAGGGAGCCTAGCAACAGCATAGCAAGAGAAGCGGTGGCTAGAGTTGCTCAGTAGCTAATATTTGCAGTTAAATTGCTGGGCTGTTTTCAATTTTCCTTTGCAAATCTAGATGACTGTACCAGGTACCCGCAGCACTACTAATTGCTTAAAAAGTGTTCATTTTTTTCAAAGGGTAAAAATTCATTATTTAAGAGGCGAAACGAGTGGGGGAAAAATACTATTATTTTACTTAAAAAAAGGTCTAAGGATTTAGGGATTTTAGTAATCAAACTCTTACAAGAAATTATTGCCCAAATAGTCCAAACTAGTACCACAGATCATGTTTCACCTAATGGAATTTAAAATGTTCGGGTTATGACATATTATTCTAATCATAGCCCTTTATAAACTCTACTTCCATTAGCAAGAATGGAATTTTTATGAAGATTAGGTCACATTGGTGTGTTTTTTCACTTTATTTTTTCCCAAACTACTTACCTTGACAAAATGCTTTGGAAAACAGAATAAAGGGAGGTGACTATATAGTAATAAAAGAGGCTTCTGTTAAAATATTTTTCTTTCAAAATTACAATAAATGTCTCAAGACCAATTTTAAAATCTCACTATATATAAATAGTGTTCATGCATCCTTTAAAAAATTTCCTACAAAACTTATGAAGTTTTGAGTGGTATTATATATATCTAATATCTACATAGTATAGATAATATAAAAGTGCTTATTTTGTACCAATTAAAACAAATTATAACTGCATACATTAATTTATGTACTTATAGATTATAATTTATTTTATCCAAAAATCCTAATAGTCTTAATCTTCAATTTGCTTTTTGGTATTTCCTTTCAAGGAATCTTTCTTTTTTTTTTTTTTAAAGATTTTATTTATTTATTTGACAGAGAGAGAGAGACAGCGAGAGCAGGAACACAAGCAGGGGGAGTGAGAGAGGGCAAAGCAGGCTTCCCGCTGAGCAGGGAGCCCGATGCGGGGCTTGATCCCAGGATCCTGGGACCATGACCTGAGCCGAAGGCAGACGCTTAACGACTGAGCCACCCAGGTGCCCCTCAAGGAATCTTTCTTATTCCACTTTTATTAAAGTCACTTTTAATGCAGGGTCATCATTCTGGTCAATGATAGGATTAGCTGTCACTCTATTTCTGTAGATTTGGTGATAACATTTTAATTCAGCGAGTTATCTAAACCATTCACAGGGTCCCTATTTTATACCAGAGCACCTATATTAGGTTGTACTCAAATGAGACAGAGTATCTCCAAGTTACATCTCTGTGTTTTATGCCTTCATTAGTTCCTAAGGCAACAAGAGAAATAAATAAGTCTGACTTACTCTAAAATCAAAGAGCATTGTTTACACCATTTTGTTTTCATATCAGCCCTGACCTGTACTTATTATTACCAGCCTTGTAGAGAGAAGAAAGGTTGGGCCTCAGTGGTTAAGTGACTTTCCTGAATTTAGAGTTTCCACAGAAAGTTAGAATTTGAAGAGCTACTAATGGATGTCTCCAGAGCATATACAGCAGGAAAACTATTTGAAAGAAATAACTATTTCTACTCCATAAATGAAAATTATCTATTTGTTATATTCCAACATTATTCAGAGTGATAGTTGAATGAAATAACTTTCTAAAAAGGTTTCTTCTGACTGTAAGTTAGGTACGTTATGGCTGAAACTATTTGAAACTCTGAAATTTTCTGCAAATGGAAACAAGAAACACATTAATTATAAGCCAGAAATATTTTCCCACCTTAGGTGCCTGCCTTTGGTGAGTTGCTTAGGAGATTGCATAATATTCACTAGGGAACTGTAAAAATAGAGATGACTGACTACCTCAAATAAAGTTGGAGCATGAGAGAAATGCTGTATAAAAATAAGCTAGGTTGTGTTTCTATATACCCCCTGCCTTTTTTCAACCTTAAGAATCCCCAGATCTTCCCTGTGTTCTGATCCTCCTTTATTACCCCATCTACTTAACACCCTCTCTCTACCGGCATCAACTCTCCAGGCTAAACACACACACACACACACACACACACACACACACACACACACACAGAGCTTGTGTGAATTTTCTGTTCTTTAATAGATGCCAAATAACTGCCTTGAGTAAATCAGGATATTGCTGATGGTCCAAAGACTAGGTAAAGTGATCCGGTGTGCCTGCTTCCTCCTAGCTGGGATATACAGAACTGAACAGGTGAGGAAACAGTATGGATGTTGCTTGCCTTTGTGTTCTAGTGCAGGGACCTGAAGGAGATGTTATTAGTTTTTGAAAATAGTCAACAACCCAAAGGGAGCTAGGCATATAAGGAAATTCTGGAAAGAAAACAAATCAGACAAAAATTGAGAGACAACAAAAAGATTATTTCCAACAAATGGGGAAGGGCAAGTTCTGAAGCTTAGAATGATAAACTATGAAGTTATACACAGGTAGATGGGTGATAAAATAGGTAAAATAGGACCAGGGGTGTGTGTCAGGAACATCTGTTTCTCCTGCCCCCCCTTAGCCTATAAGCAGAATTTCTCAATGTTCAGTCAGTTCAACATCAAGGGGTTACAGATGTCTTTTTTCTTTTTTTTTAATTTCAATTTTTTATTTAAGTTCTAGTTAGTTAGCATATATGGTAAAATTGGTTTCAGGTATAGAATTTAGTGATTCATTACTTACATATAACACCCAGTGCTCATCACAACAAGTGCCCTCATTAATAACCATCACCCATTTAACCCACCTCCCTCCATCAACCCTGAGTTTGTTCTCTATAGTTAAAAGTCTCTTATGGTTTGCTTCCCTCTCTTTTTTCCCCCTTCCCCTATGTTCATCTGTTTGTTTCTTAAATTCCACATCTGAATGAAATCATACAGTATTTGTCTTTCTTTGACAGACTTATTTCACTTAGCATAATACACTCTTGATACATCTAAACAGATTTTTGGGGGCGCCTGGGTGACTCAGTTGTTAAGCTTCTGCCTTTGGCTCAGGTCATGATCCCAGGGTCCTACAATCAAGCCCCACATGGAGCTCCCTGCTCAGTCTGCTTCTCCCTCTCCCTCTGCTGCTCCCCCTGCTTATGTGCTCTCGTTCTCAAATAAATAAACAAAATCTTTTTAAAAAGTATTAAACAGGTTTTTCCAAGCATGAAGTTAAGAACTTAACCAGATCTTAGAAATTCTGTGGCCTAAGAGCCAGCTGGGTCTTGAGAAAAATTCAGAGACAACTGTGTGTTTTCTGGGCTCAACCATATCTATCAGAGTCCCTGATAGAGTTTGGTCAGAGAATTTCAAGAGATCAGGGCCATGATATACCTAGACAAACTGAACAAATGGTTAATACCCCTGGAGAGAAAAATTAATTGCCCTTTGCCAATTAAAAATGTACTGTATAATTATACTATGCTAAGTACTAAAGAGTATCTAAATAATAATGGGACTTTTCTTCTCCTCTCATAAAGCCTTTATTCCAATTAAAAAGGTAAGGCTCATGTAAACATAATGCTAACCATCAGTGAGGGTCATGTGATAATGCCACAAGAGAAAAGTTCTAGGGAGTGAAAGGTTAACTTATGCTGGGGTAATCAGGGAAGACTTGTGACAAAGGAAAGAAATAATAATCTGTGTTAGGCACTCGTTCATAGACCAGCATTTGAAAAATCTGCCTTTCTTAAGAACTCTCACTTAAACAAGGGCTTTGGTTATATCTATAGTTTCTTCTCCTAAAGTTGCATTATCATTCAGTTCCTCTCTTCTTCCCATCTCCCATGCTGTAAAGCAACAGCAATAACAACAAAACTTTATCAGGTATACAGTTCTTCTGGCTACTCTCCTTTTTTCTCTCTTTTCCAGTTTCCCACATTTTGGATCTCTAGTGACAATACAGCAGAGACCTAGCCTCACATTCAAGAAAGCTTTAAATTTAAATTTTTAAATTTACCACCAAATGTCTGCTGTTTGTATGGGTTGGTCCTGAACTATTAATTTAATTAATATAAACATTTAATTCATAATCCAGTTCTTGAGCTCTGTTTTTGTTGTTCTTCATTTTAATAATATAATGGCAATTTCAGAAGTTAAAAGTAGCTCTGGTTTTGTCTAGAATGCAGAATTCTGGAAAGAACATCACTTCTACCCTAACTATAAGACAAACACAAATAAAATACAAAATCATAATTCTTCTTGGACTCATAAAAGAATTTAGATAAAAGACAACCAAATAGATTGAATTCAACGGAGGGACAGGTTGAGGAGAGTCACACATATTGATTCAACTATGGCATAACATGGGAGAAAGAGACACCAGTCATCATGCAAAAGAGTAAAAAGAAATCAGTTTTGTTAAATTGCTAAAGGCCAAATGTAGGCTACTATGACAACATAGAAGTGACACAATGGGAATTTGCACTCAGTTGTAGTCCCTTTCCACAGACTTTCAATGGGAACTCGCTAGAAAGATTGCCGGAAATAGGGCTACAGACCAGAGAAAACTGCCCTCTTGTGCGGGAAATGATCAGCAACCACTGCAGAGAAGGAAAAAAACTCACCCCTCTACTCAGATCCTTCTCTCATATGGAGCAAAAATCTTAAGCCACTGGGGAAGGGACAGTAAACCTTGTCATTGTCAGAGCACAGGAAAGACCCATTGCTGCTGGGAGAAGAGTAGAAGAAGAAAGCCTCTTATCTTTTGGGAGAGATGGACAAGAATCCTGTATTCAGTTTCCTATACTTACAACATTGGAAGCCTTCCACCACTGGAAGAGAGATCAGAAATTCTCTCTTGTACACGATTAGCTGCAGACACAAGACAGAATCACTCCATGAGAAGGAGGGACAGGAGTGCTGAAAAGCCCCAACCTCAAGACCTAAGCACATGAAGCCTACCTAACACTGAGGCTCTGCTAGCACAACAGAGCATACACCTGCCCCTTACCGCTGCCCTAGCAAGCATTTGACAAGCAACAGTTTACCACCAGAGGAGACAAGAATAGACAGAGAAATGACTTCTGTGCTGCAGGCATATGGGAACAACTAAAAGCTAAGGCCCAAAAATGGCCCAGATGTTGGCACTAGCAGATAGGATCTTTAAAATAACTATGATCAATATGTTAAAATACCTAGAGAAAAAAAGATGAAATAGACATACACAGATTGTTAATTTCAGCAATGAGGTCAAAATTCCTCTAAGTGTCAAATGTAACTGGAATAAATACTGTAAAAATACAGTATCAGAAATGAAGTATTATTTTTACAACTTCAACTAAGGAAAGAATCAGTGAACTTGAAGATAAGTAAATAGAAGTTATCCAAACTGAATATGAAGAGAAAAAAAGTGAAAATTTAAAAAAAATAAATAAAAGACAGTACATCCAAGAGCTGTGGGACATCAAACAGTTTAACATATCTGTAATTTTAAGTATCAGCTAGAGAGGAGATGAAACAAACAAAATATTCAAAGAGAAAGTAGCTTAGAATTCTCTAAAAGTAATCATAACAAAAGACATCAAATCCCAAACTAAAGAATCTGAGAGAACCCTAAGAAGAAATACACACACACACAC
>NC_138374.1:109498400-109513941 GCF_054177405.1 Leptonychotes weddellii
TACCTATGGTTAGAAATGTACATGATGGGAACTCCAGGGATCTTCCGGATCCTTCGTTTAAGGTCCCGGTCAACTGTGGCCACAATGTAACACTTGTGCTGAGTTACTCTCTGTACTAAGCAGTCATCTGCATAGGTTCCTTTGTGTGTGCATGGTAATCGTTCAAATCTTGGATCCTTGGCAATCCTTAGAGCCACTCGATACTTTTGCCCCAGTTTCTCAATTTCAGCCATCACACAGTCAGTTCTATAAGGGATACACTTGGCATACAGACAGTCCATCATTGACTGTACTAAGTCAAGTTTCACTTTAATGGAAAAGTTGATAAAGTTGGTATCAACCAGGATGTGGTAAGGTGGGCCCAGCTGTGTGTTATATTGGAAGAATAAGCAGGAAGGATGTTGGGGGACTTCTCTTTCCTTGAGTGCACTGGGATCTTTCTTTTCTTTCTTTTTAGGTTTTAATCTGTCCTTCTCTTTAAGCCTCTGATCTCGGGGACTAAGCATTCGCTTCATGGTGGCATACTTTCTTGCTTTCTTTTGCTTCCCCATGTTCACGCCGTGCTCTTGTTTCTTCTGTTTTATGTACTTTTAATACATATGTTTGGGCATGGAATAAAATGGGAAAATAAGAACATGTATGAGTAATGACAACAAATGAAAATGCACTAAATTGTCAATTAAAGAACGGATAGTGTCAGATTGGATTTTAAAAACCTAGAAAACCGATTGTGGGAGTGCTTTGGAGTTTAGACTTCAGTCTTTCTAGGTCTCAGTATCTTCTGAGAAAGAGAGCTAAGAAAATCTGCACTGAAAACCTCACAAGACTGTGGTAGGCACAGATACATTATGTGGATGAGGGTGTCGGGGAAACCATATAGTGCTCTACACATGTCCATTGTTGTCATCCTATTTGTTCATCTGAACTAGAAAAGCAATAACCATCACTCTTGAAAGGTGTTGTATTTCTTCTTGTTACTTTGATTGCGTGAATTCTAATAATTCTCTAATTAGAGACTTGGAATCAGGAAAAAGAGTAAAAGAAAATGAAGTTAAAACTGTAAGACAGAGCATGTTATGGGATATATTTCATGGTTTATACTAGAATTATGGAAGGGAGGAAACAGGGCCTTCCATTCATCTTAGAAGCTGTCCATGGTGAGGGTTGTCTAGACTATCTATGTATCTGACAAACTTTGGTTTTAGAGATTATGGGGAGGTAAAAATAAGGTAAGAGGCAAAATCACCAATTTCAAGTAGAATAGAGTAAAAGCAGCCTGGGACAGGATATACACTATCAGAGAATGGAGTCCCAAATAATTTGTATCAAGCATCACTTTTTCTCTTTTATCATTTTTACGATATTGAGTTCCAGATGCTTGTCTGACAATAGTAGTTTGAGTCAACCCCTATATTTGGCAAATAGTTTATTTCTAGAGGAAGAATTCAGGGTCTTCCGTGACTGCATTAATCGATTTTAACTTCCTCGATAACTATTCACATTTTATTCCATTATGGTCCTAAACCTGAGCTAGCTCTTCACTTCCACTGATTATAAATGGAAATTATGTGAAACTTCCATTTCTGATCTGAATATATGCAATTTCAACCTATTCTTTATTATTTAACAGGAATCCACTGTGAAGAAGACTTTGATGAATGCTCTTCAAACCCTTGCCAAAATGGTGGTACTTGTGAGAACTTGCCTGGTCGTTATACTTGCCACTGCCCATTTGATAACCACTCGGGAACATTTTATGGAGGAAGGAACTGTTCTGATATTCTCCTGGGCTGTACCCATCACCAATGTCTGAATAATGGAATATGCATCCCTCACTTCCGAAATGGCCAGCATGGATTCAGCTGCCTATGTTCCTCTGGCTATACTGGGTCATTGTGTGAACTTGTCACCACACTTTCTTTTGAGGGTCATGGCTTCCTGTGGATCACAAGTGACCCAGTTACAGGCAAGGGCTTAGTCTGTAACATAGCCCTCGGTTTCCAGACTGTTCAGCCAATGGCCCTTCTATTTTTCCGAGGCAACAAGGACATGTTTATAATGCTGGAGTTGCTAAGCGGCTACATTCACTTATCAATCCAAGTCAATCATCAGTCAAAGGTGCTCCTCTACATTTCCCACAACACCAGCGATGGGGAATGGCATTCAGTGGAGGTGATGTTTGCAGAGGCTGTGACCCTAACTTTACTGGACAACTCTTGTAAGGAGAAATGCCTCACGAAAGCTCCTTCTCCATTTGAAAGTGATCAGTCAATATGTGCTTTTCAAAACTCCTTTTTGGGTGGTTTGCCAGGAGGAATGACCAGCAACGGCATTGCTCTGCTTAACGTCTATAATATACCATCCACACCTTCATTTGTAGGCTGTCTCCGAGACGTTAAAATTGATTCGAATCACATTACTCCGGAGGATATTTTATCTGGCTCCTCTTTAAATGTCAAGGCAGGCTGTGTGAGAAAGGATTGGTGTGAAAGACAACCTTGTCAAAACAGAGGACGCTGCAGCAACTTGTGGCTTAATTACCAATGTGATTGCTACAGGCCCTACAAAGGCCCCAACTGCCTGAGAGGTGAGAGAAGGCGGAGCACCCAGGAGTGCTGTGTCTCATAGCATCACAGTAACAAAAACATCCAGTCTACCTTTCCTGTTGTGAAACTAATGACCCCTCAGGACTTCTGCTTCTGGTTGCCACCTGACGAGAAAAAAAGAGGCTAGTAATGTGCATTAATTAATTTTGAGTGTATTCATTAGACACCAGGGTGTCATTCATGCAGAGAAGTAAAAAAAAAAAAAAAAAAGGGGGATAGCTCCTACCTAAATGAGTTTTCATCTTGATGTGTTTACAAAGTGCTATTACAATTTGTGGTGTGTCAGAAATGTACTGTAAATCATATTCAAAAGAGAGAGAATCTTTTGGAAAAAAGGACCATTAGACACAAAATTAGTCAATGCCAAGTATTGGCACAATCTCTTGTGCATAGTAGACTCTTAGGAAATATTTACTTCCTTGCTCTCTGTCCTATGCAATTCACATTTGCTCCAAAATCATGTTTATGTTTAGCACTTTTATAAACCACTGATTCTAGTCAGAGATATATTTTCCAGAGCTGCTTTGGAGGAAATAGATATTCTACCTAGGTGTCCTAAGGAAAAAAAAAAAGAAAGAAAATGTGGATAGTAACAACAGTGAAATTTTATAGATACCATAAACTAATTGATCTGATTTTTCTAGCAAATCACAGCTTGAAATGTATTTTAAAATCCTAAACTTCCAACATCGTTCCAAAGACTGCTGTTGATAGTGATCAATACATACCTGTTTCTTTTTATTATTATCATGCCTTGAAAATGTCTAAGAGGTAATTGCAACAGACTGCTTTGAAGTTCAGCTGTAATTTACCCTAAGATTTTAGAGCAACTTGAAGGAGGACAACATCTGGTAAATAGTCTTCTCTGCTTTAGATGAAGTAAAATTAAAACCAGTCTTAGCCTATACCCTATTCCATGTATGAATGGCTAAGAGTTATTAGAAACTATTCATGGGTCTCCCCCCACCAACCACAATATTCACTACCAATCATGGACCTGTTTGACAATGAAGTATGGCATCTACTAGCTCAATGTAATATTTTAAATAGAATGGCAGGTTGTTTTGTGATTTTTTTAAAGGAGAAAAGGGGAAATTATGCTGAGGCACTGTTCACTTTTTGAAGAAAAATTTAATTGACCCACAGCAATATTTTTACTACATATACAAAATAACAAACAGATGCTGACTCGTTTTGACTGGTTTCCAAACGCAGCGACCCGTAAGGTTAATACTGACCACGGTGATGCTACCTGACCTGGTAAATAGTTTCAAGGGATGCCAATTCAGTGGGTTCTGGTTTTCTTTAGTTTATTTATTCCAACTTGGAAAATTATGATTTTTTAAACCAAGTTCCTGAATTGGTTACGTGCCCTACCTCCCGCAGTTTCCTTATCCCCCTCCCCCTCGCCCACCCCCGCACTATCTGAAACTGTTCAATCCTCGTGGAAATGCTTGGCTTCAAAAGTGACCTGTATAGGGAGGGAGTTCTGTAAAATCTTCTCTTTCCCAAAACTTCTTAATATAAGTTTAAGAAAGATTATATTTTTCATATCGCCTCAGTCATAAAACTAAAATATTCTGTATTGGTGTTATTTATTATGTTTGCTGGGGAGTTTATTCTCATTACAAAAGAGGCTTACAAGCTGCAGAGAGAAGAGGGAGCCTTTCTATCATTGCACACATACACGCAGGAGGGAGGACAGGTACTAACATTTACCAAGGCAAACGTCCTTCAGTTCTTGATCTTGGCTCAGTATTTCCCAACCCATTGCAATGAACAAGCAGGATGGATGGAGGATTTAGTTGGCTGACTAAACATGAATGACATGGAGATTTCCAATATTTTTACATTGATCTTTTAAAGATTTTTTATTTATTTATTTGACAGAGAGAGACACAGCGAGAGAGGGAACACAAGCAGGGGGAGTGGGAGAGGGAGAAGCAGGCCTCCCGAGGGGCAGGGAGCCCGATGCGGGGCTCAATCCCAGGACCCTGGGATCATGACCTGAGCTGAAGGCAGACGCTTAACGACTGAGCCACCCAGGCGCCCCACATTGATCTTTTAAAAATAATCAAATGTCTCAATAAGGGGAGTTCTGGAAAGTGTTTCTCAAAGCTCAGTTCCCAGAACTGTCTCAATGTATCTTCTTGTGTTGGCTGTGTATAAGACCACGGAGCTGCCAAGATACCGTTCAGAATGAAGACCTCTTGCCTTCTAGAGAATATTTTTTATTTGCAGAGGCAATTTACATATGTTTTCTCTTCAGTCATACATCTAGACTTTGAGACTCTTACCCGGTTAGAATTGCAATTTCTTAGATATAGAAGGGGCTTCACCAATTACTGTATTTTTTAAACTATCGTGCCTGCCGAGGGTAGTGACCAAACTTCTGCTTACACACTTTTAGGAATGAAGAATTCATTTATTCTATCTTGCCAGAAACTGCCCCAAAGTTGTTTCTTATACTGAAATAAAATATGATTTCTTATAGCTTTCATTCATTGGCAGCATTATAACTCTTGAAATCATACTAATATAAATCTTACAGGGATCTTCTTGAGAAGACTTCAATATTTGAAGTATCTTATACCATCCAAGCCATCACTTCTATCATGCTAAACATATCCAGTTTCTTTTAATGTTTTCCATATGACATAACTTTCAGACACTTCATCAGCTGCTTGCTTGTCGCTTACTTTGGAATAAATTTGCTTATCTGGTTCCTAGATGTGCCTGATGATGCAGAGTGACACAGGACTATAACCTCTCTCATTCTAGACAATGTTCTTCTGTTTGCAGCCTAATATTACATTGACTTTTTGGCAACCACGTTCTACGCTTGGCTCACTTTGAGTCATTCTTACTCATGGTGCCATAGAATTCTGCTTCTTCCACCCTAAATGAGGTACATTTAGAAGCAAGAAGCTTTTATTTATTCTTAGTAAATTTCACCTTGTTGTATTCTACCAATCATTAGAACTTGAAGCATATTTTTCATCTGCATTTGCCATCCCTCTTCATGACATATCAACAACACCATTGAGAATCATTCCTCCCATGTTCACAACAAGTCATACATGGCTTCAGGTGTTTCTAAAAATCATGTAGTAAATCACCTCCTCTGGCTACTTGCTTGTGATTTCTGAAGAACAATGGGATTGCTGGAGACTCAAGCTTCTCAGAAAACAAAACAAAACAAAGCAAAAAACCACAAAAACCCCCCCTAAAAGAGCTCTGTGTTCTGTCTTTTAATTTGGATCCACAGAGTGATCTGCAGGCATTCTAGGATGACCAGCAGAGTCCCCATCACCCAGGAGGTTGAATGATTTTGTGCATATTCTCAAGCCTCAGGAGCTTCAAGAGCCACATTTTCCTATTAAACATTTTATCTCATATGAAAGTGCTGCAGTGTATTCAGAGATGTTAACCTCTTCCAATGGGTTATTTTATTTAACAGTACACTTTGAAAGCTACTTGTAGTTGCCTGGAGCAGCTGGTCTCCAAATGCAGATTCAAAAATGCAATATTCCTATAGAAAGTCAAGTCAGAATTCTGAAAATGTAGCCTTTTATGCAGGAGGTCTTCAAACACAGATGGTTGCCTAAGCAAGTTTTAACTGTAGTTCAGCTACACTAAAATATGTCTTACCTTTGCCCAAACTTCAACTGGACCATGACGATATTTAAACACAATGAAATATGGTAAAATCTGTCTTGTTTCTGGTTAGTATTGGGATGTAAAAACTTGAAGATAGCCATCTCTTCAAGACCTCTCTCATCACATTCATCAGTGATTTCTAGATTATAGAGTTCAATGGTCCATTTTTAGTCCTTATCTTACTGCACCTCTCTTGATGTGATACCCATTGCAGCAACAGTAAACACAGTTAACCACTCCCTCTTCCTGACAAACTCTTTCCTCGCTAGGCTTATGGGACATCACTCTCCCTTGGTTCTCCTCCTATCTTACTAGCTGCTCTTTTGTCATCTCCTTTACCTCCAAATCCAAATGTTTGGTGCTTAAGGACTCAGTTCTTGGACCTGTTCTTTTCTCTGTGTATACTCACTCTCTTGATGATCTCATCCAGTCTTGTGACTTTAAATAGCATTAATTACACTGACAAATCCAAAATAATTATAGCTACCCCAGAATGTCTCCTCTGCACCTCTATAGCTGTTTACTAGACAGTTCCACCTTGATAGGTGCATCTCAAATCTAGACAGTTCCATCCAAATTTAATGTGGACTCTCACTTTCCCACCAGATCTGTTCCTCTTGTTTTCTTTTCAGTCTCTGCAAATGGAAATACTTGCCCTAGAAAATCATGTAGGTTCTTCATGATATTTCCTTCAAAATATTTCCAAAATCTGACTATTTCTCATCACCTCCTCTGTTACCACGGATCCAAGCCACCATCCCTTCTCTCTTAAATTTCTGCAACAATATCTCTACCTTCTTTCAGTTCTCATTCAAATGTTATCTTCTCAGAGAGTACTTCTCTCACTACTTTATTAAAAAATCGCAACTCTACTTCTACCCCCAGCCCTCCCTATTCCCTTTCCCTACCTGATTTATTCTATACCTAAAGACTTATCACCACCTGACATGCTATATAGTTTGTTTCTTTATCTGTGTCTGGTCTGCATCCACCAACTAGAATATAAGCTTTAAGAAGACAGGAACTTTAGGGGCACCTGGGTGGCTCAGTTGGTTAAGCATCCGACTCTTGATTTCAGTTCAGGTCATGATCTTGTGGTCATGATCTTGGGGTTGTGAGATCAAGCCCCGTGTCAGGCTCTGCACTGGGCGTGGAGCCTGCATCAGTAAGATTCTCTCTCTCTCCCTCTCCCCCTGCCCACCATACCCCCAGTCACTCTCTCTCTCAAAAAAAAAAAAAGACAGGAAATTTAGTTCCTACCATATCATCAATATTTTGGGAGGTAAGGGTTCATTTTTATACATCTTGAGTGTTTTCTTGAGTTGATGTACACCGATAGTAATGCCAGATTAGTGCATTACTAACTTCTTTAAACAGGAAATTCTGGGTGAGTTCAATGCTCATCTTTGCCTCCCTCCTTCTATTTGTCTGTCTCCCATGCCTCTCCCAACCAGGACCACAGAAGGAAGATTCTTCTTTCTTTGTTCAACTCCCTTGCCTTTTATTATTATTATTTGGAGTATCATCCCCAAAGAGGATTTGCGAATCTAATTCTTGATTTCTGTCCTTTAGAAAGAATGATTAGATGTAATGACATTTGCTTCAGCGTGTCCTCAAATAGCAAAGATGACAGATGCCTGAACAGTCTGCTTTGAGATGTTACAGTAAGAGATCTTATTCCTCAAATGTCTTCCACTAAGTTGGAGGACAGTAGTGTCTGATATTCCACCATTAAACCCCAGTGTTTTAGGGCAGTGAAGGAGAGGTAAATCTTAGGTTTATCAGCACAGAGATCTTTTCTCTTTCCGTTTTGTGATCAATGGGCCTCAACTATAAACTATAAACCAAAATGCAGTTATTTTCAGAAAAGTCAGTAAACTGAGTATATTTCAGTAAACTCAGAAGTTTTGAGAAATGAGGCCAAATTGTCATTCTATTGAATAAGCCTGTTCTAAACTTTAAAAAAATATATATGGGTGTGTGTGTGTGTTCATCTTCTGTCCCTTCTTACTTGTGAGTCTTAAAATGTTTCTTCTTTGTTTCTCCTGCTCTATTTTGACACTGAAGAATATGTGGCAGGCAGATTTGGCCAGGATGACTCCACTGGATATGCTGCTTTTTATCTTGACAAGAGTTATGGAGAGAACTTTACCATCTCTATGTTTGTTCGAACACATCGACCATCAGGCTTACTCCTAGCTTTGGAAAACAGCACTTATCAATACATCCGTGTTTGGCTAGAGTATGGCAGACTATCAATGCTGCATCCAGGTTCTTCCAAGTTAGCAGTACAGTTCATTCTCAGTGATGGAAATGTCCACTTGATATCTTTGAAATTCAAGCCAAATAAAATTGAACTGTATCAGTCTTCACAAAACCTAGGATTTATTTCTGTCCCTACATGGAAAATCCAAAAAGGAGATGTCATCTACATCGGTGGCCTTCCTGACAGACCAGAGACGGAAGCTAATGGTGGCTTCTTTAAAGGCTGTATCCAAGATATAAGATTAAACAACCAAAATCTGGAATTCTTCCCGAATTCAACAAACAATGCATCCCACAATCCAGTTCTTGTCAATGTGACCCACGGCTGTCCTGGAGACAACATGTGCAAGGTAGGATTATTCACACCAGCTATGTCTATATTGTATGCTAAACTATTGTTTCATTAAATAATTTGTTATAGCCATTCTTTGTATGTGAAGATAATGTTACTGACCCACCAGCCATAGAATAACACTTCATCAGTATTTTTCCAGCAAGACTGGGGGATTTATATGGAGCCATAAAAAAATGGCCTTGATCTTGGTGGCATCATGGTCTGTTTAATCATCCAAGATAACTCCAGCCACCTGCTTCTACTGCCACAACAAACAAATTGCTCAAGAATAATAGTATTTTTTTTTTAATATTTTCTTTTTTTTTTTAAAGATTTTATTTATTTATTTGAGACAGAGAGAATGAGAGACAGAGAGCATGAGAGGGAAGAGGGTCAGAGGGAGAAGCAGACTCCCTGCCGAGCAGGGAGCCTGATGCGGGACTCGATCCCGGGACTCCAGGATCATGACCTGAGCCGAAGGCAGTCGCTTAACCAACTGAGCCACCCAGGCGCCCGAATAATAGTATTTTAATCCCCAAACTCTTAATGGCATCCCAGAGGTTTAATTGAATTAATTCATTTTGGAAGAGATCATCATATCATTTATATTAAATGCCCAACTACCGTTGTTTTTGACTATGAAGTCAACAACAACAAAAAACCCTGAGTGGTAACTTTCTTCTGGTAGTTGGATTTAAAATTCTCTGAAATATATTTCCCCTGAGGCTATGTTTTACTTTCTGTATTTTGTATGCTCTTCCAAAAACTATTTAAATATGTGAATTTGTCAGCTCTGCATGACCTTTGAAAGGAAACACATTTATATCTGTTGAACATTTATTGAGCTCTGACTATTGCCATGCACTGGGCTTGCTTCTAAATGTACAAAAATGAATCATGTTGACATTACTTGAGGAGGACTGCCAATGTGCCAGACACTACTTTCCATAGATGAATCCATTTAATTCTGTTGAAGGACTGCTATGTACAACAGGCATTGTTATTACCCATTTATGTCATTTACAGATAAGGAAATTGAAGTTTAGGAAGGTTATGTAACTCACCTAAATCACATCTTAACAGTAGGACTGAGATCAATACCATCTCAGCTCTCAGAAATTCCCTTTTAAATACTTTCATTTTGGATATTTTGAGAGAAACCTTTTAAGAACTCAGATAATAATAGTATGTCTCTGACTGAGAGGCAGGGCAACTGAAGAGGTCACTGTATCTGGACCCAGAGGATGTAGGTACCAAGCTTCAACGTTTGCCTTTGTATTAAGATCTTGGGTAACAGTAGGGCCCTCTGCCCTCATTAGTGCAAACGGGAGTAATAACCTCTACCTCAAATGGTAACTGGTATGATTGAAAGTGCCTAGTAACTTGGAAATTCCAGAGAATGTTGTTTGTTTTTTTTTTAAGATTTTATTTATTTATTTGACAGAGAGAGAGACAGCGAGAGAGGGAACACAAGCAGGGGGAGTGGGAGAGGGAGAAGCAGGCTTCCCGCCGAGCAGGGAGCCCGACGTGGGGCTCGATTCCAAGACCCTGGGATCATGACCTGAGCCGAAGGCAGACGCTTAACCGACTGAGCCACGCAGGCGCCCCTATGCTTTTTTTTTTAAGAGAGCACAAGCAGGGGGAGGGGCAGAGGAGAGAGAGAAGCAGACCCCCTGCAGAGCGGGGAGCCCTCCATGGGGCTCGATCCCAGGACCCTGGGATCACGACCTGAGCCGAAGGCAGACGCTTAACCGACTGAGCCACGCAGGCGCCCCTCCAGAGAATGTTATTACACCTTTTAAAATCCTCCTTGTGTTGTAGAAAATCGGCTTTATCTATTTTCTCTTTCTTATTTCATCACTTTCTTTTTGTTTCTTTCTCCCCATTTCTCTTTTAGAGAAGAGTTGGCAATGATAGCAGTAAGTTTTATTCCATTTGTTAACCAATGGATATAAAAGTTCAAAGTGTAAATATGTAGAAAATTAGCATTTAAAAATAGCAGTTATGGGGTCTTGCCTTTACTATTTCCGCAGTTAGTTGCCAGTGCTTTTTATGCCTTTGCTTTCTTTTCTGTCAGTCCAACCCCTGTCACAACGGAGGTGTGTGCTATTCCCTGTGGGATGACTTCTCATGTTCCTGCCCTGCGAACACAGCTGGGAAAGCATGCGAGCAAGTCCGGTGGTGTGAGCTCAGCCCGTGTCCTCCCAGAGCCCAGTGCCAGGAGGTGCCTCGAGGATATGAATGTAGGTGGAGTTTAAGGTTGTCACCCATCCAATTAAGTTGGGTATTGCAGTTCCACCAGGCAGCCCAGAAAAAGAACTCAGACAAAACCTGCTTCCCAAAGGAACCTGTGGCTCTTTGCCCCGACTTGAGTAGTACAATAAACCTAATATAATAATAATATCCAGATTGGCTTCATGCCTCATCCTGCCCCTGGGTTTCCGTGGGGGTGGAGGTGTGGTGGGGAATGGAGGTCAGAACAACACCAGACCTAGATCTTTGATTATTTAAAGCTAATTTCTGAAGAAATTAACCAAGTAATATTTGGCTTTCCTTTCCTCATTATTGGAATACAGAGTCAAGTGCTAGTGTGAGCTCATGGACTTATGTTAACTGTGAAGGCTCGGGCAGTTCACATATCTCTGTAATCTAAAGCTTTCTCTCTAAATAGGGATAAAACATCTACTTGATAGGTAGATAAAAAAATTTTGTGTGTATGTGATGATTTTATAACCTTAAGTACAAAAAGGCAAACACATTGGGCATTCTGTTGTTTTCCGAGTATTTTCCTCAATCTGAAATGTTTCCTTGCCCATCTTCAGTACTAAAGACCACAGTTTTCCAAAAGTTAGTAAATTTGAATACTATTTCACAGTCTTGACATGTCTACATACTAACCACACTATTATTTACATTTTCTCTTCTCTCCTACTTCAAATAATGCAGTCTGATCGTAATAACAAATCTTCATGTTTGCACTGAATTCTAATCTCCCCCCTTTATTTGAAGATTTTGCTTCTAAAATTTTTCTCTCTTCAGCATCATTACCTTTTCCATCAGTGTATAAACACACTGCCACATTTCCTCATTACAAAAAATTTCCTTTGACCACCCCTTATCCCCACCAGCTACCATCCCATTTTTTGCTTCCTTTCATAGTGTGATAAATCCTCTAAAGTGTTGTCCTCAATTTGCTTCTGATGTCTTACTCCATACATTCTTCTACCTCATTCCATCAGGGCCCTCACACCCCACCTCTGTCTTGAATTTGCTTAACTCAGAGCTTGCGCATGTTGCCTTCATCACTTCACTCAGTTTCCAACCCAAGTGTCGTCTTACCTAGCTTTATTTTTCTTCATATCTCTTATGATTCCTTCATGTTTTGTTGTATATGTATTTGTTTACTTGTTCATTATCCCTTTCCTCACTAGAATATAGATTTCAAAAGGGAAGGAAATTTCCTATTTGGTTTCTCACATTACTCTTTGCACTTAGAATCATGCCAAACATATAGGAGGTTGTCAATAAGTGTTTGTCAAATGAACAAAATAACATTATTTTTCTTCAAATCAACTCAATATTTTCACTTAACTGCTCCAGACTTTAAGTGATACATATATCACCTTAGAAAACATCGCACTAAAATAATGGAATGGAACCAGACAATAGAATGACCTCAGATTTATTGCAACAGCATTCTGTTTAAACTGAGCTGCAGTGACTGAAGAAAAAAGAATATATTTCCTTTTCTGTTTCTATATTTTCAAAACATATATGAAAAGGATGGATATATGAAATGTGTTGTCCTATATATATACTTGGGAAAATTTTCCAGAATACATATAGTTTTATGTTTCATGTTTTAAATGCATGTACTATATTACAGTAGAGTATTATGGTATATATGTAGTATATAAAGCATGATGAGTTGGCATAAAGAATGCAATTTGGTTTCTAACATGGCACCAAATTTTAAATACAACCTTTCCATTGTTCTACCTCCAAACTGCTTGTTTAAAATAATGTATTATTAGTTTTATTGTCAATCTTTTGATAGAAATCTTAAAGTTCTAAAGTTCTTAGTCCCAGTTATGTTCTACAAAAGGGTTTACATCATTTGGAATATTTTCACAGGGGGGAAAAAAAGAATAGGATTTCTAAAAACAATGGCAGACCAAGAACCATACCCCTGGTGTGTATTGGTCTTCAGTCTATACATAAAGCGGTTTAGGATTTGGACATACCGCGTCAGAAAGAAGTTAAGTGAAACTTCACTGCTACTGCATTCGCACTACAGAAAGAGTAGGAAGTTTGCCTCTGATCTCCCAAAAAGTCTCAATAACATTTTTTTCTAAGTACGACTTATCTTTTTTTTTTTTAAGATTTTATTTATTTATTTTGAGAGAGAGAGAATGAGAGAGAACACATGAGAGGGGATAGGGTCAGAGGGCAAAGCAGACTCCCCGCCGAGCAGGGAGCCCGATGCGGGACTCGATCCAGGGACTCCAGGATCATGACCTGAGCCGAAGGCAGTTGCTTAACCAACTGAGCCACCCAGGCGCCCCTAAGTACGACTTATCTTAATGAAGGAAGAAAATGTAAATCAATAGGAGGGGTGAATTTTTACTAATTGACAGGTATGAACCCTAGAACACACTATTGCCACTTTGTGTAATTTTAATTTTATGTGATCTTATGACCCTATTGTATTTTCTTTCAAGTAAGATATACTGAGATTAGGTCTAAAAGAATAACATAATATAGCTCATGCATCACCCTGAGTTTGCCTTTAGGGCATCCTATCAGAAAACCAAGACTGCAAAATTTACAACTCACCTTATACACACCTTATATACAGGTGTGTTTATTACAATACAGTTCCCCGAAGAAAAGGTGAAATACAAATACTGTTATGTGTATACTATTATGTGAACATATTCTTCCTTTCGGAGTTGGAGAGAGCTGATGAGTTTGTTATTTTAACATTTATTTAAAAACAAGGACTAAGACATTGTTGCTCCTTTCCTCCCTAATTCCAGCCCCAAACTTGGTGGGAAAATTACTACAGTCAAAAGTAATAAAAGTAATAAAATCAAATGAAATTTTAATCCAAATAATACATTTGAATTGAACATTTGAATGATACACTTGAATATTCTCCTGCAATGGTTTCTAATCATTATCTCCCTTTCCAGAATTGAGGACACAGGAATTATTTTTACAGATTATATATTTAGTAATGTTTACCTACTATATGTCTGGCAATGTTCTAGGCATTGAGATTTAGTAATAATCTAAGCAGAGAAAGTCCCTGATCTCAGAAAGCACATGTTCTAGTGCAGAAATACAGTCAAAGAACAAGTAGGCAAATGAACAACATAATTTCAAATAGTTATAAATACTGGGAAGAAAATAAAAGAGTAATGGAACAGAGAGTGGCTACAGGGAAGAAGCTATTTTAACTTGGATAGTCAGGGAAAGCTTCTCAGAGGAGGTGACATTTGAGCACATAGGCTGTGGGAAGATCTGGGGTAGGAATACTCTAAGTATAAATAACAGCAAGTTAAAAGGCCTGATTTGGGAACAAGTTTGATGTCTTCGAAGAATGGCAAGAAGTTTTTGTGGCTGTAGCATGTGAATAAGGAAGAGGGTGATAGCAAATAGAATTGAATAGTTAATCAAGGGTCAGATCACAGAGACTTTTGCAGGCCATGGTTTAGGATTTAGGATTTCTTTCTAGATGCGATGGTAACTGATGGAGGTCTTGAGCTAAGGAGTGGTTGTTATATTGATCTGCAGAGTGACAGAAGAAGGGACACTGAGAAATAATTAGAATAGTCTATATGAAAAGAGTTGTTTGGGTGTGGTGCCCCACAATTGAGGCAAAAACAGCATTTTTAAGGTCAATTTTTACTGAAAAGTGCAAGAAAATGAGAATAGAGAATTGACTTCTACATTGAGTAACAGAGGTCATTGTGACACAGCAAGCTTGGCTTAGGTGAAGTGATTGGCACAAAAGGCCGAGCAGCGTGTATTAAAAAGAAAATGAGAGATGAGAAAGTGGAGACAATGAGAATATAAAACTATCTGGAGAAGTTTTGCCCGGAAAGCGAATAGAGAATTCAGGAAGCAGTGGGGTGAGGGGGAGCTGAATCGTACTTTTGGGTCTTGTGTGTGTTTTGATTTTCTAAGACTGGAGCAGTTACAGTATATTTGTATGCTAATGGGAAACAATGAAAAGATAAGGAAAATGATGATGCGCAGAATTGCTTGGTGGGGGAAAGCCCCACGCATCTGGTGTCACAGGTCCTGTGAATGCAGAAGTCGCATGAGAGGAAAGGAGACCCACCCAGGAGGTGGAGAACTGGATTTTCTCTACTCAAGTGAACAATTGTAGGTTTTTCCAATACCAAGGTCCACGTCTAGTCATGCATTGAATCCCATTCATTTTCACCTTTTTTAGACGTTGTTTCTACATGTAACCTTTTTTTTTTATTCTTATGTTAATCCCCATACATTACATCATTAGTTTTAGATGAAGTGTTCCATGATTCATTGTTTGTGCATAACACCCAGTGCTCCATGCAGAATGTGCCCTCCTCAATACCCACCACCAGGCTAACCCATCCTCCCACCCCCCTCCCCTCCAGAACCCTGTTTGTTTTTCAGAGTCCAT
>NC_138374.1:109514041-109551711 GCF_054177405.1 Leptonychotes weddellii
AACTTCTCTGAGTCTCAATTTCTTCTTCTTTGAAATGGGGATAATAATAGTAATAATGATAAAAATGTGCTCCAGAATTCTGTATTAGAAATAATATAAAAAGAACTAGCACAGTGCCTAACATATATCAAACAATTGATACATGATGATATTAACCTGATGATCATTTTTAGTAATAAAGGTAATAAAGCCAACATTACAGATTTAATAAAGTTGCTCATTGGTGTTGCCTTCTCTCTTTAGGTATTGCAAATGCTGTTTTTAATGCACAAAGCAGTGAAATATTATTCAGGAGCAATGGGAACATTACCAGAGAACTCACCAATATCACATTTGGTTTCAGAACAAGGAATGCAAATGTGATCATATTGCATGCAGAGAAGGAGCCTGAATTTCTTAATATTAGCATTCAAGATTCCAGATTATTATTTCAATTGCAAAGCGGCAACAGTTTTTATATGCTGAGTCTGACAAGTTTGCAGTCTGTGAATGATGGCATTTGGCACCAAGTGACTCTTTCCATGACGGACCCACTGGCCCAGGCCTCCAGGTGGCAAATGGAAGTGGACAACCAAGCACCTTTTGTGACCAGTGCAGTTGCCACTGGGAGCCTCAACTTTCTGAAGGATAATACAGACATTTATGTGGGTGACCAAGCTGTTGACAATACGCAGGGCCTGAAAGGGTGTCTAAGTACAATAGAAATCAGTGGCATTTATCTCTCTTACTTTGAAAATGTTCCTGGTTTCACTAATAAACCGCAGGAAGAGCAGTTTCTCAAAATCTCTATAAATTCAGTGGCTACTGGCTGTTTGCAGTTGAATGCCTGCAACTCCAACCCCTGTTTGCATGGAGGAAATTGTGAAGACATCTATAGCTCTTATCACTGCTCATGTCCCTTGGGATGGTCAGGGACACGCTGTGAACTCAACATTGATGAATGCTTTTCAAACCCCTGTATCCATGGCAACTGCTCCGATGGAGTTGCAGCCTATCACTGCAGGTGTGAGGCTGGATACACCGGTGTGAACTGTGAAATGGATATAGACAATTGTCAGAGTCACCAGTGTGCAAACGGGGCCACCTGCCTCAGCAACCCCAATGGCTATTCTTGCCGCTGTTTTGGAAATTTCACAGGAAAATTTTGCAGGTGAGCATGAAGTTCATGTAAAGCTCGGTCTTTGGAGCTATGCTCTCCATTTTCCTTGTCAAATTGGAAAGCTCTCTCAGCTATGCATCTGTAGGCTGTGCTGAACAGGAGTGACAGGAGCCCCTTCCATCATGGTTTGGTCATGTAGATGGGATCTCACATGGTGGGATGTTCCATAAGGAAGAATGGTAGTGTTTTGACCAGACTTTAAGCAAAACGTTTTCTCCGACATCTTTGTTAGAATGTGCCTCATGAACTGTAGCCCCAGAGTTTGATAGCTTTAAGGCCTCAAGAAACAAATATTTTTTACAATAAATGCAAAATCTCGGTTTTCTTTCTTTCTTTTTTTTAAGATTCATTTATTTATTTTGAGAGAAAGACAGAGAGCAAGCGGGGAGAGGAACAGAGGCAGAAGGAGAGAGAATCCCAAGCAGACTCCCTGCTGAGCACAGAGCCCAACGCAGGGCTCGATCTCATGACTCTGAGATCATGACCTGAGCCAAAATCAAGAGTCATACACTTAACCGACTGAGCCACCCAGGTGCCCCCAAAAGCTTGGTTTTCATATTGTTCGAGGAAGCATGACTTCTACCCCTAAAACAATGCCCTTGACTATTTCAGGCAGGTAAATCTCATAAAATCTTGAAAAGTCTATGCTAAATTATAATTTCGAGAAAGTGAAATTATGACTCTCATATAAATGAACATGTTTTGATGTTTTCATTTAAGTCATTAATTAATGAGGAAATGAGTAAGATATAAAAAAGTGTCAAAGGACAACCTAATTATTTATATATGTACATATATAATAATTGCATATATTTTTATTATCCACATAAACACAAATATATATAAATAGAGATGAGGGAATGAAGTTACTAATGAATGCAAAACTATTTAATTTTTTATAGAGCAATACAATTAATATTTGAAACTATCTTTTCTACCCTGTGACAATTATACCACTATGGACAAATTCATTTGCATTTCAGTGAGCAGGATCCATTTATATTAATGTCATTTTTCTACAACTTATAGAGTCGTAAAATAGCTTAGTGAAGAAAATCTAAGGCATACATACTACAAAATCAAACAATCTTAGAGTGTCCTTTACATAACACCCAACATTCCATTGAAAGAATACTCAGGGGGTGCCTGGGTGGCTCAGTCATTAAGCATCTGCCTTCAGCTCAGGTCATGATCCCGGGGTCCTGGGATCGAGCCCTGCATCGGGCTCCCTGCTCGGTGGGGAGCCTGCTTCTCCCTCTCCCACTCCCCCTGCTTGTGTTCCCTCTCTCGCTGTATCTCTCTCTGTCAAATAAATAAAAAATCTTAAAAAAAAAAAAAAAGAAAGAATACTCAGGAATATCTTTTGCCCATTTTGACATATTTCACAATTTTTTCTAAAACTACTAAAGCAGTGTTTTAATTCTAGTAATGACCTCCATCTCATGTTACATAAACAGAAATAAGAAACAATATTTTCCTGCTAAGTCACATGGCTTCAGTGTTTCCATGTAAGTAGAATTCATTATTTTATAACTTATACTGCTTTTAAATCCACTAAACAATTGAGTCATTATGGGGAGGTGAGAGGATTATTAGTAACAAGTAATATATTCCCAGACTTTGGCAGGAGCACCTGGAGTGGGTTGGCAGCCTGTAGACATAACACTAACTGAGAGGTGGTACCCTAATGGGATGAATCTCCCAGCAGACAGAACAGGTAGCCATACCTATAAGAAAATGTATTTAGGGGCGCCTGGGTGGCTCAGTCAGTTAAGCCGCTGCCTTTGGCTCGGGTCCTGATCTCAGGGTCCTGGGATCGAGCCCCACGTCTGGCTCCCTGCTCAGCGGGGAGTCTGCTTCTTCCTCTCCCTCTGCCCATTCCCCCTGCTCACTCTCTCTTTCAAATAAATAAAAAATCTTAAAAAAAAATAGAAAATGTATTTATCTCCATAACATTCGTTCAGAACCTATGAAGGCACAGTATTAGGCGCTAAGTGCTGACATTTCAGTTATATGTCACTTTCCATGAGTTAAAACGGGCTCATTTGCCAATAGACAAAGTGCCTGTTTAAAAGCAAAAGACATTCAGGATCAAAATTAATAGTATTGCCGCGGTGACTTTGGATAAGTAAAGTAAACATACATGCCCCAGTAACTAGTTCTCCAGTATTTTCTCCTGCCTAATTCATCAAAGTCAAGTTCTCAAAGATTAAAGTTCTCAAAAATACCTTCTAATGAGATTCAAAAATTGTTTATTAAACGTAAGATGTATACAAAGCTTCACATTTGCATTGCTAATTGACCCCTTTCAAAGCTGGTTGACATTTTTCATTCTTTTGAAAAGTCCTTATGATATTTTCTTTTTAAAGCCAAATTGATTAGTTCTTGTGGGAAGAGACACACTTACCGACAGATAGGCTAGTTTCTCCATATTAGCTGCAGCGCGCACAACAGGACAAAATTAAATTCATCTTGTATTTCCTGAACATTAATTATGTATCAGATACCATGCACAGTGGGTCAAAGGACCTGAACAACACCCTTAAAATCTCTTCTAATCCAGTCCTTCACACCTCTGGATCTTGCCTTGTAGTCAAGTTCTGCTTAGCTTCTAACAATTTGTTCTGCCTTGTATAAGGATTCCTTAATATGTGCAGCTTCGTTGTTATACAAAAGAGCCACCCTCCTGAATTCACATACAGTTGCCACTGAGTGCTATCTACAGTCCTCCTGGACAGCATTCGGCTTGCATTCGGCTAACCTATGAATCATTGGATAGAGACCAGCAAGTGTTGGCGGGGTAACAGGAGTTCAGCTCTGAAAGCCTACAGAGAAATCACATGAGTGCTTGGGTACCAGAGTGCTGTCCTTACTTTCCTGGCCTTTATAGAGATGCAATTTTCCGTGGCCTGTGTTGATTTATTATAAGCAAGGCAGCAGCAAACCAAGCTATAGCAAGTTTCTTCCCAGCCCTAAATTTATTGCCACCCCACGGCACAGATCTTATCTCACCAATGAAAACTGTAGAAATGGAAGATATATAGCCATGCTTTTGCTATAGCACCCTCCAGCAGGAGCCGTTTACCTGGAGAAAGTGATTGTGTATAGTGCAGCACAATCAAGCATCTGTGGCTCAGCCAGCCTGAGTAGTTAATTAGTTTGGCGTTGACTACATACATGAACTTTTCCAAAAAGTTTTCTTGAATGAAGTGAACAAGATGAACAGCTGTGGCTGCTACTTTTATGTCTCTAGGCACACCAGATTACCCTCAACAGTCTGTGGGAATGAGAAGACAAATCTCACTTGCTACAACGGAGGCAACTGCTCGGAGTTCCAGGGTGAATTAAAATGTCTGTGCTGGCCAGGTTTTACTGGGGAATGGTGAGTCACATTAGAACTTTATAGAAGAAAATTCTGGGCTGAAAAACAGTGGGATTATACAAGGTTGATTTCTCCTCTAGTTTTTCATCTCAGTTCCCATAGGAAAATCCATGCTGAAATGTAGGTCCAACCAGAGTCAAACAATAAAAAAGAAGAAAAATCACAGTTTAGGTCAAAGTAGAGAACACTTTATTAGCCAAGACTTCAAATAGGAAAATATGTCTTTTGAAAAAATGTAGAATGTGCTAGTTTTCTTTCTGATAAGTACTTCTGGATTCATGTTTCTTTCCTGCTGACTCTAATAAGTAATGCAAATATAGTTGCTGTTGAAGTAAAATAAAATATACCTAAAAGATTGCCTCATAGAATGATCTAGAACCCCGAAAGTATATGCACCTTATCCATATGAGTCTATCTTTCCCAGAAAAACCCTTCAACAGTTCTTCACTTAATACGGGGATCGTTGATATAGAGTTGGCCAGTGGCTTCAGACAATGGCTGAAAATGCAGCCAAATTTGGATATGCATTTGACTAGCTGAAGGTGAGGTCAAAGATTAAAAAAAAAAAAAAGGAATATACTCCACAGCTTTTATCAGCTTCTCAAAAGGATCAATGTCCTGATTATATACCAGGGCTCTCTATAACCTCTTATATATCTCTATATAAGCAGATAATAAATAGTTAATCACTTGTTGAGCACTAAGTCATGCATCTTATAAATATCATCTCTAGTTGTTATTAATCCCACTTTGCATTTGCAAAAACTGGGGCTGAGGGGTTAAGTTACAGGTCAGGTGCCAATCCAGATGTGTGCTGCAGTGAGGTCAAGCTGCCCTCAAAGCCTGTGCTCTTCTTTTGGATGTGCTGACAGAAATGAATAAACCTTTGCTTGCAAAAATTAAAAGAAAATGGGAAAAGTACTCCTTCATCTCATATGCCATCCAGCACAAGATAGTGATCTCTGATCAAACTTCCCGCATTGAACAAATTAGATAAATGAAAATACAAAGCATTTGAGAGAGAGAGTTTGACTGAATGAATTTTTCTCAAAAGGGAAGTTAATAAAATTATGGGTATAATTTGTGCTCCATGACAATTGCAATTGGATTCATTTGAATTTTCTCTTTTCCAGCTGGCTCTTTTGGCACGACAAGATTCAGCTATTTTGCCGCTTTTACAAAATAGCAGGCAATCTCGGATATACCTGCCTTTTACCCATTCAACATTCAGTGACAAATCTAGTTCTTGCCTTCACAGCCTGCTTTCAGTGGTTGGCTCCAAGCCGTACAGGTAGACCAAGCATATATGTGCACGGAAGGACATAGCCTTGGAGCATAGTCTACTTTCTATTGAGCCACTTTTTACCATGCAACGTATTGTTAACCCAGAGACCATTCAGCTGGCCTCCAATTCCATATCCCTCCGAAACAGTGCAAATATTTCCTTGACCAACTCTTTCACTATATGTAAGCGCTGGTTATTTCCTGCCTCCGTGTCACAGGTGAATGATTCATGTCACATTAATGTTCAATGGCACAATGCATAGAAGCATCCGAAGCCTTGGACTATTTTCTCTGCTACTCACGCATTATCCCTATTTACAATAAACGTGTCCCTTTCCTCCAACATTTGCTTAAAAGAATAATCTTGCATTTAAATGCAAATCCTTTCTTTGAAATGCGGTAAGAAAAGGAAGCTTCAAGTTTTCCTTTCTCTCACGGGGACTCTCCTCTGGATCAACTTCTCTGCTGCAAATGGATTTCTAAAATAGTGAACACATGTTCAATAGATGCTGTACTTTCAAAGTCCTTAAGCATGATCAGTTAATTCACTGGATGTTAATAGATTTATTTATTTTGATTGCCGATCTATTAATTAACCTCTAATGAAAGCTCCGGTAATGTTTATAATGAATTTGTATGTGTGGTACACTGTTTGGTTCAAAAGAGAGATGGATAAGAAATGCGGAAAGAAGAGCCAGAGGAAGACTGGAAAATACTAGACAGTCTCCCAAGGCCTAGGGGAATGGGACTTCCATAACGTCCAAAGATATTGAAAAGCTGTCTTCCTGCAAATTGCCTCCTCTTCTGTCTGGCCAAACCCCCAACTTTATAGTGTCATCCTGGCAGGTCGTAAATGATGGATGGTGTGAACACTCTGGCCCACCCAGGACAAAGAGTGCTTGGCAGGCTCTCACAAGTTGTCAGGTTTTGCTCAGATCTAATCGGAGAAGCTTCCTTCCAGTCCAGAAACCCAAGCCAAAAAAAGAAAACAAAATGTCTCAGCTATGCTTGTTATCCAGCAGGATAAGGAGCTGTTTTTCTGGGAAGAAATCTTTTTTTCCTTTATACCTTGGGTTGGCCCTCCCCACCCACCCCGTTATCCCCCTTCATTTTGAGCCTAGTGATTAGTCGATGACCCAGGCATGCAAGTTTTACCTTTTGGGAAGCGAGGAATGAAAAATTGTTTACATTACACTTCGACGTTTTAAGTTGCTCTTTAGGGATTCTTGGAGCTAATATTTTATATGAATTTCCCAAAGTAAAAGAGATGCTTTAGTTACTGCTCTATGCTGAGACCTAATAGTGTTTGGCACATGATAAGTGCTAAATACATACCAGACTGAACAACTGAATGAAAGTGACTGGTGAATTAATCGGTGAATATATGGAAAAATAAGTTGTTGGCGGAAGGTCGGGTGAAAGATGACAGTGTCCCAGGGAAGAGGAAGATTTCAATATACCTTAGAATTGATATCATTTGTTTGAGAAAATTTAGCTCTTGAAAGTCATTCTACCCGAATATTTTAAAATTACACTTAGCTATGAAACATATTTATTAGCAACTGAAATATTCTAATTATCTACTTTTACTTTTTGTCAAAAAACAGGATTCCAAAAAGAAAAAAGAAAAATAAGATTCCAAAGAAAATAATCCCAAATCTTCAAGAATAAACCGATTTTTTCCCCCTATTTTTGGTGGGCTTTCTTTCCCCCCATAGCCTAAGGGCATGGATGCATTAGAATCCTGACAGCAGGAGCATAGGTCTGCTCTGAAGACTCCAGGTTGGCAAAATATAGCCTCATGGTTTACCCCATTTCCCAGCCAGTTTATTCAACAGAGACCAAGTTTGCTGCTATTTCTGTTTCTGTTCAAGGTGTGAAAGAGACGTTGACGAGTGTGCCTCGGATCCGTGCTTCAATGGCGGTCTGTGCCAGGACCTGGTCAACAAGTTCCAGTGTGTCTGTGATGTGGCCTTCGGGGGCGAACGCTGCGAGGTGGATGTAAGCGGGCTCTCCTTTTATGTGTCTCTCTTACTCTGGCAGAATCTCTTTCAGCTTCTTTCTTACCTCATTCTGCGCATGAACGACGAGGCAGTTGTTGAGTGGGGTGAACAGGACGATGACTAACACTCATTGAGACATTCCTAAACTTAAAAGCCATCGAAGTTCAAGAAATGCCTTGACTCATTTTAGACTCGAAAAAAGAAAAAGAAAAACTACCTTGAAAATTAAAATAAATTCAAGGACTATTTTAAGCGAGAGTGAGAATATTAAGTATTTGGTATTTAGTATTAAGTATTTACCTATTTCAGCTATATATGTAAAAAATATTGTTCTTAACATAACTGGAAACTTCTCATCATTGAGTATACTTCGTACAAGTACATTGTCTTTCTTGGTGCTTCCATATTGGAGTGACCGCTGCAATGAGAACTGATTTTCTCCCACACTCCATTTCTGTGTGTGCTTTTGTAATGGAAGTTGCCCCGTGCACCCAGATCCTAAGGCATTTACGTTCTTTCATTCCCATCTATTATTCGTGACATGACAGTTTGAAAATTACTGATTAAACCTTTTCACATCCGTCTATGTTTTTATACATAGCTGTTCAAATGAAGTGTTGCCAACTCTCTGGGAAGTTAAAAATATATATAAAGAGAAAGCAGGGAATCACATGAGATCCCTAAAATGGAGAAAGAAAATTTTCTGATATAATTGGTATCAAAACTCAAATTATGCCTCACCAGTATACTTTCTGATTCCACAAAACCTCTCCTTCAATAGGACAGAGAAGCCCTACTTCCATTTCTTTTTCCTGCAATACTTTCTATTCAAATAGAGTACTTTTTGGTTAATTGCTTATAAATTTATGAGCTTGCTGACATTTCTATCAAATGGACTGATTTGAATTGCTTTTTGATGCATATTAA
The DNA here is from genome assembly GCF_054177405.1 of Leptonychotes weddellii. NCBI lineage: Eukaryota > Metazoa > Chordata > Mammalia > Carnivora > Phocidae > Leptonychotes > Leptonychotes weddellii. The sequence continues at coordinate 109,522,797 of NC_138374.1, forward strand.
AGGAAAAATAAGTACTATTGTATATCTATACACCAAAAAATATATATTATATAACTTGATTTCTTAGAGGCATATTTTTTAAAATTTGCAAGTAAATGTATCATCTTTAATTATCTTTCTGAAAAAACCATAGAAGCATAATACCTTTCATTATCAAAATATATTTGGCATTATGTTTTTTTAAGATATATACATGAAATGATGGCTCTACCAAGTAAATTAATAAGATATGCAAAAAAATTATATACATTTCTTTTAATAGACTAAATATAATAGTAATTTAAAAAACTTTATTTGAAAATATTTTTAATTCCTTCCACTGGCATGTTAGAATTTCTGCTAAATATCTCTGTACCGATGTACCCTTCCAAAGAAGACATTATGCTCATTTAAAGGGAAAAGTGGTTTGATCCTATGAATTAATTTAGAAAACAACTACAATAACAACGACCTGACAAATGTAATTTTGTAAATGTGTCTGTGTCTTTAGGAGCTGCCCTGATTTGACAACACGAGGGCAATTTATCCATTGGGTGATATCTAATCCTCATTTAGTCCCAATTGTTTAAAGAAAGTTGTTTTTCTGTGGAAATGACCAAGGAAGACCTAAATATGCCAATCAAAACAAAAGGACAAAATGGTGTAGTATAAAAGCAAAGGAAATGGATTCAATTCTATTTTTCAATAGTCATAGAAAATTTTATGCAGCAAATTCAAATCCTCCAGGAAACTGGCAGTCATTTCAAATGGGAAGCAACTGATTTTGAAGTGTTTCTTTCTCCTCCTTCTTCTCGCTCCCATCCAGGCAGCATGTGCCATACTGCTGTCTCAGATGGATCCGTTCCAAACTTAGACTTTGTGACAAGAGACTTGGGGAAAACCCCCATCAATGTTTGCATTTCCAGATATTTGAAGTAAGCATAAAATCGATTATAGCTACATACATATGGCTTTCATATTGACTCCCTTTTTGGACATATCTGTACTTATATACTTACAGACCACTTCAGTGTTAATTTGTTATCTTCCAAATATATCTGAGTCATTCACGAATGCTTTCTCTGTGAAATTCTGATGTCTCTGTTGTCATTGTCACTGTCAATCACTTTTCTATTTTCCAAACAACCTGTTATGAGATACCTGACTTAAAACAAAAATACTTTCCTTTCTCTCTTTATTTTTCTCTATTTTTAATTGCATTGTGTGTGATTATGCCTTTTACATATTTACACAGAAAAATAAAACTTGTGTTTCTGTATCTCTACTTCTCATCCTCTGACAGCTGTCTTCATTTGCCTTGACTGTGTCTTGCATGGTTAAGATGTCCACAAGCCAGGCAGGCGCGTGCACACACACACACACACTCACATCACATAATGAACACACAGCAATAGTGCTCATCTTCCTGAATGGAGGTCTGCTTCGCCAGATGTGCCCCTGCAAAGGAAATACCGGTGGCCCTCAAAATTAGGGTCCCGTGTGCTTTCCCTCCTTGGCAAGTATTCCTCTGGCTGGCATTCTAGAATTGATTATATCCCTAATTGTTCTCTCTGTTGGTTTACAATGTCCCTGCCCATAGTAGGCATAGTTCAACCTGGCTCCATGGAGGGGCCATCTCACCTAAATGACAGAAATTCACATACACTCCTCTAGAACAAGCTTCTGAAACAAAACCTGTATTTAGTTGAATAAAAGATCATTTCTTTTTGCTTATTTTTAAGATTTAACATTTGAACTAAATGAGGCCATGTCTCTGTGTTTGGCCATGCCTCTTCCTTCTTTGTGTGTGTGTGTACATGAAGAATGGTTTTTATTACTCTCCTTTTTAGGGAGAAGGAAAGTAGAGAAAATAGGAATATCTGCAGAAATTAGTGTTCTGGCAGCATGAGGAAACAATTCTAAAATTCAAGTAGCACTATTGAGAACCTACTCTGTGCCAGGTACTGTGATAAGCTGTTTTTAAATATATATTTTTTCAGTATAAGAGCAAACAAAGTCTCTCACCTCCCCAAATCTCCACTAAATTGTGTTTAAATATCCTTTTGCCATTTCTGAAGTTATTCAACTTAATTTTGTAAAATTAAAATGGAATTCTTTTTGGAAATGGTGATACATAAAATTTGAGTTTATTGATTTAGGTAGGAAACCAATGAAAAGAAATCTGTATTGTCCAACTACCAAAAGTATTACTAATATGGACTCTTTCCCTTCTTTCCTTTTTTAATTTATGCAACAACTTAATGAATACCTACTATGTGCCATACTCTGGATTAGGTAATGAGAATACAACTGTAAATTAGACACAACACTTGCTCACAAGTTGAAGGTCTGGTAGGGGATGTAGGTAAACAAACAGTAAAGGACAGAGTCTGGGTCAGTGTTAGGATAAAACTAAGCATCAGCAAATATATTTCCATGATGATTGATGATTATTTCAAATTATTTAAAAAAAAAAAAAGTACCAGCTATAAAGGAGCACTTGGGAGGGGCATTTTGCCCAGTCTTAAAGGTGGATGGGGAAGGTCTCAAAGCCAAAGCTGGGATTCGAAGGTAAACAGGTGTCAGGTTGTGACAGGAGGGATGGCACAGTAGAGAGTGTTGCTGGCAGAAGGGACTGCAGAGCTTGTGCAGAAGGGCTGGAGCCTGAAGGGCAGTGGGAACACAGTAAGACTGAGGCTGTAGAAGTAGCAGAAATGAGTCCTTGTAGATCAAATCAGTGACCTTGGCTTTTTCTCCTAAGAGTTATGGGGAGTCTTTAAAGGAGTTCAATCAGAAAAGTAACAAGATCACACTTGCACTTTAGAAATATCAGCTGGGCTTCTATGTAGAGGCTGGATTAAAAGAAATGCAAGACTGGACCCCAAAAGACACATGTAGGGGGCTATTGCAGTAATATAGATAAAAGGAAAGGACATTTGGCACTACCTTATATAGTCAAAGGGGATCAGAGGAGGGGTAAATGAACAAAGTTTGAAGCTATAAGACCTACCTCATGATTGTTTGGAGAAGGTGTAGTTCTGAGGGGATACTCCAGTTAAATTTGGTGAATATTTAAAAATATTTGTCGATTAAATAAACGAATAAATGTGAGGTTCTGTGGGATATCCAAGTACCGTTATTACAGTTGAATATTCCAGTCTGGAATTCAAGAAATAGCTGAGCTGGGTGTCTAAATTTGGGTGTCATGTTATAGATCTATTGATCTTTTATATTTCATTCTCCATATCTATAATCCACTTGTATTTTTTCTTAGTATCTATTCGAGTTTTATTGAGATATAAATGACAAAGAACATGTGTAAGTTTAAGGTGTACAACTAGTTGATTTGATACACTTAGATGTTGCAAAATGGCTGCCACCATGGCCTTAACTAACACCACCATCTCATTACATAAATACCATTTCTTTTCTTGATGAGAACATCTACCATCTATTTTCTTAGCAACTTTTAAGTGTGCAGTACAGTAGTATTTTGAACTGTTAGTCATCGTGCTGAATATTAGATTCCTAGAACTTACTCATCTTATAACTGAAAGCTTGTACCCTTTGACCAGCATCTCTCCATTCCCTCACCCTCCGCTCCTGGCTACCACTATGCTACTCTCTGTTTCTATGTTTTGTGCAGTGTTTCTAGATTTTATATATGATTGGGATCATATAGTACTTTTTATTTTCTGTCTGAATTATTTCACTTAGTATTATGCCCTCAAGATCCAAATGGCAGGATTTCATTCCTTCTCATGTGGAATAATATTCTCTTGCATATACGTACCAGATCTTCTTTATTCGGTTATCTGTTGTTAAATATGTACGTTGTTTTCATACCTTGGCTGTTGTGAATAATGCTGCAATTAACATGGGAGTACAGATAGCTCTTTGAGACAATGATTTCATTTCCTTTGGATATATATACCCAGAAATGGAATAGCTGGATTATACAGTAGTTCTATTTTTAACTTTTTAAAGAATGTCCATACTGTTTTCCATAATGGCTACACCAGTTTACATTCCCATCAACCATGCATAAGGGTTACCTTTTCTCTACATCCTCGCCAACACTTATTATGTCTTGTCTTTTTGATGATAACCATTCTGACAGGTGTGAGGTGATATCTCCTTGTGGTTTTGATTTATATTTCCATGACGATTGATGATGTTGAACACTTTTTCTTGTGGCTGTTGGCCATTGATATGTCTTCTTTGGAAAAATGTCCATTCAGTTTCTCTGCCCATTTTTTAATCAGATTGGGGCTTTTTGGCTATTGAGTTGTATGAGTTCTTCATACATTTTAGATATTAACCCCTTATCAGATATAGGATTTGCATATATTTTCTTGCATTCCCTAGGTTGCCTTCTCATTTCATTGATGGTTTCTTTTGCTCAAAAGCTTTCTAGTTTGATGTAATCCCACTTGTGTACTTTTGCTTTTATTGCCTTTGCTTTTGGTATCAAATCCAAAAAATCATTGCCAAGACCGATATCAGGGAACTTACACCACATGTTTTTGCCTAGGAATTTTACAGAGTCAGGTTTTACATTCAAGTCTTGAATCCATTTTGAGTTGATTTTTGTATATGGTATGAGAAAGGAATTCAGTTTTATTCTTTGATGTGTGGCTATTCAGTTTTCTCAACACCATTTATTGAAAAGATAATCCTTATTTTTGGCTCCTTTATCATAAATTAATTGGCCATATATGGGTGGATTTATTTCTGGGCTCTTGATTCTGTTCCATTTGTCTATGTGTCTGTTTTTATGCCAAACCCATACTGTTTGAAATCAGGAATTATGCTGCCTCTAGCTTTGTTCTCCCTTTTCAAGATTGCTTTGGCAATTCGGGGTCTTCTGTGGTTCTATATACATTTTAGGATTGCTTGTTCTATTTCTATGAGAAATGCCGTTGGAATTTTGGTAGGGATTGCATTGAATCTGTCAATTGCTCTAGGTATGGACATTTGAACAATATAAATTCTTCCAATTCATGAGCACAGAATATCTTTCCATTATTTGTGTCTTCTTCAATTTCTTTCATCCCCATCTTATAGTGTTTAGTGTACAGATCTTTTACCTCCCTGGTTAAACTTACTCCTGAGTATTTTATTCTTTTTGATGTTATTGTAAATGGGATTATTTATTTATTTCTCGTTCAGATAGTTTGTTGTTGGCCTGTAGAAACACAACTTCTTTTTGTATGTTGTAAAAACCCTTAGAAGGAAGCATAAGGAAAAAGCTTTATGACATCAGTCTTGGCAATGATTTCATGGGCATGGCACCAAAAGCACAGAGAACAAAAGCAAGAATAGAAAAATAGAACTACCTCAAACTTCAAAACTTCTTTTTTTAAAATACTTTATTTATTTATTTGTCAGAGAGAATGAGAGAGTGAGAGAGGCAGGCAGAGGGAGAAGCAGGCTCCCCGCTGAGCAAGGAGCCCGATGGAGGGCTGGACCCCAGGACCCTGGGATCATGACCTGAGCCAAAGGCAGACACTTAACCGACTGAGCCACCCAGCCATCCCAAACTTCAAAACTTCTGCACAGCAAAAGAAACAATCAATCGAGTGATTTTTATCCTTCACTCTGCTAATGTGGTGTATTACACCGATTAATTTTTATATGTTGAACTGTTTTTGCATCCTAGGGATAAGTCTCACTTGGTCATGATATATAATCCTCTCAGTCTGCTTTTGAATTTGCTTTCCTAGTACTTTGTTGAGATTTTTGCATCTCCGTTCATCAAGGATATTGGCTTGTGGTTCTCTTTTCTTGTGGTACCTTCGTTTGGCTTTTATATCAGGATAATGTTGACCTTCTAAAATGAGTTTGGATATTTTCTCTCCTCATCAGGTTTTTGTTTTTGTTTGTTTTTTTTTTTGAAGTGTTTGAAAAGGATTAGAGTAAATTCTTCTTTAAATGCTTGATAGAATGAAGACATCTGGTCCCAGGCTTTTCTTGGTGGGGAGGTTGAGTGATCAAATTTCTATAACCAAAATAACTGTTGTGAAAAGGTAGAAAAGGAATAGATGATACTTTTGAAATTGTGAATAATGATTATGCACTAGCACTGCTTTCAATCTGAGAGGCTCTCATATTTGTAAGTCCAATTTTTCCCCCTCACAATATCTCTGAGAGGCATTATTATCTTTACCTTAAAGATAAATGAATAGAGATTTTTTTTTAAAGATTTTATTTATTTACTTGAGAGAGAGAGAGCATGAGCATGGGGAGTGGGAGAGGGAGAAGCAGACTCCCCTCTGAGCAGGGAGCCTGATGCGGGGTTTGATCCCAGGACTCTGGGATCATGACCTGAGCTGAAGGCAGACACCCAACTGACTGAGCCACCCAGGCACCCCAAATGAATAAAGATTTTAAAAGGTTACCTGAATTTCTCCAGATAAGTATCCGGGAAGAGTTTATCCACATCATTTACTTCCAAGTCTAATGCTAAAGAGAGTTTTGAGGTCTGTCAGGACCCAGGAAAGGGATCTTGGAGGAATTAGCAGGAGTTTCCTGTGATTGTCATCCAAACTGGTCAAGAAATATGTCAGCGATGGTTTGGAAAACCAAATGAGAACTCCTTTCCAATGCAACCCTAAATTTTTGGTGCCTGTGGCTGGTCACCACATCTCTTGAAGGAACTCACACAAGTAGAGATGATAGCAAAGATAACTAGAATAACCAAAGATGCAGAATTTGAGGAGTAAGCAGGCATGTCTGACTGTTAACGTGACTCTTTATTTTGGCTAAATGAAGAGTCTAAGCAAACATGCAAGGTAATGAATGACCTGATTGAGGGAACCTGTTTAGAAAGTTCCAGAGTTCCAGGATGGGAGGCATTCAATGAGACACAGTAAGTCTAGCAGGTGATAGGAAATTCTCCTTCACATTAAAAAATTATAGAACTCATTAAGAGAGTAAAGCAGAAAGTAAAAATAAACTCAGCAGGGATTTGGAGTCATTTGTGAATGACAGAGTCACAGATGGTTTCTGAGAGGGTTAGAGCTGTGCTTGATCATAAAGGCTGATGTCAAGGATGATGCCAACTGGCCCACATCCTTGGGCTTCTGTGAAGAAAAGACCGCTGGCCAGTGGCACAGGATGCTTCCTCTCTATGGCAGTCTCTTTGTGCTCTCAATTTAGCCTTCAGGAAGGAGGTACCCAGAATGACATTCTCTACAAATTACTATTTTAAAAAACATTGTCACTTATCACTGAGTTTCCACTAATTAGCATTCAGGAAGGAGTAAATATAGCACTAACATACAAAACGGTTCTGAAATGTTATTTTGATGTATTTCAATCACTGGAATCAGGTCGAATTCAGTTCACTAATCTGTTTTCCTTTCATCTTTTCACACATTATTAAGACTTCTGCTTCACCAAGTATAATTAATGCTCTTCATTTCTTAATGTGGGGTCATCACCACTAGCTTCACAGAAATCATGTAATGTAGACTTTCACCTTCAGAACACATTTCTCCATGTGTCCAGAATAGAACAGAAACAGGTGATAGAGAGTGGGGCCCCTGGATTGCAAGTATAACTAAAGTGGTTGGTGTTAAGCCACAGACAACTGTGAGAAATAACCAGGTTGAAGTTTGCCACTGAATTGACTAGCTAACCAAAACAAGTGGCTTTTTAGGTACATGTCAAATTAATCTCATCATCTTTTAAATCTCCCTGATGGGATCATTGCGTTGCTACAATATTGGACTTTGTGAAAACTGGTTTTTAAAATATTTATCCATTTGTCCACCATTTATCAAGAGTCTGCTGTAGGCAAAGCTCTGAGCCGAGCATGGTGAGCAACTAAAATATGCACAAAGGATGTATTCCTGCTCTCAAAGAGCTTAAGAAGGAGAACTGAGTGACTTCCATGTATAGCTCCACCCATAAGTTTTACAACTTTGTAAATCATGAAGATATTTGAAAGGTGCCCATAATGACGTATGTTGGTTATGACAAGGGTGACCACATTATTTATTGTTCGACTGGAGTATTTTGAGAATGAAAGCAAGAACTATTAATAATCATGCTGGGACAACAGCCTACACTGATATTGTTCTGTGCAAACTGAGATATATCCTAGTTATTGCCCTAGAGGGAATGCATTATGTTTCACTGGATACACTTCCATTCTCTTCAAAATGTGGTTGAAGTCTATTATAGATCATTTCAGAAATGATATGTACATGATACAAGCCAATTAGTTGGCCAAGTGACTCAAAGCAAACAATGAGGTCAGTTGCATCTTGTTAGTTACCAGTTTCTTGAATTATCTTCCTTGTTTTATTCTCAAGAAGAACTTGGGCATTGGTTCCATCTATGCAGAACAGAGTTGTGATCAACCAAACTGAAAATTGCTGGTATGCAATCAAATATCATGCTGTTGTCTGGTTTGACATGACATGAATTTAATTTTTCCTAAATTTTAATTTTTACAAATGGAGAGTGTAGACTCTTATGTAATATGGCTTTTCTTCTTGAATGACTTATATTCCCTTTAGGAAATGAGGCTTTGGCTCATTGAATCCATAGCTGATCTTTTTTGTGAGAGCAAATAGAATGACATGTAGAAAAGTAGGTACACTCAAGAGAATTTAACATGTGAGCACATTTAAATATCAAGATAACTGACTTGGAATTAGTAATTATTTTAATATTATTTCTACTTAAAACTTTCTTGACTCATAATACATATTTGTGGACTGTATGCATATTATTTTCCTAACCTTTGTAAAAACAAAAAATTCTTTATTTCTTAAAGGGCATAAAGATCATGGCTATTATCTCTTACTAACAATTATAATTTCTGAATCACAGTGTGTTGCATGTAAACTGTAGAAATCTATTTGAAACTAATTGTATACAGAAAGGAAGCAACATATTAATACAGCTCATCCAAAAACAAATGGGCATTTGCAGTGAAATGTATTTGATCACTTGGAAAGCATATTCATGATTGTCTCATTGTCTACCTGAGTTTAATTTAGTTCCACAGGTGGCTCTGAATATATATAACTTTTTTTATATATAATTACTATATATATTTCCCCTAGTATTTCTTTGATAATCCTGTGCAGATAGCAAGATTATGCTATAAAGGAAAACTAAGGTACCAGTATATTTGTTATTCAGAGTGGTAAAGTACATAGTAATGCCTGATAAATGACTGAAATCACTTGAGTTGATAACCTAAAACTCAGGGAAAAAAATACATTTTCAAAGTAAAATGTTCCTGGGGCGCCTGGGTGGCTCAGTTGGTTAAGCGACTGCCTTCGGCTCAGGTTACGATCCTGGAGTCCCAGGATCGAGTCCCGCATCGGGCTCCCTGCTCAGCAGGGAGTCTGCTTCTCCCTCTGACCCTCCCCCCTCTCATGCTCTCTTTCTCTATCTCATTCTCTCTCTCAAATAAATAAATAAAATCTTTTTAAAAAAAAAGTAAAATGTTCCTTTGAATTTTTAACAGCCAGCATCAAGTTATGTATATAATAGGTACTCGATAAATATTCACTAACTTACTGATATAATGAGTGTTTCTGAAGTACGTTCAAAGTGGCAGTTTCTAGCTTGGAGAATCATGTGTGTATATGTATTCAACTTGCCCCACAGTTATTGAAATTAATGAAAGTGATAATACATATTAAGTATAAAAGTTGGCCCATTTTTTTCCTACCAATTTTGCAAAATGTAAAAGGCAAGTCTCGGTCATTAGTAACCACTTTGGTAATGAGATTGTCTTAAGGATAAGTGAGTCACACTCTCCATTAAGGGAACATTTCCATCCAAATACCAAATGCACAGAAACCCTATTATTTATGCTGAAGTGGAATTTGATATAAATTGGCTTTTTCCTGAGCCAATCCCAGAGGAAGCTTAGATCCATAAAGACATGGGCTCACACCTGTAACATAATCACGTGGACACCCAAAGAGACTCTCAGAGCAGCCCTCAGGGATACATTTAATTTGACTTTATGTTTGCTTTTAGAAAAGCATTCCATTTTATCAGATGGACAGAGCCCCTCAAAATCTTAGTGACTGGGGAGAGGAGCGTAACTTCTGCTCAAAGATAAATATGGTTGAATTATTAAAATCCATGTCCTCTTAACTCATCTTCTCTACAGCAAGTAAGACCCAACCACTGTTGCAGCCTTGAAAAAGACATTCATTCCTCTTTGCCTAGTCAAATATGTATGTTCTCAAACCTTGCCCATGAAACCTTCCTTGCTCCTCTCCCCTACCCAATCAGTTACTGGGAGTGTCGTCACGTTTCCACACCATCCCAAGTGCACCTCTATCCTCTATCATAACATTCCCTATTTGTGGAGTGCTTACTCTGAGCCAGACACTGTGTGCTAAGGTCATTACACACATTATCTTATTTATCATTCACAACAGTCCCAAGACTTAGGTAATGGTATTTTCCCATTCTACTGATGAGAACCCAAAGTCACGGAGAGGTTAGGAACCTTTCCCAAGGATATCCAGCTCAGAAGTGGCAGTAAAGCATCCACATTATGGGGTGTGTTTACCTCTAACCAATGAGCAATACTGCAATAATTTATTTGTCACCTTGTCCTCCATCCCGTGAGCTACAGGAAGGCACAAAAAACGTCTTGTTTACCTTTGTAACTTCAGTGCCTGGCTGTGGTGCCTGATAAAGCAGGTGCTTCAGTATTTACTGAAGAAGTAAATGACTTGGGGAAGGAATGGTATGTGGTTTGCACAGAGGAGGAAACAAGGATGTTTCCAGAGGTGGGGAGAAAAGAAGTTTCACACACAAGATCTATGATCCAGGTCTTAAAGAATGAGCAGGAATTTTCCCAGTTAAACAAAAAGAGCATTCCCCCCACCCCACCCCCTACCCGGAAGTGTTTTTGTTTTTTTCATTTGATTGTTTGTTACTGAAGTTTAATTACACTGTTTTTCACTGAAGAAATTAAGCCACGAGTAAAGTTGTGTGCCTGTGAGCAAAGAGAGCTCGGAATGCCCAAGTCTTTATTCCTAGTAGAAAAGCCACAGTATGTGTATAATTATCTGCTGCTTTGACTCTTAGTTCTTCTTTCTATAACTGCATTTTGATATGTGTGACGGTTTGAGAAAGGAAAACCTGAGAAGCCGCCATCAGAGCCACAGACTTCCACAGGGATCACGGAGCAGGGCTTAGAGATAGGAGAGAAGGAAGGAAATTTATGGCACTGGCCCCCAAACGATAATAAACATCACACAGATTGTCGGAAAGGCCCGAAGCCATGAGAGGGGAAAATATGCTAGGAAAAATAGCTGGTGCCAGGAGAACAAGGAGGATCCAGGAAGGAGCCAGAGGAGTTCACAAGTGGAAAGAGCCCTCCGGCAGCCCCAGGAGGAGCTTGGGGACCTAGATGGAATCTTCTGTATTTGCCCCAAAAGCATCATCAGGGAGACCAGAGCTTACCGTTGTTTTTTACAAAACCGCTGGTCAGAAAATCCTCCCACAGACGTTTCCAAATGTTCTCCCTTTTCCGAATTCAGCGGAGCCTGAAGGATTTGTGCTGTCCAGTCCCACCTCCCCCTTGCCAGCTCGTCTCCCCTCTAAGCCACCTGCCCTGTAATAACTGCTCCTGGCTGGACAGACGGACATTCTGGGCCTCTCGGCAGGAAATGCAGTGCCCGGTCTTCTCATCAGTGGCCGCGGGCCTTCCGCCTCTCCCCGGCAACTGAGAGAAGGAGAGTTGCTTCCCAAAGTGACCCTTCCGTCCACACGTTTGTTTCGACAACGTGTCCGACATGGGTAGGACGGAGGGAGAGAGGGCCAGGGCAAGGGGTCAGGGAAATAGAGTATATAGCCCCGACTACCCTAACTTCAAGAAAACTACAATCTAGATCCAGAGGGAAAAAAATAAGACATGTTGAAAATAATTAAGTCCTAATTTTGTTCCTGAGTGAAAAGCACAGGATGAATTCACGTAATTTTGGTCACTATGAGCTGTTACAGGAGGGGAAGTTTCCATGGAGCATATGGGAATTAAGCTAGGCCATGAAATATGAGAAAGATTATTTGGAGGACAGAAAATGGGAGAGCATTCAAGAGAGAATAAAGGTCATAAGTAAAGACGTGATAGTGGGAAGAAGTTTGGGTGACATGAACTCGGGACAGTGGAGAGGCCTGCCTGGAACAGGCAAAGGATGCCGGCAAGTAACGGGATATAAAATTGGACGGATGAAGGGTAGGGCTAGATTGTAGATTAAATCACCCAAGCTTCTATTAAAAGCCAGCCACAGAAGGAAGAGTTGCTCCATAATTCGGTGATTTAGGCCTGTCCTATGTTTTCCTCTGAGCTATTTCCTGTCAGAATCACCCGGAAGCCGCCACTCACTTTCTCACTAGAAGGGGCTTACCCCCAAAATGGTAGCAGCTTTCTTTAATGATGGTTTTATTTAATTAATGAAAGCTCCCCAATGACATTCTTAGACTTATTCTTTCCTATTGGAATCCAAACCAATACAAACTATTCCTTGTTCCAGAAATTCTTTTTTCTGTATAACGCTGTACCGACAGGGAGTTTTCGTTGAGCAGGTTTTGGGGGGTGGTGGGGGCGATTGGGTTTTTTTAACTAGTCTATAAAAGGCAGATATTCTTTTTTTAAGATTTTATTTATTTCCTTGAGAGAGAGAGAGCACGAGCAGGGGGAATGGGCAGAGGGAGAAGAAGCAGACTTCCTGCTGAGCAGGGAGCCCGACGGGGGGCTCGATCCCAGGACCCTGGGATCATGACCTGAGCCAAAGCCAGACGCTTAACCTACTGAGCCACCAGGTGCCCCAAGGCAGGTATTCTTTAACCCAATTTTTTATTTCTGCTAATTAAAAGTTTTCTGTGGGCATAGTTTTATTACTAAGTCTTGCTCTAAGCACTTTTTTTTAAAAAAAAGAAACAAACTTCATTTGAATCTTTCTAAAGTTCTTATTCATTAATTGAGGATTTTCAGGCCTGTGATGTTTTGGTCTGAGGAGGTTGAAATATAATCAGATTAAGTCTCCCTTCAGTAAAAATTGAGCAAATTCCCTAGATCAGCACTAAAAAAGAGTCTTTGGGGCAATACACAAAATGTTACTTCTCATCATCCTAAAGTATATAAAATCAAGAAATATATTTATTCACTTAAAACAATGTCTCACTGGGGCGCCTGGAGGGCTTAGTCGTTAAGCGTCTGCCTTCGGCTCAGGTCATGATCCCGGGGTCCTGGGATTGAGTCCCGCATCGGGCTTCTTGCTCATTGGGGAGCCTACTTCTCCCTCTGACTGCCTCTCTCACTCTCTCATTCTCACAGACAAATAAATAAATAAAATATTTTTTTAAAAAAAAAATGCCTCATTGAGCAGATCAATATAAAATGTACCCTATATCTAGCAGTAGGTGGTTTGAACATTTTTGTGATTAGTGCAATCCATTTTCAAAGCTAAGGAAGCCAGGAGACTCTGAAAGTGAGCCATTAACTGTCAGCAGGGAGTTAACAGCTCAGTGCACGAGAAACCCCACTGTTGACGCCTCAGGTGACCGGGATTTTCATGGTGCCTCTTCTGCCTGCAGCTGAGCCTTCTCTGATAGGGACTTATCCTCATGACCAAAAGCAGCCAGCACGCGATGCCTCATTTAATCCTAACCACTAGTAGAGGTGTAATTTCCAATCTACAGGTGCCAAAACTAAGGCCTGAACAAGTTAACGAATCATTAACTAAACAAGAGTCATGCACTTCATCGAAACTCAAATCCTTGTCCTTTTCTCTAATATACAGTCTTGGGTTTCGTTTCCTAATTTGTAAAGTGCAACACTTGGAGACTGTTTTTAAGCAGACCACCCTACCTGAAAATTTTAGACATATTAACATTTCTCAATTGTAAATGAGTGTTTAAAATAGGTACCATTACAAATGATTTATAAAAACACAAGTTTTTCATGAAACCAGCTATACCCAGGGAGCTCGGTGGAATTTTTGGAAGAACAGTTCGGGGGAGCAGATGAGGAATGTAAATGGGAAAGAGATTGTAAATCCGCTCTATGTCCCTAATGGGATCCAGTATGTATTTATTTTTGCCATTAAGTCCTGTGAATGCTAAAGATATTAACAGCTGGTAGTATGTAAATTATCCCAATTTGCTGCTTCTTGAGGTGAAAGGTTGTTTGTATTTGGGCTGATAGAACTCCATTGCCACCTAATTGCCATTATAAATGCTCTTGAATTATAGAAAATTATAGAAACCACTATAAGCACCTCAATTTAAATATTTATTTGCAGAACCTTAAGTAATAGCATTGAGCTTCACATTCACCTCGTGGGGTGAGCTGAAGAGGTACAGATTCTATATAACTGTATAATTTGTCTTCTGCCCTGAGACAGAATTCTTGTCATGACCGGGGAATATGGACCATTGCTCCTTTGAGGAAGAAAATGCACACCTTGTTAAAGAGGCATTCTGGGACGTAAAGAGCCTGGGATGCATTATGAGAACCATGAAGGTGATGGGCAGATACATAAGGGCAAAACATCTACGTGGCTACCTGTTAGAATAAAAGAGTAGGCTGTGTCTTGATTATTGACTTACAGAGCACTGTTAGCCAGAGTGGGATAAAGCAAGGACACCATCTTAGGTTCAATTCCTTTTTAAGGATCTGTTCACTGATTTATTCATTCCAGTGAACCCAGATTGCAATCAGCATCACAAACTCCTACTACATTCTTCGTTCAAAGTGAGGTCCAGATTGGGGTGCATGGATCTCTAGAGCTTTCCTCTCTAGCTGGCAAGTATCCCAATTATCACCTGGCTCTCTCGGGAGCTGCTCATCAATTATGGTGAGGCATCTGGTTTTGCATTTGTTTAAATTATGCCATGTAAGTTATCAATTCAGTTCAAAAAATTTTGAGCACCTATGATATGTCATGAACTCCGAAGTTGACAGAGGAGGAAAAGATGGTATATTCTGTTTGAATACAGCTTTGCAAATATAGAACAGTATGGATCTTGAAATCCTACATCAAGGCAGAAGTATAGATGCCCTGAATTGTAGGAATCCATGGCGGAGAATATGCCAATTAGAATTTTTGCTACATAAAATAAAAGTATGTTCTTATAAATAAACATAGTTAGACTTTATAGCATTTTCTACATATGCAGTTTTGTCTTTCTTGATTTTCTAGTGGTGGTGTAGGATAACCGTCTTGCATCAGACTTTTTATGTAGGTGGTCATGTGCCATTGCAATGAGACAGCTTAAGTGCAATTCAGGGGCTCCTGTATCACCATCCTCATCAACTGGCATTTATTGAATTCAGGCACTATAAATAATATATTCTTTACAGATAGTGAAATATGTGGGCATGTTTTCACATAAATAATGTTGAGGCCATTTTTTTCCATCTATAAGAAAATAGGAACTCCAATGGTTTTGAAACTTAGTGTCTCAAAAGGAGTATAAAAACAACTCTGCGGTTCTCCATGGTCATGGAAGCCTTCAATCCTCAGGCAATGGGTGAAATGGGAAAGGCTTCCTTAGTTTGCTACTAAATGTTCCCCAGGGTCCTAAACACATTATGGCCTCCTTTATTCCAGCCAGAGGCAAAGATACCAGTGTGTTTGGGGAACCAGGTTTAAACGCCGTGGCATCCAAAAGGATTAGCTACTTGTACTTGGAGATTAGCAAATGGATGTACAATTTTTAATTATGCATAAATTTCAAACTTTCTATCAAAGTCAAATTGTGCTGATGTTAGTCAAACCTAATCTAGGCATTGATTCAAGAACCTGCTGATGGAGTAAAAAATACATGGAAACTTGTTAACAAGAAGTACAATTATCTACATCTCAGCAAATAAGGCCAGGGTGTCATGTAATATGCTGAGCTCAGGCAGCCCAGAGCCAATGAAGATCTCTTTCTTTTCTTCACCGTTAATATTTACAGTTGGAAGCAATACATGGCTGCAAGCTAAGTGCTGCACCTAAAAAGGGAGTTGTTGGCTTGCTACCTTGTTTCCTGACCCTGTGAAGCCCTGAAACAGCTACCTTCTTAATCATTGCCTGATAACATTGTGTTAGCACGAGAGGGTAAGCACATGGCTGTTTTATACAAGCAACAACCCTGGGAGATTTTCTGCATTGTTTAGTTATTTTACTTCTTGATAGACATGCTGGGGTGTTAAAAGCATAGGACTCAAAGTTGTGAATTATGGGTCCTTTTCTTTGTTCTCCTGCTGATTTTTTTAAGGTCTATGCAGGCACTGTTTATAGAAGCACCTGCCCCCCAGACACCTACTGTGTGCTAGGCACTTTCCGAGAGCTCACAAAGCCCTGCCTATCCATCAGCCGGCTTTACTGAAGCGAAATCTTGCATGCAAAGTCCTAACCAAAAAGATTAAGCAAACATTGATAAGCAGGGATGCATGGCTCGTTAGATAAGCATTGTACATAGTAAGAGACCTGAAAGATAAAAATCACCATTATTATTCTACTCTCTGTGTGTAAATATGTCCTCTAAAGGTAACAGAGTTGAAATTGAGGGTAGATTTGAGGTCACCGCCATATCGTACATTACCTAGGATGCGTCTGTGCATCACTGAACAAGCTCTGACAATTTGGATGCTAGGTCTGCTGCTTAAAAGCCATGTGACTTTGGACAAATTGCTTAAATCATCTTTTAAATAAGGGCAATCATCTCTGCATCATTAGGTTGTTGTGAAGATTAAGATGAGATGCATGTAAAATGCCATGAACCTATTAAATCCCCCGATTTTAATTACTTTTCCTTTTTCCCTGTGTATCACCTTCTAGTTCCAAAGTATTTTACAGGTAATCCCACTGTAGAAATGAACCAAATATCAAGAAGATTGATTGCCCAAATAATCAAAACCGGGGTGTCATCTTCCCGGTAGAATTATGTATCTATTCTACATTTCCGAGACTAGGAAAAGAGCCCTCAAAAATCCTAGCAAACAAATGTCAGTAAAAGATACAATGAAACCACTTGATGGAGGACCAACTTCTATGACCTACTTAAGAATAAAGATGCCTTTTAATGTGGAGGTGGTGTGTCCTCAGGCCTCCCACACGAAGGGGAGTGCTTGGCTGAGAGGAGCTATGTTGTGACTCCTTTTCTCTTCCCAAACTTGTAGCTACTCCTTGTGTTGTTAAATCGCAGCAGATGGCTTCCTTTTACACCCAGTGCTGTCAGTGGAATGTAAATGCATCTCCCTCACAACACTGAAAATACTGAGGCTGTGTGTTTAATCTGTGCTGTGCAAGCAGGATGACCCTGAAAAGAACATGAGTACTGAGCACGTTTGGAGGATTGGCATCCGTCCTTGTAAACAGAATTGGGGAGGGTCTTTCAAGCCTTGTGACTAATCACGGTTTTCTTCCTGAGGCTCTTAACACAGTCCTATCCCTGAGGACAAGTAATCTAAATGGTGATTGAATAGAAAAGATACAGACCCAAGGGAAATACTTTTTTTAAAGCAGGGAGAGGAGTGCTATTCTGGGGTGTGGGAAAAAGAGGAAAGAGATGTACTGCATCACGACATTGAAGAAGCTTCATTTATAATTTGAATTCTCAGTTCCAAGTCTCTTGGAGAGTTTAGAAAACAAAAATTTCCTTTTGATTCAGGTTATTTAAGTTAATAAGAAGAATATTCTTCTGACAGTCACTTCAGAATTCAGAAAAAAAAATGTATATCATTCCAATGTCAGTATGACACAGGATATGAAAAAATGCAATAATCAACAAAGATTATCCTGAAAAAAAAATCTCCTTACATTTTGAGAATATTAATAGTAAATTATAGAAGTAAAATATAATCAAATACTTTAGCTGGGTTAATTCATTTTTTCTTAAATTGATCTACAAACTGGGTAGGAAACAGAGAATCTGACCTTCTATTTTACTAAAATACTAAAAAAAATCACTAAAAATTAGTCCATGGCAGAAGGAGAAGAGGAGTCTTCATGTGATTTCTCCTTTGAGCCTTTTGTAGGAAAGGAACAGAATACTTGGCACGTCCAAGTCCTGTCTTTTCCGGCAAGGATCTCCTAAACTATTATTTCAAAAGATAATGCAGACATTTTTAATATTATAATTAATGTATATACTTAGACTTAGAGACCCAAAGGTACAAAATAACCATCTCGGCTACATTGTCTGATCTAATTTTATAATAATCTATTAAGTTCTGTGGTGAATTTATACCTAGAGTTGGGGTAATTTTAGTTTGGCTATATTTTTAAACGAATAGGAAAATGCTGTTAGACTTTATTTTTGTCTCCCCAAAAAAGATTGCTTTACATTCCTCATTACTAATATAAACATATCCTTTTCTCCATTTGTGTTCTTGGGCATTTAGGTGGACTGTTAACAAAGTCAAACAAGGTTTTCCTGTGTGTGTGTGTGTGTGTGTGTGTGTGTGTGTGTGTTTTAATCTTGCCAATTTAAAAACCTACAGACTTTTACCAAATGGCTTATTTGGAATTTGAAAGCCTGACTTCTGAAAGAATTCTTTATTTCTAAAACTAAATACTATTTTATTTTATTTTTTTTATTATGTCTAAATACTATTTTAATATAAATCTTCACAATGTGAAGTTTCCTATCTTTGATGGCTGTAAGATACCTTGGTGTTTCAAGTTGCTTACAAACTCATAAATTTTAGTAATGTTCACTTGGGATCTGACCAGTCTCAGTTTCACAGTATCCATCTCTTTTTAGACATACCATGTCTCCAACTATTTTGGACAGAGAAGGCTGTGCAGTTAAAGGACCCCCATTAAAGCATGCTATGTGTCTTTCATCTTGCACTAGGCAGACTTTGAAACTGAAAGTCCAATAATTTGATGTAAACAGACAATGACAATCAAAATGGCTACTTAGGAGATTATTTAAGAGAAGGTGCAGGGTAGAGACATTCATCAATGAAACGGTGGAAGAAGGGTTTTTATTTCTATGTTTGCTTTTTAAAATAAGAATAGAGTAAATGATACAATAGATTATATAAACAAGGACTTCAATGACAAGCTGCCCGAGTAAAAGTAATATATTTTACATGGGTGACTTGACGCCACACTTTATCACCTCCACGAGGGGAAGCCAATTTGAGTTTGGTCAATAAAATACAACCTCCAGAGTCGGGCCCCGGGCACAGCTGACCATGTGGTGGAGCCTGGTGACTTGGCATCCCCTTCGGCTGGGACACATCCAGAGGTGGCCCTGCTGCCCATCTGAGGGATGTCGGATGTTTCGGTTCTGTTCGACTCATCAACACTTCTACAGGTATGTCAGGAGGGATGGGGCCGGTGGCCATTCATGCTCTGGTAATTCAACGCAGGTCTGAAGCATAAGTGGGACTGGTTATTCCAAAGCTGGATTTACTGCGGTCTCACAACTGTTGAAAATTGAACTCCATGTGCTGCAAGGCAGGGGTGACGGGGGCATCTCATTATAGGAGGCGATTTTCTTCCAGAGGCTGGAATCTCTGAATTACTGAGGGATTTACTCAAATGTAGACTTGGACCAAATAATTTTCTGATAAGTTGGCCATAAATCCTCAGTAAAATAAGCTTGGTGTTCTCAGCATATCTATTGGCTTTTTGATCATTTTTATGGCTTTCCTTTTGCTGGTCAAATTATCCTTATATGCTCCTAAAGCTCCTCTGACATGGATTAAGTCAACACAAACCAATAGACCTTCATTACTTTGGCAACTGGTTTTGATTTGGGGGCAATAAATACAATGACACAGACTAGATTACCTTTGCCAAAAGGATATGTGATAAGCCCTAAGGATGTCAGGGATCCGGCAACTCTTTTTCCTGCATAATGTGAGAAGGAATTAATAGCAGCTTTTGGACCAACTGAAGAGAGTTGGAAAGAAGAAAGAAATCTGATAGAGAAAAGAGCCAAAGTGCAGCTTTTAGGTCAAGAATGAAGATGCCCGTGGATCACGGGAAGGTCCGTGCAGGCCGGCTGTGTGCCCGGCACTGTGCTAGGTGCTGGAAGACAGGGTTAGGGCCAGATCGATAAGGAAGCTAACATATGATGTAAGCCATGAATATCTTAGTGTCTAGTAGGGGAGATAAGACCAGCAGTGGGAACAAATTTACTGGGCAATAAACATATAGAGAAGAGAGAAATCAGCAAGATCCGGAACAGCAGAGGAAGGTAGTGGAAAAGCAAGGTCTACAAATTTGGCATTTGGAGGAATTATTTGCATTATAAACATTACTTTAAAAATATTTATTATTGTTTCAAGTTTTTTTTGAGGGGGGAAGAAATGGAAACCTAAAGAAAATCAGAAAAAAATAGTATAATGAACACATGTATACCCTTCCCCCAGCTTCGACAATTTTTTTAACATTTTGCTACTGTTGTTTACCTCTGTGTATATACACACACATTTTTTTGCTGCCTATTTAGAAAGTAGGTTGCAGACATTTTAACATTTTATCACTATTTCAGCAAGTATCTCCAAAGAAAAGGACCTCCTTCTACAGCCATAATACTGGTATCACATTCAAGAAATTTGTCATCACCCCACAGTCAGATTTCTCCAATTGTCTCAATAAAGTCATTTATAGATTTTGCTGTCAATGCAGGATACAATCAATTGCATTCAGTTGCTAGTTATCATGTCTTTTTAGTTATCTTTTAATCTCAAAGTCCCTCTGCCTTTGACTCATTTGCTAAATATTCTCTTGCTTTTGAAATTATGTATAAAAATCAATTGACATATGTATCAGTCACCTTCTAAAAACCATGCATGATGGCGGAGATGGGGTATAAAGAAATTGAAACCCTTTTCTGCCCTGCAAGCCCCAGGTTGGTGAAGGTCTCTTGGCATACAAATAGAAAGAGAAGCAAACATTTGAAGCGGATGCATTTGTAATAAGGGGCACAGGTCATTCGCACTAGGGGAGACCCAGCAGAGAATATACATGAAATTGCTCCTGTGATTCTTGCCCCCTCCACTTCACTGAGGGGGGAGAAGCAAAAACCATCCTGGAATGGTATTGAGGTGGGTTCCATGCCCAGGCTGGGTAAACACTTTGCTGACAAATGTGCTGCTATTCCTCATTCTACTTCTGCATTTGTGGCTCTCCATAAGCACACAGTCCTCCCTAAAACTTCTCAGGCCAGCAGGAAATGTGCCAGCACCCCAGCCATGCTTCTTGTTCTTCCTGCCACTGGATCCTGGTGCTGCCCTCTGCCTCCAACACCTTTCTTTGCCTCATTCTTCCAGTGACTTCCTTTGAGAAACTTCAAGGGCGTCAGGAAGTCCACCTTCCTTCTCCTTTTCTTTTCTTTGCACTCACCTGGAACATCACACCTCTCTCATGGAACTGTGGTTGTTTATATAGCTACCCCAACCCCCAGGCACTACCACCAAATAGTGAGTTTTTAACAGACAGTGACGATGCCTTTGAATTCCATATGCCCAGGACCTAATATGCTGCCTGAAACTTGGAAGGCATTCAGTAAAAATTTACTGGGTGAGTGAATGAACGCATGAACAAATGAGCAAATGAATTTCACTACCAATCAACTTTCTGGCCTATTTTTTAAAAAGATTTTGTTTATTTATTTGAGAGAGAGAGAAGGGGAAAGCATGAGCAGAGGGAAGGGGAGAGGGAGAGGGAGAAGCCGACTCCACGCTAAGTGGGGAGCCTGATACGAGACTCGATTCTAGGACCTTGACATCGTGACCTGAGCTGAAGGCAGACGCTTCACCAACTGAGTCACCCAGGCGCCCTTTCTGGGCTATTATACAGAACTCTTCTTATGACTGAAAAGAATTTAATAGTGCATGAAACAGAGCAATGAGCATTACATGTGTGGGAGTCAGTAACAATTGATCAGCCCCTTTGTGCAAAACACTGGACTTTGTATTATTGAAAAGTTCCAGAGTAAATAGATACTCATTCCTTACTGTCCTAAGGGGAGGGCCAGAATTTGGCCAAACCCACAATGAGCGACAGGAGCACATTCAAGTGCACACTACATGGTGTGTAGACCCGGATACAGCTCGCCTCACATGTATGGTGAGCCCTGGCTTTGCTGTGTAAGAGACTCTGTGAGTAGAGACACATAGGCTTCCCTGGGGAGGCTTTGCCGAGCGCAGAGAAATTTCCAGTGGTGTTCTAAAAAGAGGCGAAGTAGGATTGAATAAATGACACGTTTCAACATGGAGAGGTGGCATTGACAAGAGCAGATGATTCCTACCTGAGAAGGGGCAGGTAAAGAGAGTGGCTGTGCCCGGATGCAGGGTGCCAGTCGGGCTGTACGTGATGATGTCCTTCACAAGGAAATGGGGGGACATGAATAAAGGAATGACTTAAAAGCAATTTAGGTTTGGGATGGTTACATTTGATATAGTAAGCTCCCCTGGTCTTCCATGCCAGGTAAGCAAGGTGGTTTACTTATGAATTGTTTATTTGCTGTTTATTTTTTTATAGGGCTGGATGGATGGTGTAGATTCTAGGGGGAGACACAGTGGCTAGAGGACAGGTAAAAGAAAATCCGTATATAACCCCGGCTGTGACTGGGAATGCAGAAGAGAAACAGCAGAGTGGTAGGGGACTCGGGTCTGAGCAGGTCTGATGGAGTGGTGAAGAGGGAAAGCACATCAGGACTGACACTGACACTATGATGTTAGCAGCTCACGAGGCTGTGTCATTGACATGCGGAGTCTTTAGTTAACAGCCACTGTTCTCTGGAATGAAGAAAGAAACGGAAGAGAAAGGGAAAGGAAGTATGATTGTCCACCCACTTTTACTGCGACCAAAATGGGCTGAGATAATGTCCAGTGGTTCACCTAACAGAGACAAAAAGAATGTTTCACACGTAGCAAAGGATAACGGGCGACTGCTTGGTTTTTTTTTTTTTTTTTAAATCATCTCTAGCAGCTCCTGCTTGTGCCACCAGATAATTTCATCCTGGCTATAAGGGGTGGGAAAAAGGTAAAAACAGACAGATTCTTTGTGGCTAATTGCACACAAAGGAATACTATCAACTGTCTTCATGGCCCTCTGGCTCCTGGGCTCTGTCGTTCCTCACCTGCCCCTCCAGTGCTGACCGGCAGCCCCCCAGCGACGGTGCCCACCCTGCAGCGCGAGTCTGAGAACAGGTTACTTCAGTTCCTCCGCCAGACATGCGCTGGGGTCTGCATTTGGTAAGAACCCCAAGAGGGAGAAGTCCTGTGTGGATGAAGTCTAGAGCTCACTGCATGCTGCTGGACAAGCCCTTTAGCTTTCTGTCATAGGGCGGTCATTGCAGTGTCTCTGTGGGACGGACTTTGTTCCAGGCACTGGGGAGACAGATGGGAACAAGGAAGACAAGCATCTGCACCTCGATGGAGCTTCCATTCCAGTGGGGAGACGGGCACGAACCACATAGATGTCGCGGGGTGTTGTGTATTAGAGAGAAATAAAGCTGATTGCAAATAGAGGGTGATCGGGAGGGCCTCCTTGAGAAAGTGAGAGGAAATGATCGTCCCTCCCTAGTTGGGTTGTTAAGAGAATTAAAATAGTTTCTGTGCACAACATCTGGCAAACCCCTGACCCTGGGCCGGCAGAAATGGTAGCTATTATCTTGGAACAATAAATTTACAAAAAAACATAATAAACTCTTGACTGTGGGCTGCTGGGATTTCGTTCTTGTATGAGACAGAGAGAGAGAAGTTTTATTCATAAGGCCCGTGTTCCTAGGAAAACGATTCTATCACTTACGCCACCCGCTTAAGGAGAGAAAAATGCAAAAGCAGTGTCTCCAAACTTTTAGCTTCCTCTGTGCTCCTGCCTAAAATCTGACATCTTAAGGAAGAAAGAGGTTGGAGACATCAGGACAAGAATTACAGACCCAGGGCCTCAACCAGCAGAGACAGAGTTTCGCTCACCTCTGTATTTCTAGCTAGCGTTCCATTGGTACAGAGTACGTGATCAATAATTATTTGTTGAATGTAGGAATAAGTGTGTCCTTTTGTGACCAATGTCACAATGCATTTCACATCTCAGAATAATCGAGCTCTTTCTCTTAAGGTCCACTGGAGGATGCACGCTGTTCTTGGACTAATGCATAAAAGAGGCTGATGGTTTCAACCAGAACATCACACATGTAGCCTTCTGCTAGATCCAGGTCTTGTTGCTCCTCTATCTCCCATGGATCCACACTAAATTTCCACAGTAGCTATTCCAGACTTTTCAACAGACCAGATACGGAAATCACTTGGGAAGTTTCCCTGGACAGCACCTTCCAGTGCTGGGGTTGGCCGAACTCTCAGCTCAGCCTGGTTTTTCCATTCCCAGACTGTCGTGACAACCCCCAGTCAGTACGGCCCACAGGGAGTGTGATTACATGGTGAGAAATAGTGAGAAAGACTTCATGTAGGAGTCCTTTTTCCAGGGAGGGATTTCAAACGCTAAGTGCAGTCTTCCACAGTCCTGGGAGGGAGCTGGAGCTCACCGTCGTCTGGTCCCCAGGAATCCCCAGGGAGAGCATGAGTGTTTCTAGGAGAAGCAGAGCAGGGGATGAGGAGGTGGAGCAATGCCAAGGAGAAAATGCTTCTCGGCTTGCAGTTTAGACACCCTGTCCCTCCTCTGTCCCCTGACGCTTGCCCCCTACTCCGAGGGAAAGGTGCAGGAACCCTGTGATGTCCACCCTTTGTTCACCTTACTAAGCCTTTATTCAGGGAGAGGAGTGTCTGGCTGAATCACCTGCTCGTTGTGCCAGGACACTTCCTAAGTCCTCTCTTTTGGCTTTCCCAGACTCTATTTTCCCCCCTTATAACTGTAAAGTGGACAGTGTATTTATGATTGGAAATTGGCTGCTGCAGCAAGTTTAATTTTAAAAACAGAGTTCTGGCAGGTATTCAGTATTACTATGGAAATGGCTGTTTCTAGCTATTCACTGATAAGCTATAGTTCAAGGACGTAAGTCTGTGTGGGAGGTTTTTAACATCCACCAAACGGAAGACCTACTTGTTGAAATAGTAATTCACAAGCACTGCTCTCCTCGGTCTTAAATATGGAATGTTCTTCTGGGTTTTTTTGTTGTTGTTAATTTGTGGGATAAGAGCTTAAGCCATGTCCTCATTTTGCTTTGGATACATAGTTAGGAGTGACATATTATAACCAGCTTTTTAAAAACACATCTTTAAGGTAATTTTCCCATTCTTCACTAATTCTCATATTAGTACATAATGGCCTCACTTAGCTACTCATGTCACACAAAACAGCACAAACTAGTTTCAAAAACTCACATTCAAACATTTTAACTTCCCATCTTAAACTGCCTCTAAGGATTTTTACATAACATGTATAAGTGAATTCTAGGAAGGATTGTAAGTAGTTCACTCCACGTAGTGTTTTCCAGGAGCCAATTTTTTTTTTTAAAGATTTTATTTATTTATTTGACAGAAGAGAGACACAGCGAGAGAGGGAACACAAGCAGGGGGAGTGGGAGAGGGAGAAGCAAGCTCCCCGCAGAGCAGGGAGCCCGATGCGGGACTCGATCCCAGGACCCTGGGATCATGACCTGAGCTGAAGGCAGTCGCTTAACCAACTGAGCCACCCAGGCACCCTCCAGGAGCCAATTTTAAGCCGCAAGCATCACCACTGTTTAACCACAAACGTACTTTTCGCTGATGTTACAAAACCCAGACTCGAGAGAAAGATGTTCTAACAGGTGGTAACTGTAACATCAGTCCTTGACTGTCCTTGCTTTAAGGCAAAGCTTCAATATTTTTACTTGGAAATGTGAGATCAAGTTTCCCGAGAAACTCTAGAATGTTTTCTCTTTTTCCCAGGCTCCAGCCAATGTGTGTATTGTTTTCACATCCTTTTGAATGCTGTCACCGGCCCTAAATATTGTGACAGGCAGATCCTGATGCTGAGGACAGAAGTGGTCTCATTTCTTATTCTTTCCAGACAGGCCAGCTCATTTTGTGTTTTCAAAATTAGGTGAACTGTTCAGCAATCAATTAGTGAGGGGCCAGTGGATCCTGGGGCCAGGGTGATAATGTGCAGGTCCCCTCTGTCCTCACGCTCGGCCCTGAATGCTGACATTTGCCAACAGCCAGTGTGTGGCTGGGAGCAGGACCAGGGACACCAGCCAGGGAGCTGGTAATGATAAACTAGAGCCACGACGAGGATTGAGTCCACACCTCGTGAGCCGCTCTCTAAATACCCGAATGCTATAATACTCGGACCAATTCTGAGACCTGGTGATTCCTATTCCCACTTTACAGGTGGGGAAACTTAACCTATCTGTAAACTACACCAGTTGCAAAACTGCATTTAAACCCATTTCTGTTTGTTTAGCAAGTGCATACTGTTTCCAGTCTCCCTTCAGAAGAAATACAGTATTAAATTCCCTTCAAAGAATTAAAAAGGGGGGGGCACCTGGGTGGTGCAGTCCGTTAAGTGTCTGACTCTGGGTTTTGGCTCAGGTCATGACTTCAGGGTCCTGGAATAGATCCCCCCATTAGGCTCTGCACTCAGCTCGAGTCTGCTTGAGATTCTCTTTCTCTCCTTCTGCCTCTCCACCTCATGCTCTCTCTCTTTCTCTCTAAAATAAATAAATTTTTAAAAAAAGGGGGGGAGTATGCTTCCAGCATATTCCAGCATATTCTCAAGTGAAAAGAATCAAAATAAGGCTTGGCAGTTTCCCCTCAGAATTCCAGACTGTACCCTTGCCTGGGGTCTTATGTAGGCTACAACCAGTCAGTCAGTGTTTCAGAATGAATCCTCTTTAGGGGGGAAAAAAAAGGAACACCTATTTATTTTATTCTGCAAACACAGAATTCAAAGTAATTACAGTTTCAATTAATCACATGTAAAATAAACATTTTAAAAAGATGTAAACATAATAACTGAATACAGATTGTAGCATGTCATTAAAAAATCATCTTACATGAAAGGTGTAATTAATTTGGGGTCTATCTTTTCAGAAGAAGGTTCCTCAGAAGTGCAGTGTGAGCGCACAAGCCAGCTGGGCAGGCGTGGCCTGACGTCCACGCTGGTTTTCAGGACAGTCCTGCACTTGGAGGCCTTCATCAGTCCCCAGCAGCTTCAATTATCAAAAGATCCATTCCGGGGCTGTGTATTTTAAGCACAGTTGAAGAATAGCAGAGCAAAAAAGGCCTTTCAACCATGGGAATTCAAAAGCAAAGGGCCCTCAAGAGGCGATTTCAAAACCCTACTCATTCAGCTTTATTCCAAAGCTTAATGACATGCTCTATGTGATAGAGTTAGGCGAACTGTTTCATCAAAACCTTTATCTGGAGCTCAGAATTGCAATATTAGGTTTTTAGGTTGGCTCCCTTGGCCATATACCGCAAGGTACTGAGGGAGTGCTAGTTTATCTTTCATAAGTAAATACACTTAGGGAGGATAAGAAATGGCATAGAAACGGCCACTCATATTTTTATGTGTTGAGAACTTACCATAGGCCATGCTTTGGGTTATTTTGCATTCACTTTGTTTCCTTATTCCCAAGGAAGACGACACAATTTATTGGACAGATTTAGATGAAGTCAACATGGAATAAGAGTGTACATTATCTGAAGGTCCCTAGATAAAACCAAAGGTTTTTGCTGGTCGGATTCCATCTGTCCTTCTCAGACTTTTGACCTCTCAAGGTCAAGTCTATGGCTCTATTCATTTTTCCCAGCCCACAGCTATCTTTGCAGATATAAGATGTAATGACTCACAAAAGGACGGCCACACAGTATGGCAGGAGAACTCCCCCTGTAGTGGAGGTAAACCATTTTGCTCAAAAACTACAGACTCCTGTGATTCCAAATTCTCTATTTAACTCCTAAGCTCCTATAACTGAGGGATGAAAAGTGGTTACAACCCAGAGTCTTTTTACAGCAATGTGAAAAGTGGAGACCGGAGAGGAATTATGTCTGTCTACTAGCACAACATACCTGAATGCTTTCTGAAACTAGCTTTTCCCAAACTGAACTTGTCTTCCCGCACAAACCTGTTCTCTCCTCCTAGGTCCCCTGTCCCAGCAGAGGCTGTCCCCAGCCACGCGGCCATCTAACGTGGAAGCATCAGCCATCTTGTCTCTCTTCTGCTGTTCCCCAGTCTCACACAATCTGAGCGGGAGCAACTCTACCTCAGAAATCCCCCTCAACCATTCTTTTCCTTCAATTCTCATTCCATTGGTAAAGTGAGACCTAGGTCATTGCTTGTCGTGACTAATAAAATAAACTCCTATTTTCTCCACCTCCAGTCTCTTCCCCACCTTCACTGTCACCATCTGTCACCCTGTAACCAGAGCCAAATTAATAAAACACAGATCAGATCATATGATGCTGCTGCTGCTTAAATTCCTTCAATGCCCCCCTCTGCTCCTCCCCCCCCCCCACTGACTATAGGACAAAAATCTGAATATCAGTGTGGTACTTAAATTTCTTGTAAATTTAATCTACTTTACAGTTCTATCTCTTGCCAACTTTTAAAATCCTTTCCCAATTCAAGCACACATTCTTGGACAATATTTTCAGTCACGTTGGATTTCTTACACTTGCCCCAAACTCTAAGGACTTTTATGTTCCCTTGCCTTTTTTTTTCAAGTTGTTCCATCCAAATAGAATTTCCTGCTTGAAATATTTGTATGTCCTCTCATCCTTCAACGAACAATCACATGCCTCATTCCAATATGATTCCACCTACACCCCAATAGAGTTCATTTATGACACTATCATAATCTATATTTGTAATGTATTATGATCATTTGTGCATATGTGTGTGTGTGTCCCCTCCTCTTCTCTCATCACCAGAATCTGAGCTCCAGATTCCAAACTTTGTGTAGGTTTGTTTCTTAGGTTGTTTTTTGTTTTGTTTTGTTTTGTTGCCTTTTTCTTTCTTTTCTTTTTCTCAGATTTTTTTTTTTT
>NC_138374.1:109552211-109576135 GCF_054177405.1 Leptonychotes weddellii
TTTTTTTTAAAGATTTTATTTATTTATTTGACAGAGAGAGACACAGCGAGAGAGGGAACACAAGTAGGGGGAGTGGGAGAGGGAGAAGCAGGCTTCCCGCGGAGCAGGGAGCCCGATGCGGGGCTCGATCCCAGGACCCTGGGATCATGACCTGAGCCGAAGGCAGACGCTCAACCGACTGAGCCACCCAGGCGCCCCTTCTCAGATTTTATTTAAAGTCTAGTTAGTTAACATACAATGCAATATTGGTTTCAGGAGTAGAATTCAATGGCTCATCACTTACATACAACAACTTTGATTTATCTTTGTGTGTTTATTTCCCAGCTCAATGAAGCTCAATAAATATTGTTGAATGAATGAATAAACCAATGAAGCACATTTGAGCAGTAGTGAGGACACCCAAGACAACACTATGAAGAGATACAATATTATATTAGTTGCGTGATACTTTAAACCAAGGCACATTGAACAACAACAACAACAACAAAGACTAAGGAAAGTAAAGATATTTAAAATTCCCTAGGATGTTCAAATAAAATTCCATAGATATCAGTAGCTTGGCTTGGTAATGTGGGGTTAGGTCACAGAGAAAGCTAAATGATTTAATCCCACTTTTACTGTGATAGAACTATTTCTTTGAAAAGCAGTTAAAAAATTCATATAGTGACTGCTATATGTGAAGTGACTGCTTCCTACCTTTCATATTGCTCTGCAACTAAATCACAGACGCATGTTACCCAATGCTCGAAAGTGCTCGGCAAACCCAGCGGAAGGAACATTAAAGAAACCATTGTGTAGGAGCAATGCCCCTGAGATCGCAGGATCCAACTCCTCCTGACAGGGCTCTACGTGCAGTTTTCTGTTTCTAGATGTTTGGTGCGACATTGAGCTCCTATGTTTTTACAACAATTCAATTGTCACATGGAATCCAAATCAAAGCAGTGACCATGGAAATGGCCTGCAGGACCAGCACGTTGCCGTCCCTGCTCTGTCTTGGGATCTTTCCCCGCTAATTTAATTTGCTGCTTCTCCCCCACCACCTCCCACCAAAAAAGGCTGTAAAACAACTATTCCTTCAATCCAAAACCAGAGCTTCTGGCAAGGGAGGGAAGATACTGTAAATAATGTGTTTGTACAGATGGAGAACTATTTTACAAATATACGTGCGGGGATATCTTTTGCCCTTGATGTCATAGGAACGATCCCAGTCACAGAGATGAAGACGCAGAGTAAATCAAGCAGATACTTCACGTCACACTTTCTGCCCCTTGACCTTGGCTGTTACATCTATAGTCATTTTCACATGACCTGGGAATAAGAAAAAAGCTTCCCTTTCATACCTTGGTCTTTTTACAGTACTGAGCGGCATCGGCGTTCTGGTTGGTTTTCATTCCAGGGTAGTTCCCATGTCCTAAACATTTACCTTTTCTCTATAACTCACCTCCCCATTATTTCACTCCTTCCAGTTGGCAGACGATTTGATCTCGGACATTTTCGCCGCCATTGGCTCAGTGACGTCCGCCTTGCTGTTGATCCTTTTTCTGGTGGTGGCTGCTTCTGTGGTTGCCACCCATAAAAGGGCAACTCAGGGAACCTACAGCCCCAGCCGTCAGGAAAAGGAAGGCTCTCGAGTGGAAATGTGGAGCATGATGTCACCCCCTGCTGTGGAGAGGCTGATTTAGGAGCATTCTGTCTCCCTGAGAAAGAGATCCGCACACTGTGAATGTGATGACCACAACTGAGCGTCTTTCTAACCTACCTGGACTTACCAATTTACAACTGGGGTTTCACTGAAACCGTGGGAAGGATTCCTTTGGCCACCTTAAAGACTTTCATGGTTCAACCTGACATCATCGTTTTACTATATTAGCCATTCAATCACAGAATAGTGTTTTTGTGCTGGTAATTTCAGCCTCATAATTAGCAAAAATATCTCCCAGAGGACAGTGTCTTCTGGGAAAGCCTCCAGTGCCTATCACTTAGCCTTTTTACCCCTGGCAACTTGGGGACACCTTTCTTAGTTTGCCCATTAGCTGGCAACTGCATTTTTTTTTACACAAAAACTACAAAATGCATTTCTCACTCTTTTTATCATGTGGTGAAAGGTTTTAGTTGTATAGCTATGATGAGATGCACACTTTTGCCCTTTAATCATGGACTCAAGAAAGCCATGGGGATGATCTATGTTTAAAAAGTGACCCAACATCAACTAATAAAAATGGAAATGTGGTTATTCTCCTGAGTATTTTTTGTATTTTGTGATATTACATGTGACAAAAGTAGCCTCTACTTACATTTGAAGAACCTTCTTATGCATTAGATCTTTTACTTATTTATTTATTTATTTATTAAAGATTTTATTTATTTGACAGAGAGAGACACAGCGAGAGAGGGAACACAAGCAGGGGGAGTGGGAGAGGGAGAAGCAGGCTTCCCGCTGAGCAGGGAGCCCGATGCGGGGCTCGATCCCAGGACCCTGAGATCATGACCTGAGCCACCCAGGCACCCCTGAATTAGATCTTTTAACTACATCATGTCAAACATTACATTTAAAGTCATTGCTTTCTTTTTTTTTAAGATTTTATTTATTTGAGAGAGAGAGCGAGCGAGCACGAGTGAGTGAGAGAGCAGGAGCAGGGGAGCAGATGGAGAGGGAGAAGCAGGCTCCCCACTGAGCAGGGAGCCCGATGTGGGGCTCGATCCCAGGACCCTGGGACCATGACCTGAGCCAAAGGCAGACGTTTGACCGACTGGGCCACTCAGGTGCCCCTAAATAAAAGTTTAAGATATATGTAGCAAAGTAGTATATAAATAAAAGTTTAAAAAATATATATGTATATATGTGCTTATATATATTTGGGATATATGCTTTAAAATTTAATGACATGAATTTTAAAATCTGCTGTAGAGCCATCCATCTTCCTCAACTACTGAAGGACATCATTGCAGAAATTGTCCCTGTCTCTTCCACGTCATCAGTTTTCGCTCTGGTCTGGATCATCCCGATAGCAGCAAACATGCTGTCATAGTTCCTATGATGTAAAATTCTCTCCTGTGGCCCACTTCAGTTACCATCCGTTTCCTCCCCAGCCCTTTCAGCAAAACATCCCCCAAAGAGTTTTTTTTTATATTCTCTGCCTCTCCTTCCTTTTCCCTCCTTCTCTCTTGAACTCAAACTAACCTGACTTTTCTCTGCACCCCCTCCATGAAATAGCTCCTGTCAGGGCTGCTGATGACCTCCATGTTGCCAAACACAGTGGTCAGTCCTCAGTCCTCAGCTAACCTCTCAGCAGCCTTTGAAACAATTGTCACTCCTGTCTTCAAATACTTTCCACCCAATGAGACACCATTTCATCTTGATTTTCCCCATACTTACCTGTCTGGTTTCTCTCCGTCTCTCCATCGTCCCCCCTCATCTCCCTGACCTCTGCTCTATTTTTTTCCATACTGATTATCACAACTTGTCAAATCCTATACATTTTTGCTATTTCCCCTGACTAGAATTTAAGTTACATGAAGACAAAAACTTCTTTTCTTTCACTGCAATAGACCCCACCTAGAACAGGCCCAAAACAGAATAAAATTTTCTGCATAAATGAACAAATAATGAATGAATGTTGTGCGAATTTGTACCTGCCACCTGCAAATCCCAGAGTGCCCAAGGTTTGTGTGGGCTGTCACTGGATGCTGCTGTGGCAGCTAAACTCTCATAGCTTTACAGCCTAACGTCCTCATCTCCCGTGTGCCCTGCGCTTCTAATATTGCTTGGTTTCAAAGATGGCAGTAGCCGTTTCTCCTTTGCATCGTGACATTACCAGCCCATCCGTCAAGAGGTGGAGTCAGTTTGCCTGCCCCTTGACTCAAGGCTGGCCTGCGATCTGTTTGACCAAGAGAATGTCACAGAAATGATGCTGGGTGCCAGAGGCTTGCAGGTTTTTTCCTCGTCTCTTGGATGGAATGAAAATACCACGTGGAGGGAGAGGCCCAGCTGTGCCAACCATCCCGGCTGAGCCCACTTCCAGCCACCATGCCTGCTGGTCTCACATAAGTGACCCCTGTGAGACCAGGGAAGGAAAAACCCAATCAATCCACAAAGAGAAATAATAAAGCATTGTTTGAAGCCACCAAGGTGTAGGGCGGTGTGTTATACGGCAATCAATTCCAGAGACACAATTATTCACACCGAGGAGGCAAACATAGGAATATGGCGACATACAATACTTCTCTGATTCTGATTCCTTTGTTTCCAAAACTGTTGCCCTGGGAAAGACTGGACTATGCAGGATTCATCTGCATAATAATAATAATTAGTAAATTATTAATAAAAGATGACCAATGGATGCCTGATTTCTCTCCGAGTGGAAAATAAGGTGAGGATCCATTAAATCCAAACACAGCTCTGGGTGGCGCTGAGGGTCACGGTCCTTCCAGGGCAGCTGTTGGCAGGCTTTGGGGCAGGGGTGCAAAGTGGACACAGCCGTCCTCCTTCCTGCCCTGGGTGAAACCTGGCTGAGGGCAGCCAATGGAAAAAGCACATCTGGTGTGTGTTTACAAGGAGTGACAGGAAGGCTCCTTCAAATGGCCCCTCACGTGGCTCCTGTAGCCACAGTGAGTGCAGAGAGAAGCAGGAAATGACAAATGACTGTAACTTAAATCAGCTGTCGAATCTGCCCCTATTTTACTTCCTTAAGTTACCACTGCTTACCAGGTCCTCTCTGGCCCCGGGTAGCCGTGATTATGATGATTACCAATTCGTATTAGCGCCAGTAACTGCAGAGTAATTGTAGAGGTAGAACTAGAAGGCACCATTCTAATGATAATTTTGATTATTATAATGATAATGAGGGATCCTATAGGGAGCTCAGCTAAGGGCCAGGGCTGTATTTACCTTGCTACGCGACATGCATTATGTTTCATTTAAAACCTTAGAACAGCTCTTTGAAAGAGGAACTTTTATCCTCATTTTAAGAGCCTCTGGAGACAAACACACAGTTTTAAATTTCTGATCTGCCCCATCCAGGTGACATGAACTTCGCCTGAAAAATGGGAATCCTACTTCTGTTTCATGGGCATATTATACTTATTAGTGTCAAACGCTTAGCTATGAGTAGGCACACGATGTCTAGCGTTCATGATTATTATTCAGATAAGGTGGGATGTCAGCAGGACAAGTGGCAAGCTCAGTTTCTCCCACCTTCTATTCTGCTAAACAAACCATGTGGGTAACCATCTTCTTCCCCTCCCTAACATCCATCCTCTGATGTATTTGTAAAATTAGCAGGCTTTGTGCAGAGAAAGATTACTTCTCCACGTCATTCTCCTACCTCAGAATTGCTCTGTGATGGCTCTCCCACCCGAACGAAGAAATCACTTCATCTATAAGACTGACATGAATTGTACATACTGCTTGTATGTTCTCAATAAAATATCAGAAAATAAATCAAAAGGTCTCAGGGCTCTCAGTCTCCCAAACAGCTGATGATAAGAGTAATTTTTTTTGAAGTTTTGCTTTACGGAGATGACATTTTTTAAATTTTTTATTTTATTTGCCCAGGCTTTTAGGGAATACCCCTAATACCTCTTTTGTTAAGGAATCACAATCATCTACAATCATCAAGAGCAAGAAAGATTGACCCATGTATTTTGGTATAAATCATCCTTTTAATGATTAGCGACCCAACTTCACCTGGGTATGATTCAAACCGTGAAACTTTCCTTAATTCTGGAGTGAATATGACCTTTCACATTTCAATCTGCTTCCAGCAAAAGTGCAACTTTATTGCTGTGCATTGCATTGAATAGTGATGACAAAAGGGCATGTTTCCAATTTAAGCCCATTCTTCTGTGAATTGGTGCCCAGGCTTCGCTTGACATGGTTCCAGAAACCTGGGAACAACATTCATCAAATATATTTGGCAGTCCTAGCCTAAGGACAGCTGCTTTAAGAACCAGTCCCAGAGTCTCCTAATATGTTGGGTGACGAGGTGATAATGTCCCCTTGAAAACCGCTCCCAAATCCATATCTTCCAGCTCTAAGTGGAGGACCTCTTGGAGATGCTCATGGTTTACAGCTTGAGGCTTTAAAATCAGAGCTCGTTCTGGGCTGAAATGAAGCAAACCCTGAGTGGAAACAAGTATATGTGTTGTTAAAAGTCCCCAAAGCACACAGGTGCTCCAGAAACCTGTGGCCACTCAGCCCTTCCTGTCATGGGTTTGGATATGTCAGTTCATACGTTAATTAATTCAGTAACATGCTCACCATCCAAAAACCTTTTATTGCCACAAGATAACATCCAGATCAGCTTCCCCATAACAGAGATAATTCAGAATACTTATTTTACCAGGTCAGGCCTGCTTTTCTCAAAAGGAAAGAAAGAAAGAGAGGAAGGAAGGAAGGAAGGAAGGAAGGAAGGAAGGAAGGAAGGAAAGGAAGAGAAAAGAAAAAAGAAATTGCTCTCCATTTGAATAATTTGGAAATGCTTAATTTTGCAAAAAGATAAACAACTAAACACTAACCACCAAGAGTAGGTTTATTTGAAAACATTGTCATATAGAAAAATTCAGTTAAGTCTTAATCTTAAATGGTTTCTATTATGGAGATCCTAAAATATTAAGTCTCTGAGGTCCAGAACATAGACATCCCCATGGGAACCCAGGCTCAAATCTCCTAACAGTCTTTGTTATTTTTCTAATGCATTGATATTTCATTTTCTGATAGGCAGAGGAAAGCCAGGAGGTCCTCTTAACTGGTGATCAGAATAGTACATGGATTTCAATCCAACATCCCTCCATGGCCAAGTACTAATTTAGTTCAAATATGGAATCTGTAGTAATAGTACTTAAGTGTCTCAAACTGAAGAGAGCAAGGACAATCTAATAGTTATGGACTATCCATGTGAAACAGCTAATAGCATCACTTATGGGGAGATTCCAATTTGTTGTTTTATTTAGCATTTGGTAGAATGCTATTGCTTTGGTAGAATGAGAGACCTTGTCAAAGGGAAAGATAAAAAGAATGGAGGAAACATTGTTTATAATTAGAAAGTAAAATACAATATTGATAGAGGCCAGCTTAAATTATTTGAAATGAAATACAAATTAAGTCCAGAACCTCTCTCATGAAAAAAACTGGCCAAACACACCCATGTGATAAAATCACATTTATTTAGATTTAATGGAGTTCAGTAACTTACATGAATATTATTTTGATCTATTGAAAGCATTTTAGTAGACCTCATATTGGCCTTCAAGAGTTACTAGTCCAGAGATAAGACAATTGTTAAAAGACTCAGAGGTGTCATAAAAATAGACTCCCTGTTGCCTAGCATATTTCATCTTAAGTCCTGTTTAATATATATTTGTTTTAAAGGGGGTAACTGGGCCTCTTATCAGAAGATATTTCTGTTTTCTTTGATCAAGAAATTAAAACTAGAGATAATAAATCTAGGTGAAAAATATTGCAAGATGGCAGATCAATTCACAGTTCAAAATTCAAGGCAGATCCTAGTGGCATTTAGGAATAAATCTGGTCAAAAACAGTCACTTTGCATGAAAGCCATTGCTGACAAGAGACTAGACAAACCTCACATTATTTAATCAATTATACAGACAAAGTAAAAACAGATTTTGGGGAAGCTATGATATTTTTCATCACTGCTACAAGTTAGATATAAAAAGTTCCATTTTTAAAGTCAGTTAATTTTCTCCTTAAGTCTATAAAAATTTCTCTTTGCTGCCATCAGATGCCAGTTGGGATGTACAGAGTAGTTAGCACGTCTCTGTCCTCCGGTAGAGGGTAAGAATGATAACCCGGCCTGTATCATTTCTCTCCATAAACAGCTCTCTTTATTAAAAAACAGTATTTGTGATCATTGAATATTTGAAGCAATATTTGAAGAAACAGAGCACTCATCATGAATGTGAAATTTCTAACCGAATATTTAATCCAACTGTGTGTTGTAACTTCTCTTTCCCACAAAGTTTCTGCGTGTAAACCTCTTTTCCAGTCATATTCTCCTGCTATTTATTAGTGGAAGACTCATTAACTCAAATCCCCATTGAAAAGTTCTGGAATTCCATGGGGGTGCCTGGGTGGCTCAGTCGGTTAAGCGACTGCCTTCAGCTTTGGTCGTGATCCTGGAGTCCTGGGATCGAGTCCCACATCAGGCTCCCTGCTCAGCGGGAAGCCTGCTTCTCCTGCTGACCCTCCCCCTCTCGTGCTCTCTCTGTCTCTCACACACACACTCTCTCTCTCAAATAAGTAAAATATTTTTAAAAAAAGAAAAATTCTGAAATTCCAATCCCTACAAAGTTGGTGTGAAGGTTGCTTCTTCTTATCTGAATGAAAAATATCAACTAATTATCCCTACTCTCTCCTTTTATGGTAAGATAAAGGGCACCCTCCCTTCTCCCTCACTGGTGGCTCATGTTAGAGTGCAGGAAAGGGTGAAAACATCAAAATATTGCAGTCTCCTCAGTTCCCTTTGATGTGTTGACTTTTACAGGAGTCTTGTTCCTGTCACAAGTGGCAGCCCCAGTAAAGGGGTGCAGGCAGCAATGGGTGGCCTACTCTGTAGGTTAGGCTTTCCAAGGCCACTGTTAGAGAAGGGTGGTAGGGTTGCCCTCCTGGGTCCTGTAAGCGTCCCTGGGTCAGCAGTGACGGCGCAAAGCAGCCTTGTTCCCTTAACTCAATCCAAGGTTGAGTTGTCAGGTAGCAATGACAGGGTGACACAGCTCCTGAAACACTTGGTGCTTTCCAGAACTTTTTAGTCTCCTCAAGTTCATTAGGAGATTAGGCCTGTCTTGTCACATGCACTTTCTTCAGAGTCCTTGCTCTGTTCTGGACCACCCTTTGCATGCACTAACTCCCTTGAAGAGTTTGAACAAATCTCTCCACCTGCTCCTAAGAGTGGCCCAATCTCAGGACACAAAGTAAGAGCCTTGCAACCCCAGGATTCTGCAAACAGATATGCACACATCACCCTAAATCCGTGACCTGGATCGATATGTGGATGGTGAAAATCTGTCTAGCAAGAAACTGCCATGTTAGTGTAAACATCCGTAAGCAGATTTAGCTGTTTTTCTCCCATCAGTGTTGTGTCCCAGTGAACTTTCTTGTATATCAGCATCACCACCCTTTGTGACCTATGAAAGGAAATGTGATCTCACTTTTCCTTGGTCAATACTATTTACTTTCCAGCACAGAGTGCTCTGTTCTGCTTTAATCACCTTCTACCACCTCTTCCACCTATAAGACCAAGAAGGAAACTGAGCTAGCTGGCGACTCCTGGGCATCTCCCTACATTCTGCATCTCTCACCTTCCTGGTGTTGTATCCTTGAAGTTAATTAAATACAGGGGCCTGATCTCTCCGAAGGGTCTCCTGACCCTGCCTCAACTTCCCAACTCGTTCTTTTGCAGACAGTTTCAGGGATGCCCAGACCTCTAAGGCTTTCAGCACTTCCCAACCCACATGAGGTTATCAAAATGCATGTGTTTTGAATTATTCAAACATATCTGGAACATACAAATCTCATTTTAAGACCAGTACATCTAGTAATACTTCCCTCACATTCATTCTAAATAGCAGAATTATTCAGTTTACTCATTTAATGAGAAAAAAAAAATCACCAAATGTCTTGCATTTGGTGCCAAGTACAACTGGTTTCTCTTCAGATCGCATAAGTCTTTCACCTTTAACATAATTAATTGAAATCAAACATAATCTGAAATCTTACCTGGGAGGAGAAACGGTCGTGGTAGAAAAGATTGCACAGAACACACAGAAATTTCTGCAAGGAGTCAATTATCCTGAAGGGAGATTATTTTACTCTCCAGGGCAAAAAAGTAGCAGAGCTCCAAAAGAAGTGCTCCTGTGTGGAGGGAGGCAGTAAAGGATGGAAAAGAGAGGGAAAGGAGAAGCCAACAATATAAACACTGGTCTGGTGACATTTAAAATGTGATAGGATGA
Organism: Leptonychotes weddellii; assembly: GCF_054177405.1. NCBI lineage: Eukaryota > Metazoa > Chordata > Mammalia > Carnivora > Phocidae > Leptonychotes > Leptonychotes weddellii. The sequence goes on from NC_138374.1 coordinate 109,562,181, forward strand.
GAAAGTTTAAAAAAAAATAAAGTTCAGCCTGCAAGCAAGGGTACCCAAGACAAATCACGAAATAAGATGCAGCTAATTAGGCTGAAATTTCCACATTGCTGAGTATGTCATTCAAAGTATCCATGATATCAACATGAGATCATGACCTGCTTTACCATGTGCCAAGGGTCAAATTTGATGAGGATTCTATCAAATAATTTAAATACAGCTAAGTTTTAAATGACCTCTAAATTCTTCCCTGCTGTGCTAACATTTTCAAAATCATGAAACAAATATGTGTAGAGAAATCACTGGAACAAACCAAATGTCAGTTGCTTGTGTATATTATTCAGTTTAAACCTTAAGATACATAATGGTCTCTACTGTTAACACCGTTAACCCAGACTAACCTACAGCTTGTAATAAGAGAGTGATAGCAAAGCAATTTGAAAATCCTCTTAAAATCTTGAAATCAAGATATCCAGAGAATTTTAACTCACTTTATAATTGCATGTTAAACATGAATATTAATACTCCATAATAATCCCCCCAAATAGCATTCCTTGATTATGATACAGAATGTTACTTTGCTATACTGTGTTGATCCCCCATGTTTTAAATATAATTTTGATGAGAAAGAATTGTTTAAATTTTTCTAGCAGGAAATTTTTAAAAGACTAATTTCAAGTGTCTCTCAATTGTCATTTCTTTAGAAATTCACGTGATTTTCTAACAGTTTGTCAAAGAGCATGTCCCTTATTATAAGAAGCCTATAATATAAAACAGAGCACTTCCTCCTACCATCTGTCTCACAAGTTGGGATTTTTGCCTAATGGGTGTATCCAATTCGGACATTTATCAAATCTCTGAAAGCTTAGCTCTTATTTTAAAAATACTTTTTAAGTTTAGGGCGCCTGGGTGGCTCAGTTGGTTAGGCGACTGCCTTCGGCTCAGGTCATGATCCTGGAGTCCCAGGATCGAGTCCCGCATCGGCTCCCTGCTCGGCAGGGAGTCTGCTTCTCCCTCTGACCCTCCTCCCTCTCATGCTCTCTGTCTCTCATTCTCTCTGTCTCAAATAAATAAATAAAATCTTTAAAAAAAAAAAAGTTTAAATTTGGGGGGAAATTGAATAAAATACTATGTGAATACCTTCAGTATATTTTGATATCCCAAAGTGAGACCTCAAATTAGAAACTGGAGTTATAAAAAGGAATGTGTCCATTTTCAATACATGCTTTCAAATGAAAGCCTTGCTTAAATGGTGTTAGTACAAAACACCATCAACATGAGGCAGTCTCCATATTTAAAGTAAGTTTGATTCTAAAGTAACAAAACTGAAGAGTAAGAAGTTTGCCTCCAATGCTGGTTCTTGACCAGAAGAAAAATTAAAAAGTCGTAGATGACATCTGTGAAGATTCTGAGAGGGCGTTCAGATGCTCTGAACAGCTTCCTTGATCTCGCCAAGCATTCTCTCACAGTTACCATGCGTAATCAAAGCGGGGCTCCCCAGCCTGCTCTCCAACAACGGCCCATAAAATTGAAAGGGAAAAGATACCATAGAGAACACGTATATATACAACAAAGTTTAGCTGAGGTTGAATTAGCTGAGCTGGAGAGTATGGGGGGATAAAAAGAAAAAGAGAAAAGGAGAATCTGTACATTAATGCAATCTCACCAAAGGATATCAGGAAATTCTGTACTCAACATTAAAATCTTGCATAGTGCATTTTGTAAAAAAAAAAAAAAAAAGAAAAAAAGGCTTGTCTAATAAAGGAGAGAGTTGATAGAAAAGAAAATCATATGGAGAATGCATGTTAGGCAGGCCATTTAGTTTCTGTCCTGCATTTCTGCCTAATACAGCATGGAGGCCAAAGCCAGACTGTCAGGTTCATATCCTAGCTTGGTCATTTGTTGGTATGGGACTTTAAGGATATTACCCATTTATTTTGTTCCTCAGTTTCTTCATGTTTACAAAGGACTAATTACAGTACCTACTCCAGAAACTTTTTTTTTTAAGATTTATCTACTTTAGAGAGAGAGAGAGAGAGAGAGAGTGCACACAGGGCAGGGGGAAGGGGCAGAGGGAAAGGGAGAGGGAGAGAGAATTTTAGGCAAACTCCACACTGAGCGAGGAGCCCAGTGCAGGGCTGATCCCACGACTCTGAGATCATGACCTGAGCCAAAACCAAGAGTCGGTCACCAACTGACTGAGCCACGCAGGCGCCCCTACTCCAGAAACTCTTAAGAGCATGGTGCAGGCATCCCCCCCAACCCTTTTTAAAGCCATACATATAGTTCTAATAAAAAGCCATGTTTGACAGCCACTGGATTAGAGAAATACAAGATTCATATAGCTTTATGTTACGGTTTTATACGGCAAAATGCCATGAATTCAAACATATACACAAAAGTTTCTCAGTAATAATTTATTCTAAGAACAGGTACTTCTATTTTAAATAAAGGGATCTAAAACTTCAGGGAAATTAAGTAACAGATGCAAATCAATGGCAGAACTTGGAGGAAAGTTTTAATTCACCTGGAAACATCCACAGTACACTTTTATTTTTATGCTATTCATACTGTATTTTTCACCTATGTACACATTTTTTTGTGTGTCCTGTTACTCATTGTTACTTCTAGGCAAGAAAATTCTCAGACTCACTACATAATAATACTCCAAAGAGGATATTTTCTTTCACTTATACATAAGGAAAAGCCAATTGTGTTTTTTGTTTCTGCATCTATAAAATTAAGATATGACCATCTCTCTCATACACAGACACTTAGAAGTATTGAGACTAATCTCTGTGAAGGTGGTAAGCGAAATGTTAAAAAATCAAAATCAATATACACCTGAAACTAATATGACATTGAATGTCAACTATACATTGATTTCAAAAAAAAAGCTTATATTATAAATCAATAAAAGTTAGCTAAACCTGATGCTTACAAGGATAACGTCTCTTTTCTTGTTGTCAGACCTTTGCTTCTTCTATGGAAACAAGACAACTTCAGCGTATCACTCCCCAAAATTCTGTACCCAAAGGGAAGCTTTGTGCTCATTTCAATAGGAATTTCACTTTTGCCCTCAGTGGAACTGTCATAGCTCTTGGGTGAGACGTTCACCCTTCTAATCTCTGGAGCATTGTTCATATACTTTACTGCATTGTTCATATACTTTACTGCATTTCATTTCTGTCCTCGACTTTTAAATCAAAGTCAATAAATACAATTGTTGAACTTAGACAGTTCTGCTCTGGTCTATCTAGTGACATTCTACTTACCTCTTCTATGATTTTAGAGCCTAATAAAATTAGCTGACCATACAGGAAAGAATGGACACCTCTCAAGCGGACCTGTCAGAAAGATTCAGGCTGGGACTTACACTGTAGCAGAGTTACAAAGCTCAGAGAGGAAGATGGCTGGGTCCTACAGCATCTCACCTGGAACACTGAGAGGAGTAACTGGCTAATTAGAAAAGAAGAGTCACCACCATGCAAAATTTTAATTATGACCAATTTTATTTCACAGCATCTCACCTGGAACACTGAGAGGAGTAACTGGCTAATTAGAAAAGAAGAGTCACCACCATGCAAAATTTTAATTATGACCAATTTTATTTCATAACTGCATTGTTGGGCACTTCATGGTAGTATGTAGTTCATCCAAGATTTATGTTTGCATATTTTTCAAAAAATTCCCCAAACAATACTTTTATGTACAATGTCCTCCCAATAGTAGTCAACTTTAGAGATGATTTATACTGTAGCCTCAAGGATGCAAGCACAGTGAAACAAATCTCAATGCTGGGTAGGTCTTTACAGACACCTGTCACCCTGTCTGGCAAAAAGCTCAAGATTTTCAGTCCTTTTAAACAGTTATTCATTTAAAGCAAAAGAAATAAGCTTTGGGAAAGTTCCGTTTTAACCTCTCATGTACCTTAATGCATATTAAGTTGTAGACTTCATGCAATTCATACTTGTTTGCTGTTTTAGGCATTGCTGTACGTACTAAATCGTAACAGATTCAAGAAATCTTGTTTTGGGTATAGGATCACTGAATGGTTCTCAAAATAACCACATGGAAGTTACACTACCTGAAGGATGGTGCGTTGAGCATGCACAGAGTTCAAGTTCGGTCCTGTCCTAAACATCGCATAACCAACCAGAGGGTGGATTTGTAAGGTACCTCATTAAGGTTCTCATCTGAGAAGTGAAATAACACGGAGACAAAAGAGACCTAGAGGTTTCTCACATCAAAGAGGTAATAATTTGTGACTTTGCAACCTTTTAAGATAAAAGATTGTGTATTTTAAATTACTTAACTAAAGTATGGTTTGAAGAAAACATAGCTTTCTGGATATAAAGCATCTACTTGACATTGCTGCTCAGTACCTTGTTTAATTTTTTGGTATGTATGCATATCACATCGAGAGCTACAGATTTTCCACAGTGCTTTTCTGCCTCATTCAAGTATAATAAAAGTAGAAATCTATAGAAGCTCTAAGGTTAAACAAACTGTACATTATATAAAAATTAACTTAATTTATAGACAGTCAAGAAGTATTGGCAATGCCTTTTATAAATCTTACCAAAGATTCATCACAAAGGATATTACAATCTACATACGTGGTCATCACCATACAAATGCCATTTAGATTTATGTGGTACAGAACTGAATATTTGTTAAATGTACACATGTAGAATCAGCATTTAGCACTATATACACTTCTTTTAAAGTAACAGTATTGTCAATACTAACCTAAGGTTCAGGATTTTCTTATTGCATATTTATGGTTGCTGAGGCAGTTAGTTATGATACAATAATGCAATATCCATAATTATTTTAAATAAACAAAAACATTTCTCCTCCCAACAATATAATTTTTTCTAAGATCACATAGAACATTGCTACATACAGCTTTACACAAATACTGAAAAACATGACCTTAAGGCATCTGCTAGAAAAGCAGATGTGCATATTTATATGAACTAAATTATGCAGGAAAAATATTGCACAAAATCCTATTATTTTCAAAATAAAATATGCTTTTCTAAATACACGATTCCCTATATCTTGACCGAATAAAAATGTTAACCAGTTTGCTCAAAGCTGTTCTGCCTCTTAAGTAAGCTTTAAGAAACAGACACTAACAAAGTTATCAGGCTCGACACAGGAAAGACGTGGGTCCTGACACAGAATCTGTAAAAGCTATTTCCTTATATTAAGAAGTGCTTTGGGGAATTAGATTTGGATATTCATTCACTTTCTGAAATTTGTGTTCTGACTTACAAGTATCTACCCAGAGTTAGGGTCTTTTATGCTAAACAAATTTATTCATAAAAATAATATTTTCCTGAAATTCCAGATTTTCTAGATGAGAAGGAAGATCTACTGCTGATTATGAGAATATTCACAGTTTTCTCCTCTTGATCAGGAGACTACCTCTTCATGTTATTTAAGAAACAACTAATTCATGAACATTCCTGAATCCCATTATAAGGATATTAGCACAGAATCTGAACAACAGCACTGTTAAATACACTTTTAATTTAAGAGGCGGGGACAGGGGAGGCTGTTTCTAGAGAAATGCTATTATCAAGATAAAGACAGTAAAAACTAGTTTCCATCAACATGCACCTACACCCTCAGTTAATCCTAAAGTAAGTAAAGTGGTCTAATGATTACAAAGGAGCATCATGCCATTCTAGAGCTCTGTGCTGCCTGGTCAAAAGATTGAGCATAGTGGGGACAGAGAATCAGAGAAACAAGGACACTTAGTTTCTAAGAGCTTCTAAGTCTGTCCTTTAAAAGTAGGTATCTTAAAATAGCAGCATTATTATATTTGTTAAAATAATAAAGTTAATGAAATTAGAAGTGGTACCGTGGTTCTATACTTAGAGCATGTTTTAGATTGAGCAGCTTTAAAGGACTTTTTTTTTTTTTGGTGTTAGAACCTTGGGCTAACAGAGATTTGTCATTTCTTTCCCTTTTAATTGGTTCCTTCAGAGCAGGGGCTATGTTACTTATTTTATTTCCTTATATCCCCAGTTACTGTACCTTGTATACGACCCATACAAAGGGTCGATAAATATTTCCTAAGTGCAATGAGTTAGGAACAGAAAAATCATCCTGCTATGTTTTGGTACCTTCCTAAAATATGCTAAAGTAGGTAACCATCAAAATTTACCACTTAACAACACGTTGACCTAACAAAACAAGAGCTCTTAAATTCACACATGACTCTTCTATCTCCCCCTGAAATATCATAGATGCAATATTTAAGGACCCAAAGGATAAAAGCTAGAGTGGGATTCAGGGAGAATCACGACGGTTTAGAGGCCACATAAAAGATGGCGCACGATAGCCAAAGACTTATTCATTTATACAACTCTGGCAGAACAGGTAAAGCTTCTTTGAAAAACAAATTCAAACAGCAGAGGAGTTTATACAAATATTTCATTTAGTTATAATAGAAAATATGAACATGGGAGAAAATAAAATAATACTTTTGTTTGTTTCAGAATTCACCTTAATTTCACTTTATTCTCCCTATATCCACCATAATACTGGGAAGTCTAGTTTAAGAGCAGACTGAATACTCAAAATATTAATGATTTGAAATACTAATGCTTTTGGATTAGTAGTCTCTTGGATACTAGCTTTCTGGATTTTTTCCAAGAATAACATGTAGAGCTTTTGTTTTTTAACAGAATATAAAAGCTGATTTTGCATGTTAGAATAAGGCACAGGTCCAGTTCAAAAATACCTTGATGCAAATATCCTTGTGAGTGGCCTCACGGCAACAGTCTTGTAGTCAAACATCTCATGAGGTGATCAGATGATAGAAGAACCTACATTTCTGAGGCCACGATGTTTATTAAGCAAATGGACTAAAACTCCAATTTTACCTATGCTACACTCTCAATTATCTCATTCTTCAGACTATGAATCCTGAAGGAAAACATGCATTTCAATAGTCATATTAAAAGACTTTTTCTTTTTAAAAAATCACCAAGAAATATTTGCCAAGCAGATTAACCACCGGAGTGATCTTTTTTCCTTCTCATTTAAAACAGCTCTTCTGATAAATCCACATGCTTTGACAAAGTGAAATGGAATTTTGTAATGAGTAGATAAAGGCAAAATTTGACAAGAACCATGAGTCTTACTTTTGTGTTAATAAAATAAGGATTAAACACTTTTTTCCTTAATATACACGACTCCCTCCTTATAAGGAAAACGAGATTTGTCTTCCTTTACAAACATGAATAAATAATTGTCCCCAATAAAACATATCTGTTTAGATTTTGGAATGTAGCTTAGAAAAGAAAAAAACTTGGTCATTTTCTTTAAATTATTTAAAGACTGACCTGGATAAATATTTTTAAGCAATGTTTTTAACAAATCCCCTTCCAGGGTTTTTTTTAGCTGAAAATTAAATTCTTTCAGTAAATATTTTAGGGTACAGTCCTGATGGGGCTCTTGAATGGTTTCTCAAACAACTTTTCTAAAATGACAATTTTTAAAAAATAATCATGATTGGGGATGTACAGGATATATATTGAATATACAAATACCAAATTAACCGTAACACCACTGTTTTTTTCCCTTTATTTTTTCCTGTCAATCTAGCCTATCATGAAGCAGTCAATGCACGATGCCTTCTGAGATGAATTTCAATGTTTAGCAGTGAATTTGAAGGAGAAGAGACGAATCTCCTATGCAGAAGGATTCCAAATAATTTTTGTAGATACTCCACCCTAAGGGAGAGGAAGCATAAAGCCCTACTCCTTAGGTGTGGGCTATATACTGTGACTTCCTTCCGAAGACTACAGTATAGAAAGGGAGGGAAAAGAGCATAGAGGAAAAACCTGACGAACACCACCTCAGCTAGGTTATCAAAGTCAACATCAACATTCACAAATCATGCTGACATTATGTACCTTGGGTATGATGTAATGAAAATGACCTTTTACTTCTGTAATCTTCCTCCCCCAAGCCCACAATCACAGTGTAATCATGAGAAAAACAGCAGACAAATTCTAATAGAGGGACATTCTATAATATATTCAACCAGCAGATCAGTACTCTTTAAACCTGTCAGGGTTATCAGAAACAAGGAAAATGAGAAGATGTCCCAGCCAAGAGGAATCTAAAGACACATGACAACCAAATGTAATGTGGTGTCTTGAATGGGATTCTGGAAGAGAAAAAAGACATTAGGGAAAAACTAAGGAAATCTGAATAAAACAGGGACTATCAATACTGGTTCACCAATTGTGGCAAACGTACCATACCAAAGTAAAACATTAATCATAGGGGAGATTGTATGCAGGGACATAATGGGGACTCTCTGTACTTTCTTTGTAATTTTTCTGTAGATCTAAAACTTCTAAAATATAAAGTCAATTATTTTAAAAAGTAAATTTGCGATGATAAGAAATGTTTTGAATTATTAGTTAAGAAAAAAACAAAACAAAACAGGAACATTTCTTTATCAGGACAGTTCGTGTTGCATTTGGCTTTCTGGGGCTGGATTCCTAGATAGCAAAGGCATACAGAGAGACTGAAAAAATTTTAAAGTGTCTCATTTGTAAACAGAAGTCATTAATTTCACATTGTAATTCAGCACTTCATATATTTCACTGAGTGAAAGGTAAATGTGTACCTTTATACATTTTGGAAAACATGGCTGCAGTGTCCACAAGAGAGCTTTTAAATTTTGAAAAATGAATTTTGTCCTTGATTCAACGAATAGAAAAAGGCATTATTGCTCTGCAGAACACTTATAACTTATCCTTCAAAATTTACAGGTAATTCCATAAATTATTAAAGTATGCTAAATATAGGCTTAGGATTAAGGCAGTTAGTGGGTCAACAGTTTCAGCAGTTTCAGGCTAGTTTTGATAAGTTTTGATATCCTGACCAGTTCATGCTCAACCAGATTAGTAGGGTCGCTACTGGTTATGCGCAAGGGTTATATATGCATATTAGTTTAAATAAAATGAATGGCATTAAGCACCAAATACTGGGAAATCATGTTTGACATATACTTCCAATATACATACAAACTAGTACCTGATTTAAGAGCACAGTAGAAGAATCAGCTTTACATTTAAAAATCAATCGATAATATATATTCACGAGATGAATGAGTGGAGAAAATGTATGTTCCAAATGAAAAATAACTTTTAGACAGCACTAAGAACTGTCATTCCCACAAATAATTCTGTTTACTATAGAGATTACAAGGAATCCTAAAATGTCTCCCTAGAAGCTTGGATGCAAGTGAGTGACTCTTAATAGTTGATTTAAGGGTGGTTTTCACGCGTGTTTTCTTCTGAAATGTTTAAGTCTTGCTGGAAGGCAGATGTTATATGACATAACGACACTACTTCATGAAGCAGTCCAGAATCTTCTGAAGTCTCTTTGGCTTCTTTCCCTTCTTTCTCCCAAGGAACAAAAGTAGATGAATGTCGCCCAAGGCTGGGTGTAAGCAGATCGTCTGAAATCTGGCTTAGTGTTTCTTTCTTTTCTGTTTTAGCTTTTTCATTTTCGGAAACTTCAGGCGAAGCGAGCTGGAGATCCAATCCTGAGGCAGAAGATGGCTTTTCCATGACCGCAGGCTCCCTCATATTGTCAACATTGAGGTATTTTTCATTGTTTTCCTCCTTCAGGATAAACAGAGAATCTGTCAAACCGCTGCAGGAAACGCGCTTCCGGGGAGAGGGAGGAAGGTGTTTGCCATGGAGGGCACTATCATCTTGCCCGAGATGCCACTCTACTTGATCACCAGAACCACTGCAAAGCAGGGCCAGATTATTCTCACTGGGTGCATTGGATGTATTCTGAAAGAAGAAACAACAAATTCAGAAAAATTTTAATGAGATTATGTTACATGAGCATTTTTTTTCCATTTTGAAATAAAATATTAATATCTTTCAAGGCTGACAACTGGGAAGTCCCCCCCAGAGGAAATACAGCGTTAATTCTGAGCACCTGCAAATGGCTCTATTAACAAGAAAATACATAAACATATACAATTTTTTATTTATCAATTATATTTCAACAAAGCTGAAAAGGTAAATGAAAAAAACCTGCCAACCCCAGCCCCTCAAAACCCCCAAAAAGACCAACTACATCAAGCCAAGTTCTGGAATTACAATCACCACAGTGTGGCCATTACTCACACTTCCATCTCTTGTGTTTTTAAAACATTTATTTCACTATGTTTAAAACACTCTTCATTTTTGAAGCAATATAATGAAAAACTACTTGAATTGAGACATTTCTTAAACATATTTTCAAAGATCCAGGAAATATGGAAAAAAATGGGAACATTTCATACTTAAAAAATTCCCCAGAAAAGACAACTATAAAACTAGATTGTAAGAGAATATTACGGCTTGATAAAAAATTTTTCCAATGAATGTCAATAACCACCAGAACTGGATACATAAATGGGAAAATACAGAATTCTGAAACTAGAAATAATTCTTAATGATTAAATTTTCTCATATTTTTGAAGAGTTGACTACTTCCCTGTTAGAGGTTAAATGCTTTGACCAACTAAGATTATAACATGAGGCAATGCACACCAAAGGGTAAGAATGTTTTCATTTAATTTTTTTAAATAGATTTTTATTTATTTGAGAGAGAGAATGAGAGAGAGCATGAGAGGGGGGAGGGTTCGAGGGAGAAGCAGACTCCCTGCCGAGCAGGGAGCCCAATGCGGGACTCGATCTTGGGACTCCAGGATCATGACCTGAGCCAAAGCCAGTCGCCTAACCAACTGAGCCACCCAGGCACCCCCTCATTTAATTTTATAGGCTGAAAAAATCAACTAACCGTAGGTTTGTAATCAATATCATCCATTGATCTGAAGAAATCCAAGCTCTTCGCTGCTGCTAGCTTTCCTTGGTCTGAGCTGTGTGTGCTCAATGTGTCTAAGATTTCTCCTAGGAGGTCCATTTCGCCTGAGTAAGGACTCTTTACTCTTGTTTCAACGGAGTCATCACTTTCATAAAAATAGGCAGAAGCTTCTTCTCCATCTTCAGAGGACAACCTGAAGGAAAATGAAGCATGCATTAGCAGTCACTCCTACACGCTCACACACCTACACATGTATGTGAGCAACCTCTCCCCAGTTACATTCCATCAGTGAGAGAGTCTTAAAACCAAAGTGCTTCTCAGCAGAACAACAAAATGGTGAATTGGTTCATGGCCAAATTCTTTAGAGTGATGTGTGTATACCAATTCAAATACAGGAAATTTTGAGTATGTGCACTAAGAAAATACAAACAGATAGCTATGGGACCTTACTCAATCTGCAAGCCAAAGCAGTGCTTTTCACACAGTCTAGTTCTGTGGGATTTGGGACATTAGCCTTAGAAATAGTAGATGGAACTTTTGGAAAGCTTGCTATAGCCTGAGTTCACTTTCAATATTTGTGTGGTTTTCCCTTTATTTATTTATTCAAATATTTTAGAGAAGAGTGCATATTCCTTTATATAGACAAAGATATACTTAATGGAGAAAAAAAGACTGTCCATTTTGTCACCCCCATATAAGTTTAAATTGTTTAAAAAAACTAAACGCTATTGTTATTGCCCTTTATGGTGAAATTAATTTTTAATACTTTGTATTAAAATTTCCTCTTCTGATATCACCACAGATTTAAAGCCCTCCCCTTCCCTAGCTTGTTTTAATTGACTATTATCACTGTTGCTGCCATTTAACCTGCCCCTCTTCATGAGCAGGGTAGGGGTCGAACTTAGGTGGGCTCCTATTTCCCCTTTAACACTATCGCAGATATTTCTGTAGGCCTTACCACTTTCCAAGAACAAGATATTTCAGATCTAGCTTGCTTTCCCATCTCAAGATTCATCCCCCATGAGACTCCAATGAGCACTGGTTAATTTTGCTGAAGAACACTGCAAGGGAGCAAAATCTGATCTCTAGGAGTGTACATCCTTTGATTATCTTTTGAAATCCTAAAATGTCTGCCTTTCAGCCGCAACACTTAGCAGGACAGTAAAATCCATCACGACTTACTTGCTCGCTCTCTCGTCATAGTCGTCATCATACAGAGCACCATCAAGACTCTTAAGAGGTCTTTTTAAGCGTGCCTAGAGGGAGGAGTTGACCATAAATTGGCATTAGTAGTTAAAATAAGTCTTTTTCATAAATTTTAAAGGAACAATTTGATTTGACAAGAACGCTTTTAAGAGAAATATGAATTCAGGATTTTTTAACATTACTCAGTAACTTGACAAGCTGTGCAGTAAGAAGGGGAGGGAATCAGGCAATACTGATGTCAACACTTACAGCTTAAACACTTACAGCTTAAACAGACAAAAAACAAATCACTGGATTGAATACACACACACACACACACACACACACACAATGATCTAGTCTGTTAGTCCCTGGTTTAAAAATACTTAATTTATAATCAATTATATCCCCATGCACTTATCCCCTAGCTTCAATAATCATCAATATTTGCCCATCTTGTTTCTTTTATCCGTCTCCCCAATTATTTTAAGGCAGTACTTCTCAATACTTAATGTGCATATAAATCTCTTGGAGATCATGGTAAAAATGTAGATTCTGACTCTACTGGGTTCTAAGGATGAGGCCAGAGTTTCTGCATTTCTTTTTTTTTTTTTTTTAAGATTTTATTTATTTATTTGAGAGAGAGAATGAGAGACAGAGAGCACGAAAGGGGAGAGGGTCAGAGGGAGAAGCAGACCCCCTGCCGAGCAGGGAGCCCGATGTGGGACTCCATCCCGGGACTCCAGGATCATGACCTGAGCCGAAGGCAGTCGCTTAACCAACTGAGCCACCCAGGCGCCCAGTTTCTGCATTTCTAACAGGCTCTTAGGTGAAGTTAGTGCTGCTGGATCTGAAGGTCCCTCACTGAATAGCAAGGTTTTGAACCGAATGCTAGACAACCTATCATTTCACCTGTAAACACTTCAATATATCTTTAACAGATATCATTATCTTACCATACAAATTAACAATTATTCTTTAACATCCTCTATTCTCAGACCATTCTCATATGCCCTTATTACCCCTAAAATATTTTAGTTTGTTTATGTGGACCAGAATCTCAACACGGCTAACACTATTTGGTTGATATATCTGTCAAGTCTCCTTCAGAGACTATCAGTTACACCTTCCCCATCCTTTGTGTCATTTGTGGCCTTGAACATGTGATTCTTATCCTCTTCCTATAAACTTGGCAGTCACATCTGGAAGCTTGGTTAGACTGTTTCTGGTTTTTTGTTTTTCTCTGTTTTTGGCAAGAATATGCTACATGTGTTTGAGATGTGTTTTTTTTTACTGCATCACACCAGGAGGTACATCATGTTAAGATGTCTCACGTTGGTGGTACTAAGATCCATTAATGGCTTCAGGATTCAGGTTGGCTGATAACTATCCATTATGAATTTTCTTTCACTTGATGGTTTTAGCATCCTATGATAGTCCTTGGGTAAATTAATTATGCAGAAGGGGCTCCAAAATTATGTTTTTCAAAAGCATTCCTTCTATCTTTACTTGTTGGCATTCTACCAAGACTTTTGTCCTATTAACTATTTGGCTATTCTGAAATACAAGGTGTACAGCAGAGGTAGGATAAATTCTTGATGCTTTCCTTTTGTTCAACAATTTCCAGAGTAATGAGCTCATGCCTACCAATCTCTAAATGTGAGCTGTGAGGGTTTTTAAAATGTCATCATCATTTGTATATATGTGATGTGGCTCAGCCTATCACAGTTGTTCTTCTTGATTTTTTTTTAAAGATTTATTTATTTGAGAGAGAGAGAGCATGCGAGTGCAAGAGCATGCATGGTGGGGAGGGGCAGAGGTAGGGGGAGAGGGAAAGAATCTCCAGCAGACTGTGCTGTGTGACTCAGGCGCCCCTCTTCTTTTTTTTTTTTTTTTAATGGTTCCGGTCTGCTGCA
>NC_138374.1:109576235-109600106 GCF_054177405.1 Leptonychotes weddellii
ATTCATTGTTTGTGCATAACACCCAGTGCTCCATGCAGAATGTGCCCTCCTCAATACCCACCACCAGGCTAACCCATCCTCCCACCCCCCTCCCCTCCAGAACCCTGTTTGTTTTTCAGAGTCCATTGTCTCTCATGGTTCGTCTACCCCTCCGATTTCCCCCGCTTCATTCTTCCCCTCCCGCTACCTTCTTCTTCTTTTTTTTTTCTTAACATATATTGCATTATTTGTTTCAGAGGTACAGATCTGAGATTCAACAGTCTTGCACAATTCACAGCGCTTACCAGAGCACATACCCTCCCCAGTGTCTATCACCCAGTCACCCCCAGGCGCCCCTCTTCTTGATGTCTGATCTGTCTCATTTTTTAATGGTACCATGGTTATGGTTTTAAAATGGTTCTTAACTCTTAAAGATATATCTTGAATATTTGCAGGTTAAATATGCTGTGCTATTTACTTCAAAAAAAGCCAGGGGTGGGTCGGGATCATGGGTAGGGCTGGTACTGAAATAAGACTGACCATACATTAATAACTGTTGAAGCTGTACTTCTGAAAGGTATCCAGGAATTTTTTTTTTTTTTTAAGATTTATTTACTTGAGAGAGAGCGAGTGGGAGGCACAGAGAGAGAGAGAGAGAGAGAGAATCTCAGGCAGATTCCACGCTTAGCATGGAGCTGGACGGCGGGGCTTGATCTCACAACCATGAGATCATGAACTGAGCTGAAACTAAGAATCATATGCTCAACCAACTGTGCCACCCAGATGCCCCATGGTATCCAGGAATTCTTATAAGCTTCTCTTTACTTTTACATGTTTGAATTATGTAAAGTGTTTTATCCACAATAAAATAATTTAAGTTTTTTTTTTAAATGGTCCCATCTTTGGTCAGTGTTAGCCCATTCAAGTTGTTTTCTGTGTCCTTTTAAAAAAGATTTATTTATTTATTTGACAGAGAGAGAGAGAGACAGCAAGAGAGGGAACACAAGCGGGGTAGTGGGAGAGGGAGAAGCAGGCTCCCCGCTGAGCAGGGAGCGCGACGCGGGGCTCGACCCCAGCACCCTGGGTTCATGACCCGAGCCAAAGGCAGATGCCTAACGACTGAGCCACCCAGGCGCCCCTCCTGTGTCCTTTAAACATGATCTCAGAAGCTCTTTACTAAGCTTCTTGCTTTTGGCCTAACATAATGTCTCATTTCAACTTACACATTTTCTGCATCAGACCTGGAATCAGCCACTTCCTAAAAGAGTTTGGTTCTTCTAAGTAGGAAATGACATTTAAAGGCCAGATCTGGGTGCTATGGGCGCCACGGCAGCAAACCACGTTTCTGAGTGGATGGCAGCAAAGCTGAATTTGGAGACTTGAACTATTATATCATCAGAGGACTAACTTTCTGTCTTCCGATTCTGATCTCCCAATCTAAACAACTCTTTTCTTCTATTGCAGCCATAAAGAATAAGCAAATCTCTGGAATCTATGGTACTGCATCCTTACTCCTCCACACCCTCTGTGCCCATGCTGGGAGTGGTAGGAAGGAAAGAGTGAGTAGAGAGAAATATGTTTTTGTGAATCCTGGAGGAATGTATAGTGAGTTTCTCCATGAGTTTGGTGATTAGCTATGTATTGGGGCCTATAACCGTAATAATCATTTTACGACAAGTTTAAGGTATGTGAGTCAAAAAGAAATCTGAGGAATGGCCTAGGCACACAACTATCACAGTATTATTTCTGAAGGGAAAACACATTTCATCCACCTCCTCCAAAACTCACAAAATATAGTACAATTCTTTGTTTCTAAAAACAAGTAATTATTATTACATTGACATCTGTATATGCTTAACATTATGCCAGGTAGGGGTCATGCATTCAATTATTGCAAGAAAAAAATCAGAACTAAAACCAAACAAAACTATGAGGGAGCTGAGACTTCATGCTGCTACTTAAAAAATCACTATTGACTATCTAAGAATTATTACAAGATATCAAATACATAGCTTAATATTTATGTTTGTAAATACTTTGGAAAGCACTCTCACATACACATGCAGTGGGGCTGGGGTCTGGGAATACAGAGTTGAGTTAGGCTGAGTCTCTGCCATTAAGGAGCTCGGAGTCTAATGAACCCCACGATCAATCTGGAGGTATACCACAGAGGCTCCATAATTTGCTCAAGATCATACACCTTATCAAGAACAGGAACCACAGCCAATGTCCTTCTCTGCTGTGTTGCTAGTCCCTTGTTCATTTTCTTTCAGAAGTTACTTTTATATTCTACATCTGCCTGAATATACTGGAGATTCTCAGTTGTTTTATTTTGTGTTGTTGTTAACTACAACTTTTTTTTATGAAGCTACCCACATAAGCTTCACAAACATGTTTGAATTTGGTTTTTTATTTCCTAGCTAGGTGAGGGTTCTATCAATTTCTAAATAGGGATGCTGTTAAATGGTATATCTGGTAATGAATTTTTACAATAGAGTTAAAATCAGAAATACAACTGATTAGTATATTTTCCTTTTATGTGTGTTAATATTTGTGCTATCTATACTCTTAGTACATGTACTTACAAATTGTTTGGCTATCTGAAATAAGCTCCTAATTAGTAGTTATTGGATATATATCAGGCAGTAGGAACTGCAATCTCCATATATGAAGTGACAATGTACAAACACATAGTCAATGTGTCAATGTTGATGACATAAAATTACATAATGGATTAAGGTCACACAAGAAAAACAAAGGGGGAAAAAGTTACAGTTTGATTAACATTTAAGGTAGAGAAAAATGGCAGCTTATGTAACATGAGCATCATGAGTTTCTAAGCTTTTATGAACCCAGATTATCCCTACATTACTGTTTCTGGTGGATTGGGACTCAGGTACCATGCTTTCAGGGGAAATAAAGGATTGTTTCCACTATGCCAGAACACACAACAGAGGGCAAAAAGACCTGGCCACAATTTTGTAAATAGAAGTCTTTTATGGATAATTGGTAGCAAATAAGCTTAGACTGCAGAAAATATATTGTGTATTCTTTAGGGTGGTAATACATAGCCAATAACAGTACATCTTTACCTGGGCTCATAAATCACAGATATATTGTTACTGAAAACCTGCACACTAAACTAAACAGAAACTGAAATATAAATGACTAAGAAAGAGAAAAGTAATCTCAATACACAGAATAAAAATAAAATACCTACACTTTTGTAAATACAACTGACCTTTGGGAAGAAGTATATATTTTAATTGTTTTAACTGTAACAGTAATAAGCAGATGCAAATGCCAGTGGAATGAGTTTTGTATATTATATGTATTCAGAGAAAAAATTTCTATTTCAGATCTGGATAGGAATCTCAAAGGAAGAAGTGCCCAACAGGAAAGTTGTTAGGGGCAATAAACACTTTCATCATAAATGATTATCTCCCACTCCCTAAGCGCCAAGACAGTCATAACATGGCCTGTAGTTAGGGACAGACGCTTTTTTTAAAGAATGATTATGAACTGATTAAGAGATAAAGATATAAGCAGTCAACATGGTAAAAAATATTGAAGAAAAGGAAAAAAATAAGTGGATTCCCAAGGGGAAAAAAACACCTTAAAGATATTTTTTTCAAAGATCTGCTGGATGATGGGACATCCTGCAAGCACGTGGAAACTCGGCAGACAGCAGGGCAAGCCGGCCACCCCCTGGGTATCTGCTCTTTGCCATTATTTAGGTTCCTCTCTTTTCTGCATTTTGAAATGTGTATAGTTTTTTTCATAACTTTTTTAAAAAAGATGTATTTATTTACTTGAGAGAGAGAGCAAGTGGAGGGGGCAGAGGGATAGGGAGAGAGAGAATCCCAAGCAGATTCCCTGCTGAGCCCAGAGCCTGACACAGGGCTCAATCTCACCACCCTGAGATCATGACCTGAGCTGAAACCAAGAGTCAGAAACTTAACTGACTGAGCCACCCAGGTGCCCCCATAACGTTTTTATAGAAAGGTGAAGAGACTTCTTCTTTTCTGGTCAGAATACCAATAATAGTCCAGTTTTTAAAATTTATTGCCACAAGGGACAGAATTATAATGCTGTTTTTTGCTGCCTCCAATCTTTAGGACACGTTAATGGACTGGGATGACATTTTCTGGGTGTCCACAAAGTTAGCCACCAGCCTCTTTTAATCATAAAATTCAAGCTTTTCAGGTTCTGATATTTTAAAACATGATTAGAGTTGTAGGAAGTGAAGGTAATAATAAAGTCACACAAAAAGAAAACAGTTACATTGTACACATTTTAGCACATGGTATCACATTGATCTTCATAATCTCAGGCAAAAATCCCTTAGTCTGTTATTTGTTTAATGGATATTGATACCAGTAGTCAAATCTAACTTAGAGATTAATAAATTCACTTAAGTAACACTTTATTTAGATAAACAATACTCTCATAAAAATGCACACAGTTTTTGCCAAATGAAATGCAACCATTTCAACCATTAAAATATCTTACCATACACATGGTAAAAATATAGCTAATGGGTGCCTGGGTGGCTCAGTTGGTTAAGCGACTGCCTTCGGCTCAGGTCATGATCCCGGAGTCCTGGGATCGAGTCCCACATCGGGCTCCCGGCTCAGCGGGGACCCTGCTTCTCCCTCTGACCCTCTCCCCTCTCATGCTGCTTCTCTCTCTCTCTCTAATAAATAAATAAATAAAATCTTTAAAAAAATTTTCAGCTAAAATTAATTAAGAGGATATTTCTCCATCCTTCAAATCAGCATCACACAGTTTTATTTTTAAAACCTAAATATACATTTGCCAGAATATGCCTCAATGTTCCTTTTGTAAAAAACCTCGTATCTAGTAATTTTACTCCCTTGATTGATTAAAAGCATTAATTGCCTTCAAGGTAAAAGTCAAACTTCTTGGCATTAAGGAGAGACTCCCATCCAAACATGGTCAAGACCTATCTTTTTGCTTTTTCTTTTTGTTCTTCTCCCCATGTCCAACTGGCCACCACCTAATACTTTAGCCACAGCAAATGACTTATTAGTTCTCATACAGAATTCACTGTTATACCATTGCACACAAGGGACCTTTTGTCAGAATTTACCTTCGCTTTCTTCTTTACTAAAAACAAAAACAAAAAACAGTCCTACTTATTCCTCAATATGTAATGCAGATGTAACCTCTGTAAAGCCCTCCTATACCTGCCCTTTATGTAGCCACATATTGGGCAAACATCTGGCCAATGGATTAATCATATTGTATTATTTGTTTATGTGTCTGCTTGCACAATTGTACCCTGAGCTTTTGATAAGTGAAAGTCACATCTCATGCTTCTTTGTGACTTTTGGGCTCTTTTGTATGACTTCTCAGCATGGAAAACAATAGTATGCATATAATAGGTGCTTACTGGATGTTTGTGGAATAAAGAGATGCCAAAAAGTCAGAGAAAAATGAGATGTAGCTGCTGCTTTATTTTCAGGGAGTGCAGAGTAGCAGCTTTTAGTTGGTTTTCAAGAAATATTTGTTGAAGGAAACAAACAAAAAGGATAAATAACTTTCTTCATTTTGTTCTTCATTTATCAGGTCTTGCAAGTCCAGGCCCTTGGCCCCTTGCCCACTTCATTCATTTTGTTCTAACCCACAAGGCATTGCCATAGCCTTCTTTCAATCCCTTATATTTGCCCTGACTTGTTCCACCACAGGACCTTTGCACATGTTGATTCCTCTCCCTGAAAAGCTCTTTTTTTACATTTATTCCCTGTTCCTATCCCCATTATCTCTGTATGTACACATCTGTTCTCATTTGAAAATCTAAGTCTCTATTATCCTGCTTTGTAGAATGCTACAGCCTCTAAACTGCTGATAGATCTTTTAAAAGGCAAACTTAACAATACTACACTCCTCTTTAAATAAATCCAATGGTTCCTTACAATTTTGAGGATAAATCTCATCCTCCTTACCTTTGCCCAGAAGAATCTGGCTAAGTTAGTCTCTCTGAAGGTTCCATTTGCTACACAGATGTCTGTTCCCACACTACCAAGCCCTCTTCTTTGCTTGTATGCTTCCCAGTGTCTTCTGCCTCTGTCCTACACATGTGTTGATGTGTCTACCAGAACTTCCCTCTCCATGGTGTTTCCTCTCTTTTTCTAATTATCCTTCATGCCTTAGCTCATGAATTCCCCCTTCAAGAAATATTTCCTCATTCATCAATCAATTTATATGCCACCTAAAGTGCCTGTACACATATTTCTCATGGGACTTGTCCATCCCACTGCACTATGGTCATGGTTAAATTCTCTCTCTCCCACTGTACAGGAGATTCTTGATGGCAGGTGTCCTGCTAATTTACCTCTCATACCCTCACCAAGCACGTGTGTGGTACATATTAGTGTCAGAAAAACTGTAAAAGACGTTGAAAGGAACAAAAGATTATGGAGTGTCCTATCAGAATTCTGGATGTTGTTTAGACGCCTTTGTGGGGTTATTGGATTCTATAGTAATCTGAATCTTGCATTGTCTTTATCTACCTTGCCAGGATACAACTGGACACAAATCATGCAACCAAGCAGAAGTTAGGACAAGCCACTATGATGAAACAAAGGTTGGCTATATTTATGGGGCCAGTGGCTACAATGCCTTCCCAGGAAAACATGCCTGGTGTCTGTCTGACAGAGTCCAGCTTTACAAGTGCCTTTTTTTTTTTTAAAGATTTTATTTATTCATTTGACAGAGAGAGACACAGTGAGAGCGGGAACACAAGCAGGGGGAGTGGGAGAGGGAGAAGCAGGCTTCCTGCTGAGCAGGGAGCCCGACGTGGGGCTCGATCCCAGGACCCTGGGATCATGACCTGAGCCGAAGGCAGACGCTTAACGACTGAGCCACCCAGGTGCCCCACAAGTGCCTTTTTGAGCAAGTCAGGGAACAACAAATCTGGAGAACTTTGAGAAATTCACCCTAATTTATAGGCATTTCAGATAGAACTTATGGTTGGAAAGATTTCTTGGGTTTGGTTTCCTAGCCTCAGGATATGAAATAACAGACTTTTTACAAGCCCAAACTGAGATTTCTTATGAAAACTTCCTGAAAGGGGCACCTGGGTGGCTCAGTCAGTTAAGTGTCCGTCTCGTGATGTTGGCTCAGGTCATGATCTCATGGGTGGTGGGATGGAGACCTGTATCAGTCTCCATGCTCAGCGGGGAGTCTGCTTGGGATTCTCTCTCTCTCCCTTTCCCTCTGCCCCTCCCTCCACTCACTCTCTGTCTCTCTCTAGAATAAATAAATCTTTTAAATAAATAAATAAATAAATAAGAAAAGAACACTTCCAGAAAGAAATACATTCTCTGGCCTTAAAGCTGGTCAATACTGCATGGCTCTAGATCTATAAAGCAAAGTCAAGGAGACTTATATGGTGAATTATCATCTTATTGCTCCAATATAAATAATAGGACAAACCTAATGAGAACAGCCTTCCTTTTTTGATCAAAAATAATCTTTGAGATTATTATTACAGGGAAAACTGTAAAAGATTTTGAAATGTGTCTTTTCGAAGGAATGTTGGCTGTTGTCTAGCATTCCTTTCCAGGATTATCTGATACTAATGTGGTCTGTACCATTCATAGTCCCTGACTATTTGTAACCTTACAGGGACAGAAGTCAACCCATGGAGGACTGGTGGCAATGCAACAGCTTCATGTCCACAGAGATACAATTTTGTCCAGTGAAGTGCAATTATTATGGTGTAGATATTGATGGTTTTGGTATCCATTACCATATACACTTCAGTATTCCTGACTAAGTGTCTATTCTCCAGATTATCTGTTGTATCAGCTTTTAACATCTTACTATTTCCCTCACTAGGTAATGAATGAAATAAAATAAGGGAGTTATGTAAAATTATTCTTTAAAGTAGGCATTTAATGTTTCCTGAATAAATGAATACCTCCATACATAGTAGGTAGTTTCTGTTGAGTATTGAAATGAATTAAAAAACGGATAAACTATATAATGCAAAGAACTATCCTAATTGACTTGACATAAGCATTTTCAGTGTTCATGAGGTACAGAAAATCATTATATTCATTTGTTCATTCAACAAAGATTACAGAAATACTATCTATGTGCTAGGCATTGGGTTTTATGTTAGGGTACAATGATGACTGAGAACAAGGCTCCCTGCCCTCATGTAGATTAAATTCTAATAAGTTAAAAATAAATAGCCATAAAATAAACATTACAGTATGACTGTAATAATTTGTACTAAAGTATGATTTCTTTGAGGAATTTGACCTAGTTGGGGAAATCAAGGGAAGTCTTTCCCTGAAAGATGTTTGAATTGAGCCCTAAAAGGTCAATAGGTATTAAGTAGATGATGATAAGAGAGAACAAGATGTGCAAAGGCCCTGTGGTGGGACGATCACAGCATATATAATGGAATGACAGGCCGCTATCAGAGCGCTGTGGGTTAAAACCTGTCCTAGTGCACAGGGCTCTTTGAGGGTGCATTAATTTTGCAATTACCCTTTTGATCACTAGATGGCAGATATATACTAGGAAGGCAAAAGACTGAATAAATTTAAATTTATGGAGGGTTGTAAGGAAATGGGGGAGATAAGAGGATCTAGCAAGAAAAAGTGGGAGATGAAAAACTGGCTGGGGTGGGGGCACAGGCAGGCTCTGATAATGGAGAGTAACAGAAAGCCAATTATTGTTTTATTTTCTTTCAACAAATATTTGAGAACCTACTGAAAGCTGTTATTGTGCATTCCTTAAAATAAGGTAGTAACCACATCTCAATTTTAAAAAATTCTTAGCATCTCTTGATTCCACAAAGACCCGTGAAACACCAGTTACCCCTGCTACTGTCTTCCATACTGTGAGGCATAGTAAAGGAAAAGATATCCCTCCTCTCAAGATTTTCAACAAATACATGGTAAAAATGCCAATTATTGAATATGATAAAGTAGCTGTAAATATAAACTTATCCTTCATTGTAGGAATATAATTGAACCCAAACTTTTTGATCAGAGATGAAAACTTATTTAAATGACCGTTAATACCAGTCACAATTAATGTCAAGTTGTAATATTTCTAGTAAGTAGGCTGAGTCAACAGATTAGCAATATTAACAATACAGAGCTATAACTACATACTATAATCAATGGCAAATTCTGGGATCAAATAAAGAGGTTTAGAAGCTTCTGAACGGTACAGAGCTGGTGCAGCTATAATATTCACCATGGTCACTTTTTCACATGGTCACAATTTCACTCACAGGCTGTACAAATTAGCAAATAAGTATTCGCATTTGTAACTTTTGTGGGAGCCAGTACTACATGAAAAAAGGGTATATATCTTTTGGATGCAAAAAGACATCATAAGAAACAAAATAAGTAGTTTTGGATAATTTTACATCATTCTGACATGAGGAATTAAAAATAAGACGGAGCACTGGATGTCATATGTCCACAATCAGACTCCTAGGTCCTAACACATATGATTGTAAAATAAAATTTTTCTCACATAGAAATGTAAAATACATATCTAGTACACATAAAAAATCACAAAATTTTGGAAGTAAACACTTGTATAGGGATGCTTATTAAGAATGTGAAAAATACTACATTAAAGCAAAAGGAAGGGTTTCAGCATGGAATAAATTTTATTAAAGGAGATATCCTACTAGAGAAGCTCAGTCTATAGCTAGACACTGAATAGAATAAAGAAAACAGATTGGGAAAAACGAGAAGGAAAACCATTTCATATGAAGGAAAAAACCAAAAGCAAATGTATAAAGAGTGACAGAGGCAGAAGGCCCAAGTCATAAAACCATCAAACTTAATGTTTAAAGAGACTTCAAGAAATAAATT
Source organism: Leptonychotes weddellii (assembly GCF_054177405.1). Lineage (NCBI taxonomy): Eukaryota > Metazoa > Chordata > Mammalia > Carnivora > Phocidae > Leptonychotes > Leptonychotes weddellii. Next base: position 109,586,090 of record NC_138374.1, read on the forward strand.
TGGTTCAGCTACAATAAGCATGATCAATGTTTCCTTTTTTTTCACCACAATCGTTTCCGGAAAGCACATCTGACAGTTGAATGGTGAGAAACATTCCCGATGCACAAGGACCCTGGTAATCATGCAGTTACCATTTTTGTCACTAGATGGCAGACAGATACTAATAAGGCAAAATACTGGGTAAGTTTAAATTCATAGGGGGTTGGGGGTAGGGGAAAAATAAGGGATACAGGCAGATGAATGGGAAAACGCAATTTTTTAGACTTCACAAAATTAAGATGCTTTTAATATATGAATTTTTTTAAAAACTGGCATTCTCTATGCTACTGTCCCCATTTTAGAGTTGAAGTAACTGAGGTCCAGAAATGTGACCTTGCTTACCCAAAGTCCACAGTAAAGCCCTGAACTTAAGACAAAAAAACAAAAACAAAACAAAACAAAAAAGAACAAAAAAAACCATACTTGGATGAAATAATATGGAAATAAATGAAAGAAACTCTACCATACATAATTATAATAGCTAAACTTTAAGAATGCATGGCATTTTACTGAACAGAGTTTTAAAACACATGTTGTAATTTTTTATAGGTTGTAACTAAAGGACAGAGTTAAGTGACTTACCCATGATTGATCTGCTTCAGTGTGTTAGATGTTTTACATACTACACTGTTTTTCATTAAATACCTAATTTACCACAAGTTTCAGTCAACATTTTCCCCATTTTTTACAAAATAGGTAACCAAAAACTTAAAAAAGTAAAGTGTCTTAGGCAAGATTAGACAACTAATGAAGAGCTAAGACTCCCACTTAGGTGTTCTGACTCCCTGAACAGAACTCCTTTCAGTATAATTATATTAGGTAAGTACTGAGAGACTCAGAAGAACTAACTGAGAATTAATCTGAGAAAGACTTTCTTAAAATGGCAAGTTTTAACCTCATTTTTTTAAACCTCATTTTTAAAGCAGGTGGTAGTTACAGAATGACCAGGAGTGCTAATGTTCCAGGTAGATGAAATGGCAGGGTGCGGAGACAGAAGATGAACACACTTTTTCAAAGATACTGAAGACATATTCCTGTCAGGGCAAAAGAGTAAACTGGAAGGATTAACAAGATACATGTTTGGTGAAGTCTGATGAATTCAACTTGATGGGAGCTATTATTATTAGGCTAAGGAAGTAAGATTTCTTAGAAGCATTAGAATTATATTTCTGAGCAGCTGAGTGCTATGTGAGACTTGTTCAGGAGGGATGACTTTGAAGTGGTCCAGACACATCCAAGAACCCTTTACCAGTTCTCCTAGTTCATGGTGATCTTGTCTTTTTGGTCAGCTTTATTCACTTTATTCTCTACCACTCAGCTGTCACCTGATATATGCTCTCTTATAAAGGTAGTATTTCATTTTAAGCACATTCCTGTCTTACCAAGTCCTTGAGATCAAGAATCATATTTTTTAATTCATTTTGCTTTTAATTCCACCTCCATTTAGAATGTCAAGAGCAGCAAAAGAATGTCAACTCCCATCCTAACAATAAGAAAAAGCTGGGTTAGCTAAAACAAAACACAACAAAACCCCAAAATCATAATTCTTCTTGAACCTATCAGAGAGCTGAGTTATAAGGCAACCAAGTAAACTGAATTCCAAAGGGTTACAAGCCTCTCCAAGGAGAGATGAGAGACCAGAACTACGTCACTCAGCAAAGCACAAGGAAAGAAGTAGCTGGCATATAAGCAGGGGAGAGAAAGTCTGCTAAGATTTAACAGTCTTAAAGACCAAGTATGGGCTAAGAGGGTCAGTCTGGAATAGTTGGCAGTCTCAAAGGCAAGAGGAGCTGGCACTCACAAGCTCTTTCCACAGATAAAATCCTATAATTTTATTTGCTAAATCAGGCAACCCTACTACCTAGTGCTACAGAGAAAGACTAGGGGCAAGACAGGAGACTGAAAAGAGCTCCCCTTGGTGGTACAGGCAAGCAGGATACAGGTACAGGCTGCTGCAGGGAGCAGGTATAAAGCTCTACTTACTTTAGAAAAACATTAATTGATACATAACAAAAGCCATAAACTGATGGCAGATAGCAAACTCAATCCCAAAACTTCTGGGGAAGTATAAAAGTAAGAACTCCTTTAAGGAAGAGCAGGAAACCCTCTTAGGCACAGGACTCTACACTGACTACAAGCAGAAATCTATCACCAGTGGAGAGGGACAGGCAGCCTCCAAATTGCCCAAGACCAGTCACAGATATAAGAAAGTTTATCTGCCATGAAAGGAAGTGGAGGGATGTTGAGAAAGCCCAAAATCTGAGGCACAGGGGCACATGGCCTGCCAAGGATGAAGCTGGACCACAGCACAGAAAACCCATAAGGCTAGGACCAAGTAACCAGCAAAAGAAGTTAACTGCTGGGGGAGGGGCAAAAATATTGAGAGAGATCCCCTATGTGGCTCTGATATAGCTAAGAGTGAGGGAGAAACACTAAGAAAAACCTTCTAGAACCTCCACTAGAAGTAGTCCACTCTAAACACAAGATAATAGCAGCCCACTGCAGGTAATGATATCAACAAAATCCAAACCAGTTCAACTTGTGATGGATTCAATCTCTGAACTAACAGCATTTAGAACAAGAGTCTTGGTCATTTCTGGGTGTAAATACTATTTAACTTATTCTCTACTGCCTTTTCACACATGAGGTCCAGTACTCAAGAATTACCAGACATAAAGAGTAAGGGGGAAAAAAAAGATGGATAACGTGCATCATAGATGAGATGACAGCAGAAAGATGAAATCCATAAAAAAGAGTCAAACTGAAAGGATAGAAAAAAACATAAGAGATGAATTCTTCTGCATCAGCTCATCGGGAGACTGAAGAAAAAAAATCAATAAACGTTAAAACAGGTCAATAGAAATTATCCAGACTAGCATTTCTATACACTAACAGTGAACTATCTAAAAAAAGAATAAAATAATTCCATGTACTATAGCATCAAAACAATAAAATACTTAAAAATAAATTTAACCAAGGAAGTGAAACATCTATACAACAAAAATATTAAGACATTGATGAAAGAAATTGAAGATGACACAAATAAATGGAAAGATATTACGTGTTCATGGATTGGAAGAGTTAATATTGTTAAAATGTCCATACTAAACAAAGATTTATAGATTCAATGCAATTCCTATAAAAATTCCAATGGCATTCTTCGCAGAAATGGGAAAAACAATTCTAAAATTTGTATGGAACTATAAAAGAATCTGAATAGCCAATTAATTGGCTAATTTGTCTCAAGAACAAAGTTGAAGCATCACAATTTTTGATTCCAAAATATATTACAAAGCTATAGTAATCAAAACAGTATGGTACTGGTATAAAAACAGACATAAAGACCAATGAAACAGAATCAAGAATCCAGAAATAAACCCATTCTTATATGGTCAACTATTTTTGATAAGGGTGCCAAGAATACTCAATGGTGAAAGGACAGTCTCTTTAATAAAGGGTGCAGGGGAAATTGGATAGTCACATGAAAAAGAATAAAACTGCATGAACTGTGCCACTCACAAAAATTAACTCAAAATGCATTAAGGACTTGAATGTAAGACCCGAAACCATAAAACTCCTAGAGGAAAAAGCTCCTTGGTGTTAGTCTTGGTAATGATTTTTTGGATATGACAAGCACAAGCAACAAAAAGAAATATCAAGTGGAACCACATCAAACTAAAAAGCTTCTGCATAGCAAAAGAAACAATCAACAAGATGAAAATTTCTTCCATTCTCAAGGAATGGGAGAAAACATTTGCAAATCATATTAAGGAGTTAATATATAAGGAACTCATACAACTCATACAATAGCCAAAAAACCCCCACAAATAATCCAATTAAAAATGAGCAGAGGACTTGATTAGACATTTTTCCAAAGAAGACATACAAATAGCCATCAAGTAGATGAAAACGTGCTCAATATCATGTGATATACAAATCAAAACCACAATGAAGTATCAACTCACACCGGTTAGAATGGCTACTGTGAAAAAGACAACAGAAAATAAACACTGGCAAGGATGTGGAAAAAAGGGAACTGTTGTGCACTGTTGGTGAGAATGTAAATTGGTGCAATCTCTATGGAAAACAGTATGAAGATTCCTCCAAAAACTGAAAATAGAACTACCATATGTTTAGCAGTTCCACTTCTGGTTATTTATCAGGAGGAAATGAAATCACTGTCTCATACAGACAATCTGCACCCCATGTTCACTGCAGCATTATTCACAAGAGTCAAGATACGGAAACAACCTAAATGTCTATCGATGGATAAATGGATAAAGAAAATATGGTATGTATATAATAAGATATTATTCAGTCATAAGTAAAAAAGAAAACTGCTGTTTGTGATACTGATAAACCTTGAGAACATTAAGCTGAGTGATACAAGTCAGACAGAGAAAGACAAATACTCTCTGATCGCAACTGTGTAACCTCAAAAAGCCAAGCTCATAGAAACAGAAAGTTGATTGGTAGTTGCCAAGGGCTGGGAGTGGGGGAAATGAGGAGATGTTAGTCAAAAGGTACAAACTGCCAGTTTTGAGATGAATAATTTCTGGAAATCTAATGAACAGCATGGTGACTATAGTTAACAACACTATATTGTATACTTGAAAGTTGCTAGAGAGTAGGTCTTGAATGTTTTCACCATGAAAACAAAGAAATGGTAATTTTGTGAGGTGAAAAATGTGTTCAGTAATCTTATTGTGGTAAACATTTCACAACATATATGTGTACCAAATCTAAAAGAATTATCCAAACTGAAACACAAAGAGAAAAGAGAACAGGAAAAACAAGAGCAGCAAGAGCAACAACCACTTCAAGAAAAACCAGAATACAGCATCCAAGTGAGGAGGAATGGGTCTAATTCTTTCTGTTCCCAACACATAGTAGGTGTTCATTAAATTTTTGTGAAGGTTGCTGTTGTAGTGGGTAGAATAGAAACAATATCACCTAATACTTATCAAACTTCTAGTGAGTATTGGAAAAACAAATTCTATCACTACACTAACCCCAATCTCCACAATAACTATGGGAGTGGACACGCAATCATCATTTTATAGATCCAAAAGCTAAGAGGATTAGTGAGGTTAGGCAAGTTGCTCAAGTTCAAATACCATGCAAGCGGCAGAGCTGGTACTGTGGTCCAGATTTGTTACACCCCAAAGCCCAAGATCTTTTACACTTCCACATGGGGTCTTTGTACCTAGTGATGAATGTGATACAAAGAAGTGAAAAGGAAGAATAAGTACAAAGGTCAATGAAGGAAAGTCTTTCTGAATTTGTAAATGATGGTCCTTAGTAAGGTAACAGGAGGTAAATGATCTTGAAAGTAGTCCTTGCATATAGCAATGTTCAGAGGAAGTACATGACCTTGAAAACTGTAAACTAGCACACAGCAGAAATTCAGGTAGTTTTTGTTGAATTGAATTAGTTTCTCTGTCATGGTGTTGTCCATTGGGTCTACATTGCACCATTAATTACACTAATGGAAGCTTATTTTAATTAATATTAAGTTGGGGACTATTCTAGAATTAGACTAAAGAAATCTCCATATTAGATTTTAGAGATAGAATATTTGATATCAGAACTGACCCCTTTAGAGAGTCCTTTTACCGATGTTACGAAGTTTCCTTTAGGAAGTTTTGACTTCCTTTAGTTTGGAAAATACTGTATCAAAGTCATCCTAGAAACACAAATCATTTCTCCATTGTTAGAGATTATATACAACCTACCCAATGGCAGCATTGTACTAGCTATTCTAAAAGGCTCTCTCTCACTGAAGTGTGTTAATAAATGGAAAGAAGACCATGTATTCACAGTATTCATTACTCATCTGTGTTTATAAGCAATATGATTGTAAATTGTTAATACTTTTAAGCCAATTTTTTAGGACAATTCATATGACAAATAATTATGTTAACTATAAATATTTAAAATACATTATGTAATTATTTATTTTTTATTTTTTTTATTTTTTTGTTTTTTAATATTTGAAAATACAAAATTTAACAAAGCTCTTGCAGTAACTTTTCACTCCAGAGAAATTATTGATCAGCATAAATATAAAAAGTTATACAAGACTATTAAAATTATTCTCAAAGCAAAATAGATAACTAGAGTTTTTATAAATGGCAAACTATTTGTAATTTCACTTTTGCTGACAGGGTTTCGATATTTTAACATTTATTTATTTTTTATTTTTTTAAAGATTTTATTTATTTATTTGAGAGAGAGAGAATGAGAGACAGAGAGCATGAGAGGGAGGAAGGCCAGAGGGAGAAGCAGACTCCCTGCTGAGCAGGGAGCCCGATGCGGGACTCGATCCCGGGACTCCACGATCATGACCTGAGCCGAAGGCAGTCACTTAACCAACTGAGCCACCCAGGCGCCCAGTATTTTAACATTTAAAAAGGTTTCTTCATGCACAACAAGTCCACTGTATTTTCAATAAAACAGAATTTGGTTCTTTTCACCAAATGATGTGAAGATGATTTTTCTAGCTGGAATAAACAATTAAAAAGTCAGCAATGATCAACAAAATAATATTATTTCCAGCCACCTTAATAAACTATGCTTGTAAAAAGCACATAACTAAAGATTAAAATATTTGATTTGTAAAATAACTATAGCTGATTTTATTTTTCAGATTATCATATCAACATAAGCAATGTAGCAAGAATCTTAACAGAAATTGCAATTACTCTATATGTATTTTGGATTCAAAAGCATTATCTTACAAATATCAAAGACATTAGTAAATGCAAAGAGGGAACAGACTTCTGTGAAATGACCAGTATTAAACTCAAACATTAGAAAAACCATAAAGAACTTCCAGAGAAGGCTGCAACACAGTAGTCCTATTTTGTAATTGGCATGAGGGCACAGGCTAACTTGTTAAGATATTTATGTATTATTCTAATATTTTATGTTCTGCATCAGGAAGTATAACAATGTGTAGTAGATACAAATCCAGTTCAAATTATAATAAGATTCTATTATACTCTTGTATTTATAATCTACTGACATTCCTGGAAATTTTTCTCTCTTGAGGGACATTAATAGGCAGCAGCAGTAACCCCTACAAAGAAAAGACTGGCTTCCTCTTTCATCAACACTAACATTGATCTCTGACCAAACTTAAAAGCAGTTCTAGATACAAAACAGGAAGAACATCATCATTTTTTTATCCCAGGATGCCTGGCAGAACACAAGAATTTGTCCATTAAAAATTGGGTGCTTTTGGAATAGAGAGCTATTGTTAATTTCACCAAAAGCCCTTAAAATAATTAAAGTAACAGGGGGAAACTCTAAGTTAAATAGAACAGAAAGTAATGAGGAAAAATATGAGCGATGTGATTATTGATGTAAAGTCTAGAATGGTAATACTCATTATATTTACTAAAAGGAAAACTGAGTGGTTTTGTTTTTGTTTCAAGACTTTGTAATAAATGACAGAGTCAATTGTGGCAATAAAGTTGAAGAGTAAAATTATAACATTAGAAAGGTACATTTCAACCTAAAATGATCTCATAATATATACTGAGCATGTTCACATTAAGTGAGACTACCTTCCACTATGTCTTTTTAATAGACCTGGTATTGTTTAGCAGAACTAAACATTTAAAAAATGAAGTCCCAGCCAGTTACTGAAAGGAGTTGGTTTTGAATTATTTCTTTGAAAAAATAATGTTCTTGAATAATGTTATGACAATATAAATGTTTCAATGTGTATTTTATTGCATTTCTAAAAGAGACTATTCTAAAAGGCAAATTTTAGAATTATAATTTTTTTTTTTTTGGTCTGTAACTATCATCTTTCAATGAAAGAAAGTATTATATAATGCCCACTAGAGGGCATTCTTGTAATCTATAACTGAATGGGGGGGGTTGGCAGGGTACAGATTTTAACTATAATCAAATTTGACATGTTGGAAATTAATATTATTTCAACAGAAAACAACAGGGGAAAAATTAAATTTCTTCAAAGATATGTACCCATATTTTTCAAACGACTTAAAAGATCAATTTACAAATTAGTGACATTAGTATAAATTAGACTAAATACATGCTATGTCAAAGAGTGACTTTGGGATGGACATTGGGTAGGGTATGTGCTATGGTGAGTGCTGTGAATTCTGTAAGACTGTTGAATCACAGATCTGTACCCCTGAAACAAATAATACATGTTAATTAAAAAAAAACAGAGTGACTTTGGGACAGAGACTACTAGAATGTGTTTTCATTTAGGCAATATATTTTTGTGGGCATATTTTAGTAGAAACACATTTACTTATTTCAAAATATTTTTATCATTTGAAACTTTCTAATAGATTTTATCACTTTAATTCAACAATTTAGCTTGATCATCGTAATAGTACTCTCAATATTGAGCCAAATTATAGAAAGTGCTAAAAAAAAAATAAGGATTTTTTTTGCTTATCATGATTTGGTTAAACTTATTGTTATTATTCTGTAAAACTTACATGAAGTATTCTTTCCATATCTGGGCCCTCCTTCATATACCCATTTCTTCCCCGTCTCCTCAGGTCACTATTATCTTTCTCACTGTGATTTGCAATCATTTTTTTCTTGGTCAGAGAAAGCAAGTGGTGCCTTCCTTCTGCAAACAATGACTATGACATTTCTTTCTTGACTAATAAAACAAAGCTACTGAATGAACTGTATTTTTCCAAAGATCCCAACAAGTGTGCCATTTTCTGAAATCTATTCTGTCACCTGAGTAACAAATGCTATCTTTAATGACATTCATTTCCTTCCCAGAGTCCACTGAATTCCAGTGAAGAAAAGAGTGTCATAAACACAATACCATAAACCACATCCTACTAGGTATGAATATCCCATCATTTTTTATGCTTAGGAACTAGATAATTTAGAGAATCTAAGTTTTTATCTTATAAATTTCACAGCAAATTAATTTGTGACATTTTAAAATATGAAATTTATATCTGTAAAATGTAAACCTCCTGATTGCTCATATTTTTTAAAACATGCTTATGTACTGGGATGTATTTTAAGTCCCCATTCAACCAAAATGTGGCTTTGAAATGCCTTACTTGCAAGTCTCCAGATGCCAGGAAGGTATATATAAATACTTCTAAGTACATTCTTTAAAGATGAAATTATATTACTTGTTAATTGTAAAATGAGCTCACGGCTGTTGTGCTATATTCCATAAATCCATTAGGATGATTGATAAGCCATTAAATACATAAGGACTCAAAATGATAGCATAGTTTCTTTTACAGTGTGCACATCATCTTGTATAATGGGTAAAATGGAAAATCACACATATTACATTTTATGGTGTAAATATCTTCCTTATTTATGCATTCAGATGGTAACTCTTCATACCTTAAACTGTTAGTCTGTATGTGAATATATTTTAAAAGTAGAATAAACAATCACTAGTTTAATAGTACTTGGTCTTATAAGTAGAAATTATGACTATTAAACATACTTCTATTTGTAAAGACTGTATTTGGGTTAAAGACTTGACTATGTTCCAAGTGTGAGTATTTATCAACAGGCACACTACTTTATATCATATTACAAATGAGAAAATAATCTTCCATTCATATTTTCTCATGCCGCTTTTATACAGTTAATTGGACAGGTTGAAAATAAATCTGAGTGCATTGCTATTTGTCTCAGACATGAAATAGTTAAGAGTGATATGTGTGCCAGGGTTTTAATAGGGCTTAACAACAAAAAGCTTCAATCCTCCACTTTCACTAGATTTTGTTGCCGTGGTTTTGCTTGCTTAGGGCCATCCATCTGTTAATGCTGACTTGTAATATAGCTAAGCTCCTGTTTGCAGTTCACTAGTCTAGTTGATGTGTGTGTGCGTATGTGTGTGCACATGTGTGTGTCCTGTACAGACACTCAGATACATACACATTACAATTGCTAGAAGAAGTGAAGAATGGCTAATATTATTACAAATGGAGCAGTATCTTAGATTCATATAAATTTTGCACATTTAAAGGAATTTCTCATTCTTAGAAAACTCCCATAAATTTTTACAAATAAATACTCTTAAAACATAATTCTCAGGGACAGACTTAGTCTAAATGTTGTTCACGAAGACTACAGTATTGGTTCTAAAATAAAACTGATGAAAGAAGGAAAGTGTGCAGTCAAGATTAAAACTGTTCTGCACCATGAGTGGTGGCAGTGTTCTCACTGGACCCAACCGGCCCTGTTTTCAATAAAACCAGAGGAGGATCCTTTCCCTGGAGTCCTGTTAGGCTGGGGCTGCTGCTGGAACTGTCATCTTCACACAAAAGGGAAAAGGGTTGGGTTTTACAAATGTGAAGCCTAATTGGGAGATCTTCATGGCTGTACCCTTGACATTTATTTAAGCCTCATCAACAAAACGGGAAATAACCATACTAATTAGCAGACCAGCATACAAATTACTATTTGTTGGGGTGTAGCTGTAGATTCACAATCAATTCCAAACATAAGCTAAGTAATGGAATACAGGCTTAAAACAACATGCATTTTGATTTTTGTTCTTTTCTACAGTATCCAGATTATAAAACTTTATTTTTTCACTTACTAAAATATGTTCTTGGAATTTAAATGACCATAATCTCATTTTTCACCTTTTGAAAAACAGATGAAAATAAAGTGTTTCATTTATACAAGTCCAGCTGGAAACTGGAAATGTAAAGTTCTTTACATAGCCGAGATCAACTTCTCAAGTGGATAAAGAACTGGAGTGAGTAAAGCCCATATTCTTTATTTTGATAACTTTACTGACAAGAAAATGACATACTTGAGGTCTTATAAACTTAGAAATCAAGAGATTTCTCAGTAAAATAAGCTATATATTTCTTCTCAAATCATAAATCAGGATCTAAAGTTATCCCTATTTAGAATGAAGACAGACAAATTTAGGGTCCCCACTACTTTAGGGGACCAAAGGATTGTTAGTGGCTCTGGACAGTTACACCAAGAGAGAGGAAAGTCAGTGCCATTGTGATAAGAGACCTCAAGTTCAATATATGTGTATATGTATTAATGGGTAGATGCCAATTATTAAGTGCCTATTATGTGGCAGGTAGTTTTATATACATTAACCATAATGCCTATAGCATCTTAGCAAAATGACATGTATTGTCATTACCATTTTATAAATGTAGAAAGTAAGTCTTAGGGACACTGTGTTTTGCTCAATGCCAAATGCTATTACTTTTTTCAAAGTCAAGTCTCCCTGGCTCTCAATACCATACCTTTGTCTCCAACTGCCCCTCCTCCACAAACACTCCACCCAACTCAAAGGCTCAACAGTAGTCCTTAGGAACTTAACTTCCAGAATCAGTCTACCTGCTTTTCAATCCCTACTCTGCTATTATTACCTGTCAAACTCTGGCCACATTTCTTCATCCCTCTGCTGTTACTAAATCTGAAAAATGGGGATAATCGTTCCCAGTGTGCTTGGTTGGGAATTTTAAATTCATCATGTAATACACACAAACATACAGACATCTTTGTTGTTAATCAAGGATCTGTCTCTTCCTCATGTTTTCCAAGTTCGCTCTAGTGTACTTCAATGTTATTCAACTCTGTAAAAATCGAAGTTTGGAAAACAAACCAAAAGTAAGAACCTCAAAATTATCTGGATCACCAAATCCCAGAGGTCCTACAGAATCTCAATTTTAGGTAACTGAATTTACCAAATGGCAAGACTTTTAAGAGAGTGTGGTTATTTGGATAATCCAATGTGAGATGGGGCTCACTGAGAGGCTGGCTCTAACATGAGACAGTGATATTACTCTTCTAGCTTAGTGAGCCTGACAGAGAGAAGAGAGGAGTGCATTCTAAGTTTATTTCTACTTGTAGCCTTTATTTTTTTAATAGTTTCTTAGGAAACTAAGCTGTCTTTGAGAGAGGTATTAATAAACCTGAGTATTTCAAATGAAAGACACTGTACAGAAGAGACAAAGAAGGAAAACCAGATTTCTGTCTCCGAAACAGTGATCCTTGCCTCTCTTGGGTACTTCCACTGGATGGGAGCTCTTGGGACACTGACTTCATCTGTGGATCCACAGTGTCTAGCCCCATTTCCTGGAATGGTTTCATGCCTCCTGAACAATTTTATTTTAATCCTTGTACATCATGAATCATGGTAGGTATGTTTGTCTCTTCATTTTTGGCTGCTAAGCAAGGGAATGGGCCTTAGCTTCTTACCTTACTAACTTTCTCTCTGCCTTGAATCTTATCTAAATTAAATACATTTTAATCTTTTGTTCTATGATTCTTGGTAAAATGTCCATTTATTTTTGGAAATAAGTAGAATATAAACAAATAAATAAACATAATGTCTCTGACATATTTATTGATATCTACATTATGCCTTTAACCACATCTAACTATTCCTAGAAATGCTTACATACGTAATTGAAAATCTTAATGGGCTCAGATCCTAATATTATTGTGCTTAGAGAGACAGCAGTTAAGACTACTTATTGATTTGGAATTAATCATAAAACAGTAACTTCATGGTTCTAGCATCAGCTTCTGTCTCTTTTATTATACACTGGATCATTTTTCTATCAAATCATTGAGACTCCAAAAAGTGAACCAAGAAAGTGAACCAAGGAAGCTTCTGTGGTATCAGACCACAAAGAAAAGGCAGTAGACTATGCCTGGTCCCTACTGATTTCCTTGCCCAAAATGCAAACAATGTATTTGAAGCTTATTTTCTATGTAGTCTGTTTGTGTAAGTGGCTCAATTCTCATGTGAGAACTGAGGCAACAATGACCCATTAGGGTCAAACTTGCCATGCTTCAGGTTTATGGTACAAAGATCCAGCCTCTAAGTACTTAAAAATACAGATTTTTTTTTTCTATTTTGCAAAGATGACTCTTTGTCAAATGATTACGAAGCAATTGGAGATAGCAAAAATCTTCTGAGATTTTGTCACTGTCCTTAAAACCCTCCTCTGAGAATTGCTTTCCCTGTTACCCCTACTACTTGCCAGTGTCCTTGGTAACATGGGATTCCCCTTGCTTCTCTGGCTAGAGTTGACTGAACCAAGGATTAATGGTTGATCCAAGTGGGCTGATGATATTCTTCCACAAGAAAGTGGATTTGGGAATTGCGGTCCATTTCTAGCAGCTGGCTGAACTGAGGGCCTGCAAGCACAGTGTCAGGCACATGGAGGAGCTGAGAAAGCTACTCTATGGAATGCACAGTGAATGGTCAGGCAGAGAGAAGAACAAGCCAGGTGAGAGAGAGAGAGACAGTGAGGAGATGGGTTGGGAAGGGGGGTGGGGGCGGGGCTGATATTTTTCCCTGACTGCTTTTGAGTTTTCCATTTTCTGGTTCCAATCCTACCAGAGGGCTACATACATTCTTATGCCTGACATAAGCAAAGACAAAACATTAGATTGTGATAAATATTGCAGGGTGACAAATGATTGGAAATATGGACCCTTAACAAATTCACCTGTTAAAATATATACACACAGGTATGTACACCTATTTATATATGGAACACATGTATACAAAGAAACACATATATGGGGATTACACATTGCCTAAAACTCAGATATTTATCACTTGAAAAGACTGCTATTCAGAAGTTACCAGCACCTGCATAATAAATCTAAATATGTTGGCTTAACAAATTCCTATGAACCAAGTAGGAAAATCATATTGTAATTTTTCTTGCATTTTTTTTATTTTGTTATGTTAATCACCATTACACTATTAGTTTTTGATGTAGTGTTCCATAATCCATTGTTTGCGTATAACACCCAGTGCTCCATTCAATACATGCCCTCTTTAATACCCATCACCAGGCTAACCCATCCCCCCATCCCCCTCCCCTCTAGAACCCACAGTTTGTTTCTCAGAGACCACAGTCTCTCATGGTTCGTCTCCCCCTCCGATTTCCCCCCCTTCATTTTTCCCTTCCTACTATCTTCTTCTTTTTAACATATA
>NC_138374.1:109600606-109635708 GCF_054177405.1 Leptonychotes weddellii
CAAGGGAAGCAAGGGCAAAAATGAACTATTGGGACTTCATCAAGATAAAAAGCTTTTGCAAAGCAAAGGAAACAGTCAACAAAGCCAAAAGACAGCCGACAGAATGGGAGAAGATATTTGCAAATGACATATCAGATAAAGGGCTATAATATAAGTTGACAATAACATCTTGCTTTTCAAAACGAGCCATTTATCTCTGGACAAAAGCTTTCCATTGTAAAATTATATTTATTAATATCATATAAAATAAAAATACTTAAAATGTGAAAAAATATACAAACATTTCAACTATTGCCAATAAACAGCGTAAGTATAAGCAGCTTCCTTTTACTGAACATTGCTCCATATGTTTGAGTGAAGGAGGAAGAAACAGTGAAGGGTTATCATTACCTTGACTGTATGCACCCATTGTTGATATGACCTCGGGTTTCCTGGAAAATATAAAAATAAGATGTCAGGAATATTTGATCTAAAATAAGTCCATAAACTAAAATTCATTAAGAACTAATATTTCCAGGATTTTAGCAGGCAAATTTTGTTTATCAGCAGTGTTGTGACAGAAGCAATGGTATTGTAAGAACTATTAAATTGCTCTTAGGAACGCAGTGATTAGAATGTTTAAGAACAGACATTTTTTTCTTTACTCACATATAAAGGTAATATGCTAAAATATTCTATCTTCTTTCATTTTAATATGACGTTCAGAGGGGGAAAATATACCCTCTTTTTTGAAATCCAAGATGCCTGTGTCTTTTTACTAATTTTTCAATGTTTTATGTCTATATTGTCTTGTAAAAGTTTGCCTCTTCTACGCAACTGGGTTCGTTTAAAAGTAATACTGCAAGTGGGACGCCTGGGTGGCTCAGTTGGTTGAGCAACTGCCTTCGGCTCAGGTCATGATCCTGGAGTCCCGGGATTGAGTCCCGCATCGGGCTCCCTGCTCGGCAGGGAGTCTGCTTCTCCCTCTGACCCTCCCCCCTCTCATGTGCTCTCTCTCATTCTCTCTCTCTCAAATAAAATCTTAAAAAAAAAAAAAAAAGTAATACTGCAGTGCATAGGGAAAGAAAAAACTAGATGGGAATTCTAAAATGCAAAGAAACTTGAAGACAAAAAAAGATTATCTACGGTTTTTAACTATAAATTAATGGATCGCAAATTTTACTGTAATGCAATACAGTCAGAGTTCTGAAGATATTCTCTAGTTGTAAATCCAAGTTTGAAAGATACTACCCAAGGAAATATGAAGCAAATGAAGGTTTTAGTCTATAAAACATTATGGTTATTAGAAAGTTCAAATGCTGACAAAGTTCTTTTTCTTTTTTTTTAAGTTTTTATTCAAGTTCCAGTTGTTAACATACAGAGTAATATTAGTTTCAGGTGTACAATACAGTGACTCAGCACTTCCATACAACATCCGGCGCTCATCACAACAAGTGCACTCCTTAAAACCAGTTCTAATAAAACTAGTAATCACATGTTTGGTTCCAAGTATGGTAATTTAATCAATAAAATGATATCAGAAGGCAAAAAAAAGAACACAATCTCAACTAATGTTTAATATCAACTGACTTAGATTTCATCGGCCTTCTTGGTTTAAATGCTTAAAAAACAAAGTCCTGATGGCTACTCCAAGTACAAGTAATCCCTAAAACAGATTATGGTCTCTTCTTTTTTTTAATTGCAGTATAGTTGACATATAACATCATATTATTTTCAGATATAGAGCATAATGATTCAATATTTGTATATATTGCAAAATGATCACCACATAAATCTAGTTAACATCTATCACCACCTATGTTCTCTACTTGCATGTAGTTGTGTTCTTTTAAAAAATTCATTCCCTTGCTGTTATAAAATAGAAGCTGAATGATCCCAGCCCAAGAACTGATTTCAGTTGCTGTCTTTGCACTCCTAACCAACATCAGACAAAATGTGTCCAGCTCTGATATGACTCCTGTTATTAAACCTTTCTCTAATTCAAAGAAAAAAATCAAGAAATAACCCCCATTGTGAAAAACATCTCTTACTACTCAGCACTGCACTTCACTTTTCTGGAAGAAAATACCTGGGCAAAAATAATATTTTTTTCTAATCTTATGAAATGATTATAGCAAAATGTGTCTACTCAAAATAACCTCTGTAAATAAAATTTGCACTGTTAAAAAACCATGAATTTCAGGTGGTATTTGTTCTAAACAATTTTTTAATGATATTTCCTTTGTAACGTAACAAAAAATTCAAGTTATTCAAGTTATTCTTTATTTCTAAGGAGAGTTTATTAACAAAAAAATAAACAGTATATCTTTACCCAGATTGTTCATATACTTTTACCTCTCTGCTAAAGGTTCTCATCAGTTCATATACTTAATAACTTCTCTATTAAAAATGGTTGGGTAGAAATCACAAATTTAAGACTTGGTTGTTATTTATAGTATTCTGGGAAGTATTTTATTTTCATTCTTTTCCCAAAATAAATGGAAGAAAGTAGAAAGAGAAATCCTAACTTCTATATGATAACTATTTAGCATTCTGGAACACTTGTCAATCCAGAATATAATTTTTTAAGCCTCTAAACTACAAAGAAAATTAGTATCATAAAACTTCAGAGCAGTTATAGAAAGGTCAGTGTCTTAGAGTTATGAGGAATAAAAATAGCTCATATTCAGCTCTTCACAGGTCACAAAATGTTTTTACCTACATTCCCTTATCTGAGTTGTGTTTTTGTACTCTAAAATAGGCAAAGCAGGTAGTGTCTTAGGCAGCACAATTCAATGAGAGGAAGTGGGCTTTGGAGTCCAATGATCCGAGAGTTCAAGTCCACTGTATCCTTGTAAACTATGGGATTTGGGACTAGATCTTTAACCTGGCTGCTACAATGTTACTTAGTACAATACCTAGCACATCACAAACACATCAAAAATGTAAGTTATTGTCAGTAACTTGCCAAACGAGGAAACTGAAGGTTCTGAGGTAGCACATTATTTGCCCAAGGTCACAAAGATAGCAACTGAGAAAGAATAAGAATCTAGGTATTTGAATTCTTGGTTCTGTAGTCCTTCAACTCTGAAATTCTACCTCTTAAGACTGCTAAATAGAATATGATAAAACAGAGATTTCCCCTGTATCACTTCACACTAATTACATTAGAAATGAAAAGGGGCTGCTCAAAGCGGATACCTTGAGAAGAAATAGTTGACAGAATCACCAATAATAATCCAGAATTATATGCACAGGGGAAAACAGGAAGTCCCTACATAAACTGCTTGAGATGACAGGGAAGCATGTGGTACAATTTAGGGAGATTCCTGTTAAAAATTTTTTTTAAAGATATTTGTTTCTTGGGGTGCCTGGGTGGCTCAGTCATTAAACGTCTGCCTTTGGCTCAGTCGGTTAAGTGTCTGCCTTCGGCTCAGGTCATGGTCCCAGGGTCCTGGGATCGAGCCCCACATCGGGCACCCTGCTCGGCGGGAAGGCCTGCGTCTCCCTCTCCCACTCTCCCTGCTTGTGTTCCCTCTCTCGCTGTGTCTCTCTCTGTCAAATAAATAAAATCTTAAAAAAAAAAAAAAAGGATATTTGTTTTTTTAAATTTAGTGCTTTTCAGATTGAAAGCTTCTATTTCCACAAAATTTATGAGACAAGTACATTATTTTAAAAAATATTTCTTAAAGGCTATTTTTCTTCTTAAAAATGAATCTGAATGCTAAAAAAAAAAAAAAAAAAAATCTCTCAGTCCTTCCACTAAAGTCACTGGATTATGGAAATAACAAGCATTATTGAGGAAATTCCCAACACTGTTCTCATTAAACATACGAGTGATTTTCTCAAACTCAAGGACAAAGTATCTTTGTTTCCCACTTGTGCAAAGACTTCTTCCTCGAATGTGTTTGCTTAAATTCCAGTAATCTCTAGTTACTTCTCAAAAAAATATATAAATTTATCTAAATTGTTCAGTGAAGCCAGAAAAATGCCACTAAAACGGGTAACTACCTACTACCTTTTCAAATTCTCTTGGTGCCTCCGTCAGTACAAAAAAGAAAGAGAATTAAATAAATAAAAGACTGATCAGATTATGTCAGGAAACTAATGAAGCAACAAATGCTAATGAAGAATAACTATATGCTTCTATATAAAATCAATCTGAAAATGTCTCTCCTTTTTAAAGTTTAGATAACTGGAAGTGGATTTAAAAAACTAGTCTTATTTTAAATGAAAAAAATACGCAAAAAACCCCACCCCAGGTTCTTAACTACTCAATATTCCTTAGCTGCTTTTTCATAAACCAATGTTTGTGTTTATCTAATTTCGTCCTTTGTTCTACTTGTGTCCACTTTTATTACCTTTTAGCCACTATGGGTATTCTTCCCTTTACACACTTCCTGATATTACTTTCCTCTTAAGGTTGATTATTCTACAAAGGTCTCATGAAAAAAATCAGGAGTAACAGGGATTTCTTTACAGTCCTGACCACCGGGATTTACAGGACAGAAAACAGTTTTTGG
This sequence comes from Leptonychotes weddellii, assembly GCF_054177405.1. Taxonomy (NCBI): domain Eukaryota; kingdom Metazoa; phylum Chordata; class Mammalia; order Carnivora; family Phocidae; genus Leptonychotes; species Leptonychotes weddellii. The sequence goes on from NC_138374.1 coordinate 109,605,109, forward strand.
AGATCTGTATGCATTCAGGCTTTAACCATAGTTCTGATTCAATGTGAATCTAGGTTTGCTATGAACGACTGTCCTGCACTGTATATTCTTAACAAAGCCACAATAATTACAAAGTTCCACCATACTCATATTCATTTTATCATCACCATATATAGACTGTATAAATAGAGTATATAAACTGCCATTGCAGTGACACAGAAAGGGGAGAAATTAGATGCTTCTCTGAAATTTCCTAATTATTTTTGCTTAAAGGAACATGATTTTTTCCTCAGCCTTAGTGAATGTTGATTTTTCTTACAGTGATCTTTCTTAGGGCTTTATGTATAAAAAATCTTCAACGGATAATCATGAGACAGGAATTTTACTTTATCCACTTGGAGTAGAGAAGGCTTGGGTAGTGCTCTTGTTTACTGAATGTCTTCTAATTAAGAAGATTTCTTATCACAAGAAAGCAATATATTATAGTTATTAAATCAAGAGCTTTGAACCCAGGCAGACACAGGCTGAGTTCAGCCTCTAGCACTACTAGCAGTGAGTTGGGGCAAATTGTTGAGATAAGTGCCCTCATAAAAATGGGGATGGGTAATCAAAATACCTCACAGGTGCTCTTGAGGATTACATGAGGTAAAATTTGTAGAGCTCTTATAAAGAGATTCTGTCACATATTAATATTCAGTAAGTAGGAACAATTATAATTATTCTTACTATAACTAGGAGAGAAATGAGTTATAATAGTTCACTTCTTTGAAAAATAGTTTCATATCATGATATAGACATCCTTCTTACAAATGTAGTCTAAATGACAAATGTATTATGTTCTTTTATATATATATATGTCATTTATAAGAACATTACTAATTTTTATTAGATTATTCATATTTTTATTTCAAATCCTAATAAATTGTGCTTTATATTTTTCTAAGAATAATCTCTATGTATCTCTAAAATAATAACCTAAAATACAATGATTAAAAAATAACACTTGATAGCCAGGCATAATTTTTAATATATTTTCTTGCTGTACATACTGAAATTAATACTTGTTGAATTATGTTTTCCTTTTGAATCAGTATTGCTCCCACCACCACCAAATTAAGATAAGCGTTCAAAACTTTTTTCATTTTAAGAAAGAAAAACAAAGTGGTTGGCCTGAAGTTGTACTGCAAATGTAGCAGTCTCTAAGTCAGATGCCAACTGGTGATCAATATCCCATTCTTTTTTTTTTTTTTTAAAGATTTTATTTATTCATTTGAGACACAGAGATACGGAGAGAGACAGAAAGCATGAGCAGGGGGGAGACAGAGGGAGAGGGAGAAGCAGGCTCCCCGCTGAGCAGAAAGCCCGATGCAGGGCTTGATCCCAGGACCCCGGAATCATGACCTGAGCCAAAGGCAGACGCCTAACCATCTGAGCCACCCAGGCACCCCAGTATCCCATTCTTTTTAAACCATAAGACCTTTAATGAAAAATTTTAGTAACCCCTCTCCCACCAGAAAAGACACCGACCTATCTTCTATTCTAGAACAGCGGTATCTGGACCAATGGTTAAGACTACAGAATTTAACTCTACAAAATGATCATAGTTCTACCCCATTACTGTCACAAGATGTCATCTTCAATTCCATATAAGATACTAGCCCCACGGGTCATAAAAATAATGAGACAGCAGTTATATAAATACTGAATAGATGCCTCAAGCAATTCGTCCAGGAGCTGACAATATTTTGCTTGTCTGAGTTGAAAAGTAAAAAAGCCTTATTTTAACACAAAAGTTCCATTGAAGCTAAATTTTTACCCATGAGCTGAGGACAGCAAGGAGCTGAATGACTGCACACTTGGCTTACTTGCTGAGTCAAGTAAACTAAGTTTTTCCCAAAGCTAAATGCTTTCAATGAAATGCTATACTTATGCCAGATGAAGATCCATAAATGCTCAGTTCATTTGTACCTCTTTTAATGAACAAATTATCTCAATGGTTTTTGTATTTCTACGGTGCAAAAAATACATCTTATTTAAGAATAAAATTAAATTTGGGGAAATTTGTAGATGTGTACTCATTACTGTCTTTTCATGTTTTATTTCTCAATTCTAGGAACTGTTTGTTCACATGCACACTAAAGACATCTTTTCCCCAAATTAAACCTACAGATAAAGAGAAAAATTATTATCATACATGGTGAAAATGAACACACCAGAGATTTTTGTTTGTTTAGTTCACCCTGTATCTGGAACAGTACCTAGTACATAGGTAAACACTTCACACAATACCAGCTGAATGAATGAATGTGACACTTCAAGGACTTGAGCAAAATTCTCTGCCAGAGTCAGGACTATATACTGGAGCAATCATGTACAAAGTACCAGCTCGTAAGTCATTAACTGCCTAGGTAATTGTAACATTGTTTGAATACTTACATATGAAACACTATAATTGTTTAATTATATTAAAGTGCATTATATTAAATAAAAATTAGATATCACCTAGCTTATGTTTCACACATACAAAATAATACGACGCCTTCCATTTTTTTAGTGAGCACTTTTTACAGTGACAAGTGTAAGCACATGGGATGGTAAACTGAAAAGTCTTTTCCTCATGCTGCAATGTTCTGCAAAGCAAAAAAAAGGTAAAGACTTCTATAACAATACACTTACTTAAAATGTAAAAGCACTGTGGTATTCAAATCTTTTTTTTAGATTATGTTATAATCTAATATTTCAACTATAATCTTAGTTCTTTAATTCTTACTTAGTAGTAGCCATCACTGTGGGTTATTTTTAGCAGACAATACTAGCCAGGATGAAAGACAGGAAGATACAAGCTAACTGCATTTCTGTGACATTTATTTCTACTAATATTAAGAGATTATCCAAGCAAACAATTACCAATTCATGAGACCATCTTTAACACCTTGAACAATAAAATAATACCACAGCTCTTATGAAAAAAACATATTTAAGACATTATATTTTTAAGAGCAAAAGTTCCTTATGAAGTAGATTATATCAGATACAAGTGTAAAAATCAAGACAATTGTTACTCAGAAAATGGATAATCATACTGGAGCTAGTCTTTACCTCCACAAAAGCCACCTGAAGTGATTTCCTCTTCAAACACATCAGAGAAACCCCTTCCTGCATTTAGTTTTGCCAGTCGACCATCAATAAACTGAAATTAAAAAGTGTCAAATATGTTAATTTTCATTTTCTTCATAAAATTAATTTTACTTATAGCAAAATATTAGTATCAGATACTTATATAAATATAAATTACACATATATATGTATATACACACATATACAGATGCATGACAAGAAAACTCAAGCAGTTAAAATAGCAGGTGCTCGGTAAAATAACAGCTCTTTAGTTAAATCAGAAATGTATGGCGCACACTCTAACTTCATTAACAAGAAAAAGAAGGTACGATTTACTGGCACTTGGTTACTTTCTATTTTGTCATCTGTGGCATCTGAAATTTGTATCTTTTGGATTATAAAAATTGTTATAAATGTTTTGAGGTTGGGGCGCCTGGGTGGCTAGGCGACTGCCTTCGGCTCAGGTCATGATCCTGGAGTCCCTGGATCGAATTCCCCATCGGGCTCCCGGCTCGGCGGGGAGTCTGCTTCTCCCTCTGACCCTGCCCCCTCTCATGTGCTCTCTCTCTCAAATAAATAAATAAAATCTTAAAAAAAAATAATAAATGTTTTGAGGTTTCTCCATTCATAATGAAGGTGAAGTATCTTTAAGCTCCCTTGCATAAGAGACAATGGGTAACATAAGAAAGACTTAAATGATGTATGAAAGGTAGACTTGAAGATTTGGAGATTAATATGAAATGTTCATTTTCATGCTGGAATTAATCCTGGTCACAATTTTTTTACCCTGGAAAATTTAAATTAGCCAAATTAAAATAAAGTAGCTTGACTTTTAAACAATTCTCACTCTGTCCTAGTTCTAAAAAAGTTTTCTATTTAAATGAACAAAACTAATTGAGAGGAGTTCTATAGGGCAATACAGTATTCCTCAGGCAGCAATTTAATGCTTAATTATTTAATGGCAGTAAATTACATCAGTTTTATATGACTTTGAGACAGGAATCTCTTACAGACCAAAATTAAGAAAGAAACAAATGAAATCAACAGAGTCCTGTTCAAAATGTGGTTTAACTACCTTTATATTATCACAGAATAATTTTGACCCAAAATGTGGTTAGATGGATTTAAACAGACATAGCCTAAAAGGATGTACAGTCATGCCTTTTTTTTTAAGAGTATGAGTTGCTCTCATAAAAATTAAAACTTTTTGAGGGTAGGGACCATAGATTACCCATTTTTATATCATCATTATGCTTGGAATAAAAATGTTTCCGATAATATAAGCAAATATCAACAGGAGTTTGGAGAATGAAAGGCTTGTATCACATCTCTGTTACTTATTAGCTTTATGATCTTGGGCAACTTGCTGTCTCTGAGTCTGTTTTCCCTTCTATAAAATGGGAAAAATAATAAATATCTTACGGCGTTTTGTGAAGGTTAATTGAAACAACATGAAGTACCTAGATTGCAGGCAGAGAATAAATGTTAAATACTAAAGTCCACCTTTTCCCACCACCACCACCTTTTCGATCTCTATTAATTTATGAGTTTCCTGAGTATAGGATCACTGTCTTTCTCATGTATGTATCTTTAATATCTGGCAAATGCCTAACATACAGTTTGAAATGAATGTTTGCTGAAAGACAGAAGTATACTGAAACAACGTGAAAGGTGTGTATATGGAATTATTTATTTCACTGTATCTTGAGATAAAAGGTAATAATGTAATCTTGGCATCTTTACTACTTATGATAAATGGTTAATTTGAAAAATAAAGTGGTTTAAAATGCTTGCAAAATTTGACTTTCATATATTTTCAACATAGCATTATAAATCAAACTAAAGTGATCTAATTTGATGGACTAAGTATCATTTTAGGAAAAAAAGGTGAAGTAAAATGATAAATTTAAAGCAATACATTACTGACAAATGAAGCAAACTAAGACATCCTTTTAAAGGACTTAATTTGTTTTAAAAGATTAAGACTACAAGACTTTTAAAAAGGTTTTCATTTTTATGTTTACTAGAAATAATCCATCCATTTTAGTTTGAGTGGAATAGTTCAATGTCTAAAAAGAGATAAATCCCAAAACTATTTACTGATTATGCATTTTTGAGCATGAGTAACTACTTTGTGTTACTGTGAACTAGTGAATTGAGCCAATAAAAATTAATCACTTGGTAAAATGCCATGTGTTATCAACTGACTTTGCAAACAATCCTGTCACAGTGACAATCAGACATTTATCTACATGCATACTTAATGAAAATGTTTGTTCTTAAAATAAAAGATGGATTGTATGCACATACACACACACAGATACATATTCTATACACATACACACAAATATAGATACCCAGGGATAAGCTGAGAAGTGGCATTAATGGAGAAAAATATGCTTAAGGTAACAGTTCTCTAAATTCCTTTTTCTAGTTTTGATTCAGTAACCAGTAACACTTTTTTTCTTTTTTCCCAAGTGGAGTTGGGTCATGGTTACTCCATTCTAGTAACTCTGGAGGATTTCATAGTAAGTAAAAAAAGGTAAGAGCATTTTAGCTATTTTGCATAGAAATAATTTTGAAGTAAAAAATATTATCTGTTGGAAAAGCTATAACTATAATGGGCTGTAACCTGTCACTTGATTAATAGTTACCCACATAATTTAGTAAACACATATCTTAAGGTAATTGGAAGACTAAGTTTTAGAAGAATTATCTTTGGAATTGCAAGTAATGGCAAGTAACACTGTTAATAACAATGAAAGGGCTACAGATATAACAAAACATTAGGTTGCAAGTAGATTTTTAAAGGAATTTAAGAGTTTGCATTAAGATGATGCTTTTTTTAAAATTTTATTTTATTTTGTTATGTTAATCACCATACAATACATCATTAGTTTTTGATGTAGTGATCCATGATTCCTTGTTTTTGTGTAAGATGATGCTTTTTACATAAATCTTAATACTTTGCTTTTCATCCCAAAAGTAAAAATTAAAACCTGGACCTAAACATGCTAAATAATCACACCAAAACATGAATAACATAATTGGAAATTTCAAAAAAAATTCATAAACATAGTTCCATAGCATGGAGTCCATAATTTTATTATAAATTATAAATAAAAGTCATTTAAATAAGGATATGTATAATTATCAAGACCATTAATATTATTCCCTCCAAATCATCAATACCTGCAAGAATTGAATTTTGTTAATCCTTATGACACAATCCTAAAGTAGTGTGACAGGTTACAAGAGAAATGTTTTTAAGCAATAAAGCTACTTCCTTCTACTCTTTTTGATAGTTTTTTTTTTTAAGATTTTATTTATTTATTTGACAGAGAGAGACACAGCGAGAGAGGGAACACAAGCAGGGGAAGTGGGAGAGGGAGAAGCAGGCTTCCCGCCGAGCAGGGAGCCCGATGTGGGGCTCGATCCCAGGACCCTGGGATCATGACCTGAGCTGAAGGCAGACGCTTAATGACTGAGCCACCGAGGCGCCCCTTTTTGATAGTTATTGCTAAGGTTTTTCAAAGCATTTTTATCTTCAAATAACCATCTTAACAGGAAATTAAAACCATTTAAAGAAATTATCTGTTGTTTTAAATGGACTTCAGTAAGCAATACTGTAAAAATAAAAATAAACATTCACCACATCAATTTTCAAATACAATATAAATGTTTTAAAAATTCAATAAAATATAAAGAATAGACTTAGTGGTAAGCTTCTTTACCAAAAAATATAAAGAATATGTTCTGATCAGATTCACAGAATAAACTTAAATATATGGCCCAGTAGACTATGTATCTTTCCTCTAAGAGATAAATTGTATGCTTCTCACAGTTCTCTAATTCCTCACCAGTCAGTGCACTTGTGGCATTTAATCTAAAAATCCAAAACAAGTTATGCTATTAATCAGTGGTATATACATATGTTATATAAATATCTAATTGCAATCAATCCATCAAAACTCTGAGGATGACAATAATTAAATTGTAAGAGTCTTATATGATTTTTAAAGATTTTGACTCTTTAAAAGAGCTCATGAAAAACACTGTCTGGGGAGAGAGGGTGAGTGGTGCAATTCTTTATCAAGCTGGGGAAGGGGAAGACGGAGTGCTGGGCTTCACGCTGACACGACAGTCTTGTTACTGAAGCGAAGCAGCAGAGGCACTGGGGCAACACAATAAACAAATCGAGACTCCCCGATTCCTTTTTCAGCCTGGAGGAAAAATTAACATATCTCAAAATTTATCTCCTATTAGAAATTCTTCGTGGCATAAATATAAGATAACTAATCTAATAAAGGCTTGAGAGATAGAGAAAAATACATTTTTTAATGAGTCAGAAATCTTCAGCAATTTAAAGGAAAAATGTAAATACAGTAAAAAATTACTTTTAAAATATATTAATTTATAACAGATCTTTAAAATTTCTTTTCTATATAATGCTTTGGGCTAAAAAATATAAGTAGTCGACTTTAAATATTCCTTCTTATAAATGCTCAGTAAACCTTGACAGGTTAGTGAAAACTACACTGAAGTGTTACAATAAATTAAGTCAGCAGCTATTTACAGACACCTGCTAAATGCAGGGCATTCAGTTACTCACTATATATATAAACACAAACTGCTATAACAAATGGGCATCAGGTAGGTCGGTTTAGAGCTAAACCAACAGAATTAAGTATATGAAGGAATAGAAATAAACTGTTATTTTTATTCCATTTCAAATACTAGGCAAATAAAACTGTAAGAATACTAAATTACACTACCATGGTATAATGACCAGGAAAACACTGTGAAGGGATAAAAAGCCCATTCAGTGTGACTTATTATTGGAACTAATAACCTAAAACAACATTAATGGAACAACAGTATCCTCCGGGATATATCAACAGATAGTCCTTAAATAATCTGCAACAAAATCAAGTCTGTTAAACCAGACTAATGAATTAATTCAATCATTTGATAAATATCTAATTAAATGTTTACTATATGCCACGTACTTTTCTAGATGCCTGAAATATAGAAATGAACAGAACACAAAATTCAAGTCTTTGAGGGCTCTCTCTCTTTTTTTCTTGATGAGTTTAACTAAAGGTTTGTTGATTTCATTTATCTTTTCAAAGAACTAGGTCTTAGTTTCATTGATCTTTTCTATTGTTTTTTTAAAGTCTCTATTTTCATTTATTTCCTCTCTGATCTTTATTATTTCCCTCCTTCTACTAACTTTGTTCTTTTTCTAGTTCCTTTAAACTTAGACTGTTTGAGACTTTTCTTGTTTCTTGAGATAAACCTGTATGTCTCCTCAGACAAGGGCAACAAAAACAAAAATAAACAAGTGAGACTATATCAAACTAAGTAACTTTGGCAAAGTGAAGGAAACCATCGACAAAATGAAAAAGCAACCTACTGAATGGGAGAAGAGACTTGCAAATGATGTAACAGATGAAGGGTTGATATCCAAATTACATAAAGTTCTCATACAATGAATAACAAAAAACCAAATAGCTCAATTAAAAAATGGGCAGAGGACCTGAACAGACATTTTCCAAAGAAGACATAAAGATGGACAATAGACATATGAAAAGATGTTCAACATTACAAATCATCAGGGAAATCCAAATCAAAACAATGAGATAACACCTCAAAACTGTCAAAATAGCTATTATCAAAAAAAAAAAAAAAAAGAAAGAACAAGTATTGGCAAAGATGTGGAGAAAAGGAAATCCTTGTGTAATATTAGTGGGAATGTAAATTGGTGCAGCCACTAACAATATGGAGGTTCCTCCAAAAAAATTAACAATAGAACCACCACACTATTCAGCAACTTACTTTGGGTATTTATCCAAGAAAATGAAAACATTAATTCAGAAAGACATATGTACCCCTACATTCACTGTGGCATTACTTAAAATAGCCAAGATAGGACAGCAATCTAAGTGTCCACTGACAGATGAATGGATAAAGATGTGGTACACACACACACACACACACACACACACAGGACTATTATTACTCAGCCATAAAAAATATATGAAATCTGGCCATTTGCCACAATATAAATAGTCATAGAGGGTATTATGCTAAGTGAAATAAGTTAGAGAAAGACAAGTGTTGTAGGATTTCACTTATATGTGGAATCTAAAAAAACAAAACAAATGAACAAACAAAACAAAACAGAAACAGACTCATATAGATATAGAGAACAAACTGGTGGTTGCCAGAGGGGAAAGGTGGTGGGAGCATCAGTGAAATAGGTGAAGGGGATTAAGTACAAACTTCCATTATCAAATAAATAAGTCACAAGGATATAAAGTACAGCATAAAGAATATAGTCAATAATATTGTAGTAACTTTGTATGGTGACAGATGGTGACTAGACTTAGGGTGATAATCATTTTATAATGTATAAAAATATTGAATCTCTATCTTGTACACCTGAAACTAATATGATACTGTATGTCAATTCTAATTCAGTAACAAAAAAAAAAACCCTTCATGATGCTTAAACATTTAGGGGGGAGAAGGGGAGTGGAAGCATGAAATAAAAAAATGTAATAAATTATGTAGTATGTTAGAAGGTGATGAGTGTTAGAAAATAAGAGAGAATCGCATAAGGAAGACTGGGCAGTTTGGACAAGGAACTTCCAATTTGAAAGAGTGTGATCAGGGCAGATATCATGAAGAAGATGACATCTGAGTCAAGCCTTGAAAGCAGTGAGGAAGTAGGACCCATAGTTTGTGGGAGAACAGATTCCAGGAAAGGGAGCCACCAGCATAAATAATACCCCGATACAGGAGCAAGCATATCATCAGTGAGCCTGTAGGAAGCTCCAGTTGCCAAGAGAAAACCCAGCCAGTCATGAAGACTACTCTCACTTTAAAGTCATAATCTGCCATCTCTAATGTGCTCTGAATGATGCCAAGCAATTCTATTTTTTTTCTAGTCCATTCACTCTCCCATAAATATCCAACCACTTCCCCCATTTTTTCTTAGCTGATGACCTTGCTTCTTAACTTCACTGAAGGGGGAAAAAAAAACCCTGAAGTCATTAAAAGAAAAATTCTGCAAATTCTAAGCATCCCATTTATTCAGCCCCTTTACCTCCTCCTCTTCCCATGCTTCTGCTTTCTCCCTTGTGATGCATGAAGTAACTGTGCTCCGCACAAAGACCAACTCCGCTAACAATTTTTCCTCCTTTTTCCTGCATATAGCTTTCTTTCTCTACTAGATCTTCCCACCAGCCTACACACATGTTATTTCTTTTCTTGACCCTTTTTACTTCTCTAGCTATGTCCATTTCTGCATTGCTCTTTTTTAAAAAGATTTTATTTATTTGAGAGAGAGAATGAGAGAGAGAGAACACATGAGAGGGGGGAGGGTCAGAGGGAGAAGCAGACTCCCTGCTGAGCAGGGAGCCCGACGTGGGACTTGATCCCGGGACTCCAGGATCATGACCTGAGCCGAAGGCAGTCGCTTAACCAACTGAGCCACCCAGGCGCCCTCTGCATTGCTCTTTACAGTAAAACACAAAAGAGCTGTCAGGACTTTGGTCTCCACTTCCTCTTCTCCCATGCTTCAACCACAATTTCTGCCTCACCATTTCAGCAAGCTTACTCTTGCTGATGTCATCAGATCTCCACTTTACTAAATTCAGCAGTCAGTTTCAGGTCTTTATTTTTTAATTAACTTGTCAGGAGACTTTGACAGTGTTGACCCTTCCTCTTTGGTATTCTTTCCCTACTAGGCTGTGAAGATACCTTACTGTTTTGAACTCTCTCCGACCTCACTGGTCACTCACTCTTTCTTGGCCTCCTTCACCATCGCCTCCTGCTATTTTCCAGTTCCTGGGCCTCTTGCCATTTTTCTGTAGAGCCACTCCTTTGATAATCTCACTTGTCTTCCAGTCTAATGGCTTTAAATCCTATCCCTATGCTGATGACTCCCAACTTTCTATTTGCATTCTAATTTTCTCCTCTGCCTCATTTATCCATTTGCTAACCAATATCCTAGTTGGATATCTAATAGACACCCCAAACTTAACATGTTCAAAACTGAATTCCTCTCATCAAAATATTTCTTGCCCATAATCTCTCCCCTTTCAATAGAATGACAGCTACATCCTACCAGTTTCTTGGATAAAAAATCATGAAAACATCTGTCATTCTTCTTTCTCTCACACTTCGTACTAAATCTTGCACAATATCCACTGACTTTATCTTCAAAATGGATCCATAACCTGATCAGCTATTATCCTATCTTCCACAAGCCAGTTCCTAAAATGCTATCACTTCTCACCAAGATTATAGCAATAGCCTTCCAAATCTTCCTCTCTGCTTCTATATTTGACCACCCTACAGGAAGTTGTTTAAATGCCACATATTCTGTGAAATGCACACGGTCACTATACTATCTTAAATTCCCTCCTAACCCCCAGGTAGCCCCCTTTCCCATTCTATTTACTTTTCTATAGTACTTATCATCTTTGAACATTCTACATAATTTATCTATTATCTGTCCCCTTCACACTAGAAATAAAAGATTCACAAAGTCAGATATTCTTTTTTGCTTTGTTCTCTAATATATCCCAGCATCCAGAACACTGCCTCATACATAAGTAGACACTCAAATTATACTGCTGAATTGAGAGAATGAATAAAGAATACCTAGATGAATATTTCCACAACTTTAGTGTGTATATTGTTATGTATTTCATTAATAATGTAGATTCCTGGGTTTTAATCCAGGCATCTTGAATCAGAAATTTTGAAGGTGAGACTCAAGAATATCCATTTTTAATAGACTTTTTAGATAAATCTGATGCAGATGGTTTAAGACCCCACAGAGAGAAACACTATTTAAAATAATAATTGAAGTGGGACACCTGGGTGGCTCAGTAGGTTAAGCATCTGCCTTCGACTCACATCAGGACTCACATCAGGATCTCAGAGTCCTGGGATCGAGCCCCGGGAGCTCCCTGCTCAGGAGGCAGTCTGCTTCTCCATCTCCCTCTGCCTCCCCACACCTGTGCCCTCTCTCTCAAATAAATAAAATATTTAAAAAATTAAAAAAATAAAATACTAATTGAAGTAAGTGAACAAAGGATGCTGAAAAATCTATATTCCTTGTCCTGATAAGCTATCTCTCCTTGTGCATTCCTTCCTTCTGCCAGTTAAGTCTCCAGATCTTCCCTATGTCACATCTTATTTTTATTATTTTTTCATGTTATAAAATCAGTGCTTGATACAATTACCATCTCCTAATGATTCATATATCAAATATTTCCTAATAGTCCAAACCTGTTGAATATTTAGTGTAGTAATGCATGTGCTGATCTTAGCTATAGATTACATACCATACATAAGTAACTATCATGCTTCTTTTAAAAAAAGATTAATAGGATAATGTAGAAATTCATAGGATTTTATTATTTACATTAAAACCTTTCTAAAATCTTCCAAAATCTCTAGCTAACATAAAAGGAAGACATATGGCTTTTGACTCGCTCCTTTTATTCAACATCTTATTAAATCAAAGAAAGTGGGTCATAGCACAAAATATAGAGAATGCTCAGGATGTCACTGAATTTTCACTCTACATCTTACAACCACTATATGACTCCAGGTTTAAGTTATAAACACCACTCAATTTAAAACACAGTAACACTTGACTCCTACAAGTTTTGGATTATTCCTAAGTGAGCTTCATTATAATCAATTTTATAAGCTCTTCTATCAAAATTTGTCAAGACATTTTTATATCTATTCCTTATAATGAGTCACTCAGCAGTTTTTATTTGATTTATGTATTTGACAATACTGTCTACCATGTATTACATATTAGGATACAAAACAGTTTTAAAAAATGATCCTTGTCTTTACAGAGCATACAACTCAAGAAAGAGTCAGACAAATCAACTTGGATTACGATCCAAGTTCATAAATCAATGTTTAATAAATGTTATTTTTATTACTTCATCATTACTGTCTTTCACTCTCTCACTATTTGTTAATAAGAATTTATTATAACCCAAGTTATTTTTTTGGTATGCTCATCAAAAGCAAGAAATTAACATAGATACAGCACTATTAAATAATCTACAGACCATCTTCAGGGTACACCAGTTCTTCTACTAATGTCTCGTTTTATTCCAGGATCGAACCCAATCTTTTCCATATGTGGTTCATCAGTCTTTCACCTTCCCTCTGGTGATCTAGACACTTTTGGAGAGTACTGCTCAGTCATATGGTAGAATGCTCCTGAATGTGGGCTATTCACAGAGACATGAAACTATTTTTCAGAGACCTAACAGCAAATTGTTCAGAATGGCTATAGCAACGGTACCTGGAGAAGTATTAGAGAAAAGATTGGAGAGAGAGAAGCCATAAGACGAAGGATTTTGTGTGCCATTCTAGGAGTTTGAACTTCATTCGAAATATAATAGGAAAAATACAAGATTTGCTTTTCAGAAAGAACAACCTTAAAGTAGAATGCAAAAAAAAAAAAAGTAGAATGGAGGATGGCTTACAGGGAGCTAAAACCAGCTATCCAACATAAGTCACTGACATTGAAATTGAAGAGGATAAAATAGATAATCTAAGTAATATTTAGAAAGCAGAATCAGCAGAACATAGTAAACAACTGGAAACTGGATGCAAGAAAGGTCAGCAGTAATAACATGGAAAGAGAGGACTCTTCATTTTCTGGTTTGGGCAACAGGGTAGCACTAGTTCCCAAAAGAAGGAATGCAGGAGGGTCCAATATGTGTGTATCTGTACAAATGCAGGTATGTGTAAGGGTCATGTATTTGTCTGTATGGGGGTGTACACAAAGATATACACTTACTGTGCAAACACACAGGCATTTACGTTTATATGGGTCTATGATAAAGATGTACTGGGGACTTATCATATATAGGTAATTAATGCAGTGTGGTCTTACATAAGAACCACCAGTGAGATATAGGAGTTAGAGAAGTAGAGGTCTAAGGATAAAGCCTAGAGGACTGTAACATTTAGAGGACAGGTAGAAGGCAAGTGTAACTGTAAAGGACACTAAAGGAACAGCCCAGAGAAAAAGGACGGGAAAAAAGGTAAAAAAATATATCACAGAAAGAGAAATAAGTATACAAGAAAGGTACATTGAAGAGGATCAGGGCAAGGATTCTTTTCATCTTCATTACACGTATAACAAGAGCTATCCCCTCAGGAGAAACCATAACACAAAGGACAGTAATCGTGGCATGAAAGAGACTCTATTAAGTAGACATCAAGATACCTTAATGTGAATGTCCTATTGGTTGTTTTTTTTTTTTAGAATCTGTTTAAACTTTTTATTTTGAAATAATTTTAGATTTTTGGGAATGTTGCAAAAACAGAATGGAGAGTTCCCACATAACCTTCATCCAACTTCCCCTAATGATAACATCTTACATAACCATGGTACATTTAATCAAAAGCAAGAAATCAACATAGTTATAGTACCATTAAATAATCTACAGACTATATTCAGGTTACATTGGTTTTTCTACTAATGTCTTGTTTTTATTCCAAGATCTAATCCAGTCTTTTCCACTTGTAGTTCATTAGTCTTTCTCTGCCCTTCGTAAACGTTTTTTGCCCTTTGGAGAGCACTGCTCAGTCATATTGTATAATGCCCCTCAATGTGGGCTTGTCTGATGTAGTCTCATCATCAGATGGAGGTGACGTATTTTGGCAAGAACACCCTGGGGGTGATTGTGCCCTCAGTGAATCTCATCAGGGAGTACATGGTGTCACTTTATGTTACTACTACTGCTGATATTAACCTTGATCACCTGGTTAAGGTGGTGTCTGTTGGGTTTCTCCACCATAAAGTTACAATTTTTCTGTGTACAGTATCTTAGGGAAATATATCAATTGTTTAAAAATCTATGATAAATACGAAAACACTAATCATCACATAGAAAGTAGACATTCAAATAGTACTTACCATATAAATGCTTATTGAATAAACAGATAACTACATTACCACCTATAATGTTTTATTATTATATAATAGATAAATTTCTAATTTAAGTTTTTAGAATTATTATGCAATGCATTTTGAAATATATGTTATAAATTAGGATCTGAAATCAAGTACCGAGTATATCAGAAAGTTGTTTTTATGGGCCCAAATCAGCTCTTTAAACATCACCTTATTTTGCTTCATATTCCGAGACTGTAATATATTTATTAATCTTTGATATGGCACTTTGTCAGATGCTTTTAGAAAAAGAAATATCATTCTATATCATAGCCACTGAGTTTTCCTCATGTATCATGGTAGTTCATCTTCACAGTAATTCTGAAGGTTAGTTGAGCATGAACACCCTCCCCCATCCAAAACTGCACAGGATATATTTTATTAAATCATAAATTTTCAGGTATTCTCTCACAACAGTAGTTGTGTTGGACACAACAGTTATCCAAAGTCCATCAAAGAATTTTTAAATGAATTTTAATTCAAATTTCTTAATGAACTGACATGAGAATTTTCTACTTATAGCCACAAAACTATGTTCCTTAAATAATGAAAACTTGATGTAATTGGTGGCATATTTATAAAATAAAATAGTGATTCATTAGAAGTGGATTGATCTTGGGGACTTTTACCCTAATGTTATTTATATATTATTTATTGGATGTACGCTTGTTATTGTATTCTTTGGTCATAATGAAAAGTTTACTTTCATGAAACAGAAATCCATCTCCCTAATCTTAGTCTTTATATATAATTTATGGCTGTTAATCACTGTAGTATGTAAATATCTTAGTATTAAAAATCACTTTTTATAAGTAGTAATTATAAAATATTGCACAGAGAAATTTTACTAATACTTCACTTAGCACCCAGCATCAACAAGATCGTTATGTAAGAAACTACGTCTATGGAGTTGAATCATATATGGTCCCAGTACTGGAGTAGCTCATAATCTATACAGAAAATTAATATGTAAACTAAAAAGAGAATTATCAGAAGTGCCAATATACAAATATAGATATGGGCATATTATCACTGACTTGGCATTTCCTTCTACTCTCTCTAACCCATCAGCAAGAATTGGCAATTCTACCTCCCAAACATAACCGAACTGTGCTCTGTGAAACCATCTTTTCTGCTACCCTCCTCATCCAAGCCACCATCTCTTCTCTCCTGCACAACTGAAACAGATCCATAACTGGACTCTTGCTACCTCTCTGTCCCTTACAACGTAATCTGGACAATCTTTATAAAACACAAATCAGATCCAGTCATACCCCAGCTAAAGCTTTCCAATAGCATACTACTTCACTTAGAATAAAACGTAACTCTTATGCCTTCAAAGTCCATTAAGACTTGTCTCCTTTCTGCTCTTCTAAGCACATCTAATACAACTTTCTTTCTTGCCCGTAGTTGATTTAATTCTGATGCTAGGAAATGCCAAGTTCTTTCCCTCCTTTAGGGTTTTTGCAATAGCAACTCCCTCTACTTGAAATTATTTTCCTTCCAAACTAATTCCCTTCTTAGATTTAGCTTAAGTATCACCTTTTCAGTAATGCCTTTTCTGAACCTCTGGTCTAAAATTCGCCATCCAGTCATTATCTCATACCCTCTGAACTTAATCACTTGCTGATATTTTTCTTATCTTTGTTGTTTGTTAACCCATTCCCTTCACTAGAAATAACAACTCCATGAAAGCATGTTACACAGCTCTAAATCTCAAGTGCTTGAAGTAGCATTGCCTGACAAAAAAACAAATGCTCAGTACATAACTGTTAAAGTGAATAAACAAATAAAATGTTTTCAAAGTAGTATAGGCACAGAGAAAGGAGTGCAGATTTAGTGAGTGGGAGGAAAATCAGGGGAGGTTTTAGAGAGGTGAAGGAAGACATAACAAAGAGGTCAATTATAATAACACAGACTAAATGCTGTAACTCAGGTACGGACAAAGCTCTAAGGGAACAGAGAGGATGTCAGGGTGAAGGTTGGTGGGGACAGGGCTGACATTTGAGCAAGCTATGGAAGAATGACAGAGAGCAGATTAATACTGGTTTCATGGGACAGCATATATAAAACCTTACTTTGTGCAAGGTGTATTTGAAGGGATATTCAGTGTTTTTGGATATTGCATTAGATTAAGAAACTGTGCAAGGATTTAAAGCCCAGAGAGAGACCAAGCACCTTACAATGTGTGCTACTCTAAGTGGCATGCCAGGATACAAACCCAGGTCTGTTGGATTCCAGAGCATTCCAGAGCCAATGCTTTTAACAATGGGGTAGGCATGCCGTTAGGGACACATGATGGTGAGACCAGGAACTCAAAGTCAAAGGATGAATACAGTGTATTTAACTGAAAACTTAATTTTACTTGAAGACGAAGGGAGGAAAAAGATAATCTAACCAGTAATTTAAAATATTTTCATTTTAAAATAAACACAGCTATACTGTGGTATAGAATGCATGACATGCATGAATGTTTCTGAAAAATACAAATGGCTTCATTAAATGTTGTGCTTTTCAGTGGGCTCTTAAAGCCACATTCCCATTCTTTTTAAAAACATGTGTTCTCTTCCACCACGAGGGACACTTGTTGGATGGAAAAGTTTTTCTTAGACACATTTGTATTATCTTATGACAGGTAGGAAAGGGTTTTGGAAGAATAGTAAAAAAGGCTTTTCCAATTTGAATCTGTATCTATACTTGAACTCCTTACTTGTCATACACATTTCTTAATAGAAATCTCAGTTGCCAGCTAAAGGAGGGCCTATATTCATGGAGATCCCATAAGTTTGTAGTTCTAGACTAGGCTCTTGAATCAACACAATGAACTCAGTCATTGTCCTTAGCCAGGAAAAGTGTGTAATAAAATGAGCAGAAGAAACTTTACTTCCAGTGGCCTTAATAAAAAATAATATACACAAGAAAATAATTTCCTTTATTGTGTTAGCATAATATGAAATAAAGGTAAGAGTCCTAAAAATAATAGCTTAAATCTTCATAAAGCTGCTAGCTAAAGAAATATGGTGATGTCAGGGTTGTGGATTTAAGAAGCTGTTTCTGGGAATCCTTCCAAATCCATTATCTAAAGAGGAATTTATCCAAATGGAACCTACTATCATCCGTCTAAGCTATGTTTATTTCATAATATCATGGAATGTTAGAGCCGAAAGGTATCTCAAACTTAGTGACCTGTCAGTCTAACTCATCGTACAGATGCAGAAACTGAGGCCTCAAGAGGTTAAGAAGTCCACTGTCAATGAAAACAGCCTGTTATAGCCTGATACAGGAACAATAAACAAGATGTTTTTATACAGTACTTAAATAATTCAAATAATAGTAACTTAAATAATTAAGTTTAAATAATAATGATAAAGCAAACTACCAGAACATTCCCTTCCTTAGAAGGTCCCTCCTTGAGTGCCCCTCTCTCTCCACAGAAAAGACCATAATCCCTTCAGCTTATCCTTTCCTTGCCTGCCTTTATAGTTTTACCACACAAATGTTTCCCTAAATCATATATTATTTAAGTTTTTTTGTTGTTAAACATGACATAGAAGGACTCATCATAGTAATTCTAGAGTGATTTGTTCATTTAATTCATTCATATTTAGTTTTGCTGCAGCTTATTTATTTCCCTGCTGTATAATGTTCTACTGTATGAATATAACCATTTGCTCATTTTAATACTGATGAACATCTAAGATTACTGCCAGTATTTTACTTTTACAAGCAGTGTTAGTAAATGATTTTTGGTGCACAACTTAAGAGTGGAATTCATAAGAAATTTGCATGTTTAACTTTCAATGCTAGTGCCAAAGTGTTTTCTAAACAATTTGTGCAAATTTACACTCCCATGAACAGTTAAAACTTGGCCCCTTGCTCTATACCTTTTGCCAAATTTTGAGATTTTCAGGTTTTTAAAATTCAGCCAATCTGGTGAGTATGAGGTGATATTTCATTGTATTTTTTAAATTTTATGTTCTCTGACCACAAATGAGGTTGAGTACTTTGCATACTTTTATTTTTCAGGCTTCTTCATTTGCATATGCTAATTCAAGTCTTTTGCACAATTCTATTGGATGGATAGGCTTCTTACAGACATGTAGGAGTTTCTTTTGTTTTGTTTTGGCTTGGTTTTAATTCTAGATTCTAAATCCCTGGGTGGTTCATATGTATTACAAACATGGTATCTTTTAATAACCAAAAGTTCTTAATTCCAATAAAGTCAAATTTATTTAAGCTTTTCCTTCATGTCTTAAGAAACTTGTCTCTCTCCTAAAAGTAATAAAAATAAGTCAGTTTGGTGTCTTCTTTCTAAATCTTTTTTTTTCTTTTAGCTAAATTTTATGCGTTAGGAATTTCAATGGTAATAGGTAACACCTTTTTCAGAGGGAAATCTTCAGTGTTTCAATATTAAGTATGATGTTTAATGAAAATATCTTTAATCATGCCTTTTTTTAGTTTTTATCATGAATTTTTTGAAAAATTTCTGCATCTGTTGAGATGCTCTAATGATTTTTCTCATATAATCAGCTAATGTAGTGAATTACATTCATAGATTTCCTAATATGCAACTGCCATTTAATTTCTGGAATAAATGCAACCTGCTCATAAAGTAGCATCCTTTTTATATATTGCTAGAATTGGTTGCAAATATTTTGTTTAAATTTTTGCATCTATGATTGTGAGTGAGGCTGGCCTATAATGTTCTTCTCTCATGCTCTTTTAGGATCTGGAACCAAGATGATCTTAGCTGTATGAAACAAATTGAAGAGTATCTCCTTTTTTCCATTATCAAAACAGGAATTTTTTGGAATTTGAATTAGAACCATTTCATTCTTGAATGTGTGGAAGAACTCGCCTATGTTACACAAATCTATATATTTACCATTTATTTTGTTCTTCCTTCTTGCATCTCAGACCTTCCATCTGGATCTGAGAAAACTTTCTTTCTCCCTGAAGTACTTTCTTAAAGTACTCCCGTAAGGATTTCTTTCTGCTATTGGTGTAGTAGTCAGGGTTCAACCAAGAAGCAGAACCAGTAGGAGATTTGATAGATAGGTAGACACACACACACACACACACATACACACATACACGAGATTTACTACAAGGAATTGGTTTACATGATTAGGGGGCTAGCAAAGCCAGTCTGAAATTCATAGGAGAGGTAACAGGAAGGAAAAATTATGAGCAGGCTGAATCCATAGGCAGAGGCCAAAGCTGTCATCCATGGATAGAATTTCTTCTCTCTCCCAGGGAAACCTCAGTTCTGAGTTTAAGGCCTTCCACCTGACTCAGACAGGCTTACCTAGATTATCTACAGTCAAATGATTAGAAGTTTTAATTATACATGTAAAAACACCTTCACTGAGAGGAGCATTTGATTAAGTAACTGGGGATTTTATCCTAACCAAGTAGACACATCAATAAAGCCAACAACACAAGGGGCAAACTCAGTTTTTTGGGGGGAAATGTTTTTATATCACTCTTACAATGAGGATGTCTTTTTTTTAAGATTTTATTTATTTATTTGACAGAGAGAGAGAGAGAGATCACAAGTAGGCAGACAAGCAGGCAGAGGGAGAAGGAGAGGGAGAAGCAGGCTCCCGACTGAGCACTGAGCCCGATGCAGGGCTCGATGCCAGAACGCTGGGATCATGACCTGAGGCGAAGGCAGACACTTAACCAACTGAGCCACCCAGGCGCCCTGAGGATGTCTTTTAGTTGCCATAAGAGTCTAGATATTTTTTCTCAGCACACTGAAGATATGGCAGTATCTTCTGGATTGCTGATGTGAAGCCAGCTGTCCGTATACTGCTCCTTTGAAGGTAATCTTTCTTGCCCCTCTTGTTGTTTTTAAAATTTCCCCTTATTATTTAATGCTTTAGAGCTGAATATATGGTGTGGCTATAGATTTCTTTTTATTTATTCAGTTTGGATACGTTGGACTTCTTAAATTTATAAAGTGTTGTATTTTATTGGTTCTGGCATTGTCCTTTCAACTACTACCTCTTCTCCATTTTCTGTCCTCTCCTTTTAGAATTGATTAGATGGCTTTAGACATTTCAACTCTACCCTACATGTCTATTAACCTCTCTTATATTCTCTATTTCTTCATTTCTCTGCATTATCTCTGGCTAATTTCTTTTTCAGATATATCTTCCAATTTAGCAAATCTCTCTTCAGTTAGATCTGATCTGCTGTTAAACCCATCAATTTCCTTTCATTTCAATTACATGTTTCCTACCAGAATTATATTTGCTACATTCTTAAAATTGGTTCCACTTCTTGAATGTTTTTATATCCTGAACACTTTTAAAGCTTACCTTCTATTTCTTTGAACATCTTAAGCATAGCTATTTTATGTTCTATTTTTGATAATTCCAATAATTAAAGTCTTTCCAAGTCAATTTTTGTCTGCTGTTTCTGCTAATTCTCATTCATGATTTGTTTCCTTGTATGTTTAATAATTTCTAACAGTGAAATTTTTCTTGGAATTATAGCTGGGAGAATTCTTTGGTGCCTGGATTCCTCAAGAGAAGATGTGTGTTTACCTCTGCCTAGGGCCTGACAGTGCTAACAATTTAGGATCACTTTAAACTTGGCTTGAGTTGCGTCAGACCAAATCTGAAATTATTAATTCAGGCTTCAAATTCCTGTAACAGGGTGGTGTGTTTACTTCTCAGCAGCACTTTTTCCTCCCCTCCACGCAGTACCAGTGCTTCAGAGGTACAATCACCAGGAGATGAGTTAAGGGAAGGAGCAACCTTATTTCTTGTTTACTTTTACACTAAGTCATCCCAGATTTGTGGGAGTAGGGTCTCCTAATACACTTCTCAACTTGGGAAGTAAGCACTGGGCTTTGTCTCCTGTGTCCCCACCACAAAAAAGTTCTTTAAATACTGCATTTAAAGTTGTTTCAGTACATAAGTTAGCTCTGAATCCTTCCTGCCATATTATCAGGAAAAAAAAAAAAAGAAATAACAGAAAGAAAAAGAAAAGAAAGAAAAGAAAAGGAAAAAAAAAGAAATAATTAACTCTTAAAATTATACATTGCTCTGCTGGATCTCGATTTTGATGCATAAGCATTGCTGAATAAAGAGAGAACCCGAGGTGTTCTTGACCTATAATGGATCACAAATTCATAATAATGAATAGTAATCATTTTTACCTAATAAATATTTTTATATTCTTTCAGAAAGAGCAATAGTATCTTTGAGGCTTCATCTGCTGATAATTTTTTACTAACTGATTCTTATTTTTGTTTTTCTTCTCCTTTTCCCCCAAGCTTTAACATAGTGTAATTGGTAATAAAAAAACTGCACATAACTAATGCAGATAATGTGGTAAGTTTATACATATGTATACACTTCTGCTATAATCACCACAATCAAGGTAATAAACATATCCAACACCTCCTTGCATCCCTTTGTATTTTTGTTTGTGCTAAGAAAACCGACATGAGATATACCCTCTTAATTTTTTTTATAAAGATTTTATTTATTTATTTGACAGAGAGAGACACAGCGAGAGAGGGAATAGGGGGAGTGGGAGAGGGAAAAGCAGGCTCTCCGCAGAGCAGAGAGCCCAATGCGGGGCTCGATCCCAGGACCCTGGGATCATGACCTGAGCCAAAGGCAGACGCTTAACGACTGAGCCACCCAGGCGCCCGCCCTCTTAACAAGTTTTAAATACACAATAAGATAATAGTTAACTATAGGCACTATGTTGTATAGTGAATCTCTGGAACTTACTCATCTTTAGAAGTTTGTGAAACTGTTTACAGGAATCTTTTAAATTCTTTCAGGTCTATCTTCAAGTATCATTTCTTAAGGATCATAAAATAATATCAAGTTTGAGAATATGGTCAGTCGGTGCATGTAAAACTATCTAAGTGTCTATATAATGGGTTCTACTTTAACTGACCGTTTTAATATTTTACATTTAACTTTTTTGACCAAGTTTTATTTTTAAAAA
Organism: Leptonychotes weddellii; assembly: GCF_054177405.1. Lineage (NCBI taxonomy): Eukaryota > Metazoa > Chordata > Mammalia > Carnivora > Phocidae > Leptonychotes > Leptonychotes weddellii. The sequence goes on from NC_138374.1 coordinate 109,628,195, forward strand.
ATCCTGCATAGATTTGTATTCTATTAATATAATTGCTCTAAAATGAGGCAGACACTAAAATCTAGTAAGCTTCTACAAAGTGTTGTGCACTGTGCTGAGGTATACATGTATTAATTCACATAAACTTTACCACAACCCTGTTAGGTGGTATTTCTATTTTAAAGAAAAATAAACAGATACTTATGAACAAACAGCTATTAAGTGATAAAGCCAAGATTTAACCCAATTCTATCTGATTCCTAAAAAATACAAGCATTTTGTAAGTATATAAATTACTGTGTCTTAATTACATCTAATGAAAAGCCTTTAGTTACATTCTCATGGTCAAAGGTTAAGCAATAAATTAGATATTCTACCTACCCATTCAATTCTTAACCCCCATATAATCTAATCTTCACAATTCAGTTTTGACAATGGGCAGTAGTACTATCTCTCCTTGACAGATAAAAATACGAAAAGGGTACTGCGATTTAACTCAACAAGCATGCACTAGAAGACTAGTAGGACTACACCGTGCTGTATACGTCAGCATTTATAAAGACCATCCCATGATCCTCATACAACCTTAGGAAGCAATCAGTCTAATATTGGAGCCCTCCAGAGACAGAGCACTAAAAGTAACCCATTCCATCTTTAGAAATTCACAAAACATCTTGGACCCTGAAACCTATCAAACCTGATTCTGCTTCTTCTAGGTGTTGGATGAATCTAACTCTTTCTTTGAGGTAAACCTTCACATATTAGAAGGCAGTTATAGCCCCCCCCCCCCCGCCAGAGTATTTTCTAATTATTTTTTAGAAGTTCCTCAGAATATAGATAATAGTATTGGTTTTATCACCATCAAATTAAATGACTTGTTTAATTTAAAGCTTATCTCAGGGCGCCTGGGTGGCTCAGATGGTTAGGCATCTGCCTTTGGCTCAGGTCATGGTCCCAGAGTCCTGGGATCGAGCCCCGCATCGGGCTCCCTGATTGGCCGGGAGCCTGCTTCTCCTCCCCCCTCTGCCTCTCCCCCAAAACTCATGCTCTCTCTCTCTCTCTGTATCTCTGTGTCTCGAATGAATAAAAAAAAAAAAAAAAAAAAAATCTTTAAGCTTATCTCAAGTATGTTACATGGTATCTTTTCTCCGAATGGCCCAAAGGATTCTATTAGATTTTCAGCTTCTCAAGGGCATTATTGAATTTGTTATTCATATTTGTATCTGGGCCCTGAGCAGTTTATGGCCCATTGTAGGTCTTCATTAAGTGTTGAATTCACATAAGTAACTTTACATTTAAATTATCATGTGGAATAAGAAAAGAAAATGTTTAGAACTTAATTTAAATTACATAAACAGAAACTAAGATAAGCCTGAATTAAGAGACTTGCTATGATCACACACTGGAATGAAAGAACTAGTACTCTAAACATTCTGAATTCTGATGTTAAGATACCTGCTTTTTGAAATGGCATTTACATATTCTGAGCCCAAAATTAAGATACATAGTATGACTATGAATTTTTTCTGAATTTTAAATGTATAATTATGACATCTATTTTTATAAACTGGATTACATTAGGACTGTCCTACAAAAAATAGTTTGCTTAACTATTACCAATCATACCAAACTAACTCCTAGATGTCTTACATGAAACTAATCATGTTGGTTTCATAACTGTATGAATGAATACTCTTCCTCAGACTAGCACTTTCAATGGCGAATTTTTTAATAACAAAGTTACTTTTACATAATTTTCTGGAGTGCCATTCCATAGATAACTATAGAGTTACAAAAGAAAGAAAACTTTCTTGTAATTCTAAAACAGACATTACTCAGGGTTTTGACATACTTTTGATAAAAGTGATAAAAATGTGTTATGCATTTCTGTTACATTTCTGTAATCTGTTACAGAAGGAAATGTGGAGGTCCATTCTTACCTGCTTGAAAAGTTGGAGGTTAACTGCAGTTTCCAAGAACTGTTTCATCAGACTTGAGCGGTGCTTTACAAAACTCTCCTCACAGAAAGTGATGGGCTCACCCTAGACAGAAATAAAGATTTTTAGGGTGTCAATAGAAAGTCAGAGAGAAACAGTCTCTCTAAAAAGGCACATGGAGGGTCACGGAGGAAGTATAAGACAGAATCAACTTCAAGGTGCTAAAAGTCTAAAAGGAGTCAAACAGACTCTTAGACAAAATAGCTGGATTTCAGCCTCAGAGAAATATTCCTCTACTGACAAGCTTCTACTAGAGCTTCCTAATCAAGGATCCCTGGAGTCTTAAAACTGCTCACTTTCACTTCCTCAAAGTAAGAATGAATCTCCTAAAAACAAAGGTTTAATATTATTAGATTGAATTATGAGTATTAAAAAGAGTATGCATAGCTGAAAAAAGGCAACTGCAGTTTTATCCTAATTAGAAAATATTCTTGCTATAAAAATTGCTGCATTTTTTTGCTATTTATATTTGATCATTAATTTCTTTTTAAATTAATTAAAAGTTCTTACAATAACATTCTCTTCGTCATTTCACATACAATTCTGATATACTTTCTAGAGTAAGTCCCACTTTGTATCTGCCTTAATTTATCCTATTTTTTAAGTAACCATAACTTTGCAAGTGTCTTTGGTAGCTTATGCTCCATTAGCTTGCTCCTCCTCCAAATTATCAGGAACTTAAATTCTGAATAGAGATTCCACTCATTCCATTTATTCCCATACATGACATCAGACAATTGTCACTCAGTGGCTGATCCCTACCACCTGCTACTTCCCTCAGTAGCCTGAATGGTCCTCTTGCCCATTCAATACATGTGAAGATAAGTGATCCAAATGAATATGAGATAATATGATCCAAATGAAAACTGAGATAAGTGACAATGATTCACTCCTTATAATGAATCTTGTAGCCATCTCTATGTTGGCAGTAAAAAGGAAAAAAGCTCACCTTCTAATAGAACTTTGAAAAAATATTAATTTAATTTAATTTTAAGGACAAGTCAATGCCTTGATTACAGGTATCTATAAATAAAATTCTGAAAATTGGCTCCTGCAAGAATAAAATGAGACTAATAATCTAACAGTAATTCAACTGTTACCACTGGCTAATGGAAGCTAATGATACTATGGATCTGCACTGTTCAAAACAGTAGCCATTAGTCATATGCTGCAATTTAAATTTAAATTTATTAAAATTAAATAAAACTAAAATTTTAGTTCCTCAATACACTAGCCACATCTGAAATGTTCAACTGCCACAAGTGTTCAGTGGCTACTATTAGATAACACAAATACAGAACATTTCATTTATCAAAATGTCTTCTTGAACAGCACTGCTACAGAAGAAAATAAAATTCAAACACATTATTAGAGAAGACAACCAATAATCTATTAATTGCTGTCACCTAATACCAGCCACCAGCCAATACCTCATAATAAAACTGCTATTATGCATTTTGATACTGATTATTGCCATTCTTAAGTGCCATAGGATGATTTTAAATTATATATTTTAAAAATTAGATTTATATAAATATATTTTGTATAATCAAAAATCACCATATTTGCCACTATCATAGAATTTACAACTTAGAATCTATTGGGGTGGGGGGTACAACAAACAGGCAATCCTGTTAAAGAGAAAGGTCTATTGTTTTTACATCCCAGGTATCAGCATCATATCTAGTTACACTGAGAGCCCAAAAACGTTTTATAAGTCAATAAACAAAGTAGCAAGTGATCTAAACTTTGCTCCATATCACTTATTTTCTTTTCAAAAGTAAAAACAAATTTTAAAAATAAATAAAATCATTGTTTTTAATGGCAGTCCCAACTATACCACAATTATTACAAAGTGATCGGTACTACTGATAATTTTAGTTTTTATTTGACAGATTTTTCTCTAACATGTGAGTTGTAGCTTATTAGCATCTATGATTTTTCCAAAAGTTGTCACTAATACTGCAGAACAGTATTAATTCAAATACAAAGGTCTATCTTCAACTGAAATACTTCTCAATTCAAATATAAAGCTCTATCTCCAACTGAAAAGTTTAGACTTTCTATGTTACAATCAAGCATTTCTTTTGACTGGAAGGAGTGGAGGACAAGGGGATGGAGAATTGCAAGGTGAAGGAAAATGGATGAGAGGAAAGTCTACCTGTGCTTTCTTAAGAGTTGGGCATAACTTTTTTAGCCAGTGTGATTTATGCTGGCAGAATCCTGTCCTCATTAATCTTCTAGCAACTGCTTTCAATCTTTCAAGAGAAATAGTAAAGAGAAAGTTCAGATATGCTGTCCATCCAGTTTTGATAACACCAATCGTAGTAAAAGCTTTGAACTTAACCTTCAAATGATTAACACAGCCTGTTTAGCTAGAGTCTCTGATAATAACAAAAAAGACAAAGCCCTGACACATACTGGAATTTTCTCTCAGGGAAAAGAAAAATAAGTCTTGATTAACAATGCTCTAAATTTTTACATATTAATACACAGGAGTCTCAGTTATTGTCATGCTGGGGTGTATGCTATCAAACAAATTATAAATGACTCCCCAGTATGAGTTCTTTTAAATCTGAGTCAAGTTGAATAGATGATAAGGAACTCTGCTTAGGATCTTGATTTACTTATGATCTGGTTAAAAATCAGGCTTAGGATTGAGTGGTTTTCAAAAACTCTTCTTGCTCCAAGTAGAGTGACTATATGTCCAGTGTTGCCCAGTTAATTCCCATTTTACTGAACTATAAAAGATTTCATTTAGGGGTACTTCACAGAGGAAGTGGCTTCACAGAGGAAACCTGAGCTGGCTTTGAAAACTAATGGAAGCCTTCTGAAACAAACATGGAAAATATAGTCTTGAGAGAGGCAGGTATAGACAAAAAGTGGGTAGTGTGTTTGGGATGGCTTTGCATTAGAGAAAAGTGCCAGAAGAAGATAATAAAAGACTGGTTGAGGCCTAGTGGCTAATGGATATGAATTACAGAAAGTACCAGAGAGAAGAAATAAAAGGTAGGTCAAGCCATATTGGAAAAGGCCTAGGTTATATTCTAAAGTTCTTTTCTCTTTTTTTTTTTAACCTCATGCGAGGTATTCGTTTTATTTATTTTTTTTATTTATTTGAGAGAGTGAGCAAGAGAGAGAGATTGAGAGAGCGAGTGGGGAGAAGGGCAGGGGGAGAAGCAGACTCCCTGCTGAGCAGGGAGCCCAACATGGGACTCGATCCCAGGACCCTGAGAGCCTGACCTGAGCCAAAGGCAGGCGCTTAATCGACTGAGCCACCCAGGCGCCCTAAGTTATTTTCTTAAAGACATCAAGAAGCTCACAGAATGTTCACTCAATGAAGTAACAAGATTGTATGTTTTAAAAGCAAAGTTAAGGGGGGCCTAGGTGGCTCAGTCAGTTAAGCATCTGCTTTCGGTTCAGGTTATGATCTCACGGGTCCTGGGAATCGAGCCCCGCATCGGCATCAGGCTCCCTGCTAAGTGGGGAGTCTGTTTCTCCCTCACCCTCTGCCCCTCCCCCCATTCGTGCTCTCTCTCTCTCTCAAATTAATAAATAAAATATTTTTAAAAAAAATAAAAGGAACGTTAATAGGCAAGAGGAAATAACGGAAATAGGCAGACCAAGTAATAGTGCAATACAAATCTGGCAAGAAAAGATGAACCGGGCAGTAGAAAGGAAAAGTGATGACTACCATTAGCTAACACTGATAGGGCATTCATTACTATCACTAATAATAGCAATAGCTAATATTTACATAATGCTTATTATGGGCCAGGTACTGTTCTAAGCACTTTACATGTATTAATTCACATAAACCTCAAATTTACTGTTGTCTTACTTTATACATGACTAAATTGAAATATGGGGAAGGGTTAAGTAACTTGCTCAAGATTACATAGTATGCAAGTTGTAGAAGCCTGATTCAGACTCAGTCCATGCTTCCAAATTATCCAATTTCTGAGTATGCAAGACTACATGAAATGTTTTATTTATTCCATATCATGTAATCTGTAAAAGTACAATTTTACTGCAAAATCAACAGGACTGTTTAGCAACTGACGTACAGCAGTGGTACTCAAAGCATGGTCCAGGGACTCAGACCTTTTCACAGGGTCTGCAACATCAAAACTATTTTTATAACAATGCTAAAACATTATTTGCCCTTTTCACTTTTATTTTCTCATGAGATCCAATGGAAGCTACATGACTGGTGATATTGCAACAGACTGAAAGCAGAACCAATATGGGAATCCAGCCCTCCTCTTTTAAGCTACATACTTTTGAAAAAATATAAAACAATGCCATTCTTCTATTATTTTTTGTTTAGAAATAGTTATTTCTCATAAAAATATGTTTCATGTTTATCTGTAGTTTTATATTGTTTTTAAATAATAAATATTTAAAATATTTCCAGTTTTAATTTCTAATATGGTAAATAGTGAAAGATATAGGCCACATAAACAAAAGTTCTTTAAAGCCCTTGATAATTTTTATGAGTATAAAGACATCCAGAGACAAAAAGTTTAAGAACCACAGATATGCAGAAACAAGACAAGCAGGGGTCAAAGAGGACTTCTGGATTTCAAACTTGAGGATCAAAAGATGGATGATACCATTTATTAAAGACCAGAAATATAGAAACAAACCAGATTTAAGAAGAAGTTGATAAAATAAATTTTAGTATATGTCTTTGGTCAGATTCTAAGCTGAGCCTGAGACAAGGATTCTAGTTTAAGTGATCTGCTGGTGGATAACTCTCAGGAATTAAGAATTATGGGAAGCAAAATAGGGCAGAAGAAAAAAGCCAAGCAACAATGTGATTTCACCTGGAAATCAGCCTCAGTTTAAACCTATGAGAAAGCACCAAATGTACTGGCAGAGTTATTCCCATCTTGAAGCAGAGGCCAGTTTCTCACACCCTTTATCAGTCAGTCATTAAGCATGGTCTTCCCTGGTGGGAGGAGTGGGGAGAAGAATGGAGGTGCCTGGGAAGGCCCTTCCTACTTAGCCAAGGGCAGTTTTTCTCTGAAAAGGATGCCAGCCAGTATAGGGGATCTGGTGAGGGCACCAACAATGTCCATTATGGCATGGTTAGGGCAAGCAAGATGCTTGAAGGCATGTGGACAAAGGTGGCACACAGCTAGAAACTCAAGTTTGGAAACCTTGTTCTTTAATATATATATTTAGGAATTATCTGCAAAGAACCAAGCATTAAGGTTAAAATGATCACTCTATTTAGGGGAAAAGACTGATGCAACTGAGAAATGCACATCTATAATCCAATTTATTTTCTAAAGGTTGTATTGTTCATTGACAGAAAAAGCAAGTAAAGAAGTATATAGCTCTGTGGAAACAGAGAATAATCATGTAGAAACATAAAAATGTAGAAAAGAAAAACTCTTCATGGTATTATGCTGAGCAAAATAAGTCAATCAGAGAAAGACATGTATCATATGACCTCACTGATATGAGGAATTCTTAATCTCAGGAAACAAACTGAGGGTTGCTGGAGTGGTGGGGGGTGGGAGGGATGGG
>NC_138374.1:109635808-109670273 GCF_054177405.1 Leptonychotes weddellii
ATACATTATATGTTAAAAAAAAAAAAAAGAAGAAGAAGATAGCAGGAGGGGAAGAATGAAGGGGGGGAAATCGGAGTGGGAGACGAACCATGAGAGACGATGGACTCTGAAAAACAAACTGAGGGTTCTAGAGGGGAGGGGGGTGGGAGGATGGGTTAGCCTGGTGATGGGTATTAAAGAGGGCACGTTCTGCATGGAGTACTGGGTGTTATATGCAAACAATGAATCATGGAACAGTACATCAAAAACTAATGATGTAATATATGGTGATTAACATAATAAAAAAATTGAATTCAAATAAAATAAGTTTAAAAAAATCGAACATGATGGTAAAGCTACTAAATCTTTTGCTCCATGGAAGAGTGATAAGGCAACAGAAAGGAACTAAAGCTAAAATCGTTTCGATAGAATGTCACACAAAGGAGCATGAAAGGATGTAAGAAAAAATACAATTTCTACTAGGGTAGGAATGAAGTTCTTATTACAGAGAAGAGAACCAGACTTTCCAGAAAGGAACTGCCAACATTACCTGCCATTAAAGTATTACATCAATCAACAAATACATACTAAGAATGAATCAACAACCTATTGGGCATTCTATGATGAGGCTTGCTAGGTAGTTTGCTATTAATAATAGTAAAGATACCAAAGTTCATACTTGATTTACCTGTTAAAACATACAAATCAGAGCAGATTCAAGTTCAAGATTATCCACAGAATAACAAATGTCACACTAAGTCCCTTGTCTCAATGACTAATAAGTGGGAAGGAAAAAGGTACCATTAGAGCTGTGCACTAGAAAACTACGTGTCATTAGTACCTCATGGTATTTAAATAAGACTCATCAAGTAGTTGTGGCAGAAGAATGACTTAGAACTGCCCACCAGTGGCATAAATCTGGCCCTTACAGAACACATAATTTACCTCGCAAAGTCTTAGATTCCAACTTCAACATAAAGAAGTAAATTCTCCTTCCTCTGAAAACCTAGAGCCTTTTGTATCTTTCTTTTAGCATTTATTTTCTAAGTTGTATTAAAAGTTATTTTTACAGATTTTATCTGTGCATTTCTGAGGTCTAGGACTATATCCTTATATATCTCTGCATTTTTTATTATAATATTCAACATAGTACTTTGTATTCTGAGTGTTCAATAAATACTCAGTTATCCACTAGTTAATATTTGAATTATTTTTACAGGATAATTAAGACAATAAAAAGATATGGAGGAGATGGAGCTGTTTTTCCTACCCTACTGTTCTGTTCAGTTTCAAAGTGATTATCATCGAATTAAGATAGTATTTTTGTTTAGTGTGTTTTTAAGGATGGGTATCTTTCAAGTTCTATATTGTCTTCTGGAGGAGGAATTTGTAAGAACAAGAAAATACTTAAAGATAGACTAGATCTTTATGCTTTAAGGATATATAAGACTTAGTAAGGATTCATATTGAAAAAAATTAAGGTGTCATGAAGAATGATACTACATAAAAATGTGAAATATAATAAACAAAGCATCAACATAATACTTATTCAGTTCCCTAATACAGGGGGGCCTAATAGTAATGTCACTGTTATATAACAAATATAAACAAGCAAAAATGTCTGCATAATGACAGTATATTTAAATTTTTAAATCTCTTAAATACTCTGTTATCAGTTCTCTTAAGGGAATAGTCAAATATATTCAGGTTCTCACAGAAAATAATATTAAAATATTTTTCAGATTATATAGCATTCTTCTTCCAAGTACCCAGTGTAAGGTACCATAAGTCTACACTCAGGGTTTATTAACTATGAAAACAACACTTTTTCTACTGCTAAAAATTATTGAGGAAAAAAAGGCTTATATTTAAATCATAAACTTTAATCATTATTTACAGCAAAATCTTCTCTCTGTACATATTATATGAGTTTGTCCTAAAGTTATTAGATCTGTCTTGAATAAAAATAGCTATCAATGTTCCATCTACCTATGATTCAACAAGCTAAGATGGGGAAAGAAATTGATTTTTCTAAATTAGATACAGCTGTTTCTAGCACTCTAGTTAAATTCGAACACTTAAAAAGATTAATAGAGCAATGTATTAATTTTATACATACTATGAAAAATATACATTTTCTTTCCCACAATTTAAAGAAAAACACTCTCTATTCTCATGAAACATATTACCAGTAATATAAAAATGAAACCCTTACTATTAGAGTCCCTAGCTCTACCTATCCCATAGTAATGGTGCCGAATTTTTACATTTTTGCTACAGCAGTTAAGCAAGATTCCTTCTCTATTAAAAAAAAAAAAAAAAGAGCAGAAAGAAAGTGCCATAAAAGCAACCATATTCTATCAGAAGCCAAATACACAACAAATATTTCCTTGGCTACAACCATCTCTAAAGTCAAAAGGTCCATACTCAAGCTTGGGTAATGAGATGAATGGATGCCTAAAATGTTTTAGTAACCATAAAACCAAGAGGGGTGAGCAAATGTACTTTTTCAACTTGGATTTTTAAATCGCTAACAAGTTGACAGTTACAAATCTGTTAAATGGAAACTCTAAGGCAAAGATTTAGTAAATGGCCACTTAAATTACGGATGCCAATCCTGTGCTTAAATTGTCTGAGTTTAATCACAAAATATAACATTATTTACCGATAATGTTTAAAGGAATATAATCCAAAAGGACAACTCTTCCAAATTGCCAGAGGCCTAGATTACTAACCAAACTTTATTTTAAAAAGAATTTACTTTTTATCCATTAGCAAGCCTCCCAGCTGCCCAGAAAAGCTTGTGATTGAAACAAATGACAGCACCCAAGTATTCAAAGGACTAGATCTGAGTGTTACTTCTCTGCTCTTAGAGAATCAAGGATATGCCTTTGAAAGTATTAAGCAGTATTTTAACTCAGGCAAATATTTCTTTAGCATTAGCCGTTGGTCAAAAATTGACTTTTTATTTTTAATAGCTTGTGACACAAATGATACACAGAGGTACAACTAATGACCCTTTATTAGTTATTTAATACAATCACTTAAAAGTTATTCTCATGTTTATAACAGTGTTTTTCTTTTGAGGAATCAGAGGAGGGTACTTTTAGTTTGTTAAAGGGATTTTCCTCCCCCAAACTTGGTACTTCTAAAATGTCATTTTAATAATAGTTAATATATAAAGCATTGATTATATGCCAGACACTGTTCTAAGTAACTTACATTTATGAACTCATTTATCCTCTAAATAACCCAAGAAGAATTATTACCTTTTTTAAAGAACACATGAGGAAACTAAAGCACTAAGACATTAATTTGCCCAAACTCATACAACTAGTCAGTCACAGGAGGAGGATCTGAATCCAGGCAGCCTGGTTCTAGACTCTGTTCTTACCACTTTCCTTCAATCCAGTTAGCACATTACTTTGATCTCACATTTTTGAATTCTTAAAAAGTAGCTAACTTGCTGCTGGCTAAAATCCCCCAAAATATCAAAATATCCATTGTTTTATTTAAATCACTTTCCAACAACTTTAAGGAATTGTATATTTCTCTCTGTAATTAAGAGCAGGCACAATTTACTTGTCAATAATGCTAGTGTGTCATTTAGAAGGTGTAAATGAGGAACTCTGAGAAGACTAACAACATATTTAGAGTTGTCGCTCAGACATTCTAAGCTTAATTTAGAATAGAAGTTCCTCTTTGGCAGCATTTAGCATAGGTATTTAGTATTTGCATTTGAAAATGGACATTCAAATCATCCTGAGGGCTTTCCCTCACAGGCCACACCCGGCTGGCTCTCCAGCAACACTACAGAAAACTGAGGGAGTCGGAAGGTGCAGTATGAGCCCGGGCAGTCACCCCAGGTCGACAAAACCATAAATGGAAATATGTAGCATGAATAACAAATTATTTCCCCAATTCATATACACACCATGGGATGCCTAAGACCATGTGCTCCTTCTGAGAAAAGTCCTAAGACTGCATCATTCGTTCAGTCTTTCCTAAGTGTGTACTGAATGCCTTCCAGGCATCTTCATTTGGAAGAAATGTAAGTTCAGGACATTTATCTCAAGGAGAGTATGATACAGTAATGGTGACCACAGAGAGCAGAAACATGCCACACTGGAACAAGAGTGGGACTGCAGGAGAATAAACACAAATGCAGGCCCCACTATTTACTAGCTGGAGAACCTTAGTGAGGTTATTTGTACTCTGTGAATATCATTTTCCTCATCCTTAAAAAGAAAAGGGTAAATAGCCTATCTAAAGGGGCTATTAGTGCCTGGTACCCAGTGAGTACTTAAAGGTCAATAATTGTTTTAATAGCAACTAATAAATTATGAATTTCAGTAAAAATAATAAAAGAACCATAATAAATAACATACAAAAAAGGGAGAAGAAATGTGTTAAAGAAAGTAAGTATAATCAATTCATAGAAAAAAAGGGTCAGTATAAACTACAGCTTCAAGAATCAGGAAGGAACTAGATGGCGATGGCCACGAAAGGCAAGAAAGATAAAAGCACTACCAGGAAGAAAGAACATTATTTGTAATAATTTGGAATGTTTGGAAGCCTGAGAAGCTTGGGACATTTGAAGCCTCAGGCAGAATTCTCTGAATTGGGGTCAAAGTTTAGGAAAAAAGTAAAGACAGACTGCCTGCCCATTGTGAGGGCCTTGAAGGGCAGTCACAGGCCTTATCTACAGGTTTAATTTTGGCAGTGTAAGAGAAATAACATAATAATAAGAATAGTTTGCTTTTATATATATATAAACAATCATGAAATTTTGAAAAGTAATACCCAGTTAAAGAAGTCGTATTCCTTTAAAGTTATTTAGTAATTTTTTTTTCCAGTTGTACTCTAATAGCTAGAGGATACTACTGAGAAATTTTTATCAAAAGAGAAAAAAACATGAAATAATTATAACTTCTAAACATGGCTCTTTTTTTGTATCAATTAGAAAATATATTAAAGACATATGCCTATTATATAAATGTCTAAAAGAGTTCACAAAACAAAAAGTAAATGTATTTTGAGTAAATTAAAATATAGAGTAATTTGCAAAGATAATGCCTAAACGACAACAAAAATATTTTATACACAACAAAGAAATCATTTTCCTTAAAAACTATTTTGAAAATAAAAAAGTGTTGGGGCGCCTGGGTGGCTCAGTTGGTTAAGCAACTGCCTTCGGCTCAGGTCATGATCCTGGAGTCCCTGGATCAAGTCCTGCATCGGGCTCCCTGCTCGGCAGGGAGTCTGCTTCTCCCTCTGACCCTCCCCCCTCTCATGTGCTCTCTCTCATTCTCTCTCTCTCAAATAAATAAATAAAATCTTAAAAAAAAAATGGCTCATTGAAAATAAAAAAGTGTCTAAATATATTTAGTATACTTTAAAAATTAAGCTTTCATTCAAGATTGAGTCAAAAGAAATGTAAAAACATACAGAATAAGAATACTGTCCCTCAACTTCCCGAAAGAATTAGCAGAAAAAAGAAAGAAAATACCAAACATAAAAAGGAAAAAGGTAGATAAGTTAACAAACAAGTTTATAATAAGATGTGATCGATAATCAGGAAAGATATTTTCTGATGAAATGATATATTTTCCCGCAGAAATTGGGAATCTGGCTTTGAAGATAAAAAAAAGTCAGAGTCAGTGAAATCTCAGATCCCTATCTGCTCAACTGATAATTTAAATGATTTAAGAAAATTTTCTCTTCAATTTGCTTTCCTCAAATCTGAAGTTCTTCACAAATTTAAAAAGGAAAAGAAAAATGTAGCCTGCAAAGATTAAAAATTATTTAAATGTGGCAAAATTTAAGCTGATACTTCTAAATTTCCCTCTTGTACTGTAAACTTGAAATCAACCTGTTTTAAAAAAATCTGATAACCAGAAATGATTTTACAATATTATTAGTATAGATGATTGGTTTCCAGTCTTTTAATAAATGAGACCATGTAACTCTCAATAATTTTTAAAGACTCCCCCATGTGATTCCCCCATATGTATACTATATGCAGTATTATGACTTCTACAATGCTTTAAAAAATAGACACATATTTCAAAAAGATGAGCAGGCAAATTAGACATATGTACTTCTCCGGAGACAGCAGTTTATCTGCCTATCCATTTAAGGACTCCTAGTAACTCCTCAGAGATGTAAGAGCCATTGGGTGCGAACTACTAATTGAGAAGTCAGTTTAGGAAGGATATCCCCCATTCACAAGTGTTTAGTGTTTCATCGTTTATGACAGGGTTCACACACCAATTCTGAAAAGTAGACAGGTACCAAGTATAAGAACTCTCATTTTCCAAATGAGAAGATCAAAGTCTAGAGAGACCGAGGAAATGGGTCAAGGTTAGACAGCTTAATAACAGTGGAATTCCTATTAGATAGCATGTCTTGCTATTACTAACTCAATGTTTTATCCATTACAACTTATTCATCTGGTCATGGAAGGGCAGTGTAATTATTTTCATTAAAATCAGACTAACGTATTTAACCAATAATTCAGAGAGAGAAACATGTTTTGATTTATATCTTCTTGGACTATCTAAAAACTCGGCTGGCTACAATTCCACATAATAATCATTTTTAGGGTATTAAAACAAAAAAGAAATGCCAAAATGAGCTAGCATATGCTAAATAGATAAACCCACTCAAAAAAATGTTATGGAATAGGAAGATGATAAATTTCCAAATATTGCAAAATTTCCAAGCTCCACTATTTTTAAATTTTCACTTTGTACCGTCACTTCTATATGCATTAATCTATAAAACCCAACTCTCTAGTTAATTTCTCAATGATCTTAAGATCAGGTAGTTACATTAAAATGCATTAACACACAATTCATTAATTAGTTAAGAGGTAAGCCAATTTAGAACAATACATAAATGATGTGCCAAAGAATGTGGGAAATAGTAACTAAAGGTTACTAAAACAACGAAAACCGAAAAGTCAAGGAATACAATGCCTTAAAGCACATTATTTTGGATTTTAAAAGACCTTTATGATACTTTTTTCATGTGTGATATTAAATGTTTCTTTTTTCTGACCCATTCTAAAGAACCATAAAAAAGCAAATTAAAATAGGGATGAAATAAAACGCTTACAGGTTTGTATCTCAGTGCATCTCTGTAGGATCCAAACAAAGCAGCCTGTGCCCTAAGAAAGGCCCTAGCTACTCCATCACCCGTAGCTGTAGACTGCTTCTTCAGTTTATTTTTCAGGGCCGAGACCTGCATGACAGAGAGGAACAGTTAAATTAACACCTCAGAAATTGGTACAGCGAGGTACGAACCCAATCAGCAGGCAAACCACAGTGTCTGCAGGTCAGCCAAAAACTCATCCTCCTACCTGATAGCTTATCTTTTTAACTGCAGAGAGCACCTGCTGGTCTGTTAATTGAAACGAAAGCAGGAGTCGATAGTAACGTGCTAATGCAAATTGGTTTATGCTCTCTTTTTTTCCCAAGGCCTCTTGACATAAATAAGCTTTAATTATTTTATGGTAAACTGCTTGTGAGCCACTTTTCTGCAGATTTTTAGCAATTACAACATGTGTGTCTACTTGTTTTGAGATGAAGCCGGTTGGGTATCGTTCATTTCTTCCGTGTCAGGTTATTTGTTACAGGTCCTCCAGGATCACTTACCATTTAATTTTATTTTTGGATGCCTCATTTGCATATAATTTTCTAGTCATTTGTTGAATAGTTTTCACCATTATTAGACAAAAAGAGAGGGGGAGAAGTTAAAGTGATTGAGAACCTACCATGAGTAGAGATATCATGTTAAGCACATGTTATACACTGTCTCATTTAGTTTTCATAGCCTTCTGAGAAAGACATTCATATTACCATTTATGAATGAAGAAACAGGGGCTCAAAGATGTGAATCAGTTTGTCCTCCCTACACAGCTAATACATGGGAAGACAGATTTCAACCCAGTTCTGTCCAGTTTTTTCCACTACAATGTGCTGGGTTTGAGTTCAATGTCATTGCCTTATGAACCAGTAATCAGATTAAAATAATGTTTTTTGGGGGACGCCTGGGTGGCTCAGTTGGTTAAGCGACTGCCTTCGGCTCAGGTCATGATCCTGGAGTCCCGGGATCGAGTCCCGCATCGGGCTCCCTGCTCGGCAGGGAGTCTGCTTCTCCCTCTGACCTTCCTCCCTTTCATGCTCTCTGTCTGTCATTCTCTCTCTCTCAAATAAATAAAATAAAATCTTTAAAAAAAATAAAATAAAATAAAATAAAATAATGTTTTTAAATCAAAGAAAAATTTATTACTCAGGAGTCTGCATAATTTTTCAAGGCCTAAATTTGTTATCATTTTTCATACACATCTGTCCTTCAAGTTCAGGTTCTGTGTATTTTAGAGAATGCGTATTATTTATAAATGGCCCTTACTTAGAGGAGTATTCTGTAGGTATAATCATACTCCTGATGTATACTATTTTTTTTAAGGCGAAATGATGTGATATGTTCCTTTTATCTAATTCACCTGACCAATTCCTTTCACACATTATAGAAAACTACACTCTCTACACTTAAAAAATATTGGTGCTCATATACATTCCTCAGTGATGCTTTACAGGGAACATGAAGTCACATAAAAATTGTTTTTTCAAGAAAACAAAACTGATGGAGAAATTGTGGTTGGACTGTTCCCTTAACAGAGCATATTCTGACCCTTATGAAACTACCAGATAATAAAATAAAATAATGTCATTTCTTCTTTACATATAGACACAAGGAGGGGTATTTTTAAAAATTTCTTTATGCAAGTAGCCCTGACTACTCCTGTAGATGATGACTGTAATTGAAGTGTCAACCTAATTAACAACTAAACTTTGAATAATGCTAATGAGAAATGAACACAGCATCAGAGGAAAGACCAGCTCTACAGGTGATAAACCTTCACAGTAGTGACATTTTCCAGTGTAAAGTCACAGTTACTGTGATCTGATCAAAGAAAGAGACCCCCATTGGGTCCAATTATAACCACAGTTTTGAAAAAATTATTGAGTTATGACGTTCATCATCTATGCAGAAAGGCCTTTGCAGTACAGGTCTTCTCCCCATAGCTGTGATCTTTTCAATTTATATCCAAGCTCCACAGATTCGGATAAAAGTCTGGAGCCTAATTCATTTAGCCCACAAAGTGCACTGATAAAATCAGGATTCATTTAAGAGGAAGTTTTTATTATTAAAATCTAAACTCAATAAATGCACACTTCTAGGTAACCCACATACTCAAAAAATATAGCTAAATGATGCAAAACCAAATCTTATGACTTAATGTCTTTCATTTTCAAGTTTGTAAGTAATGTTATTTTTTAAGCTTCAAATGCCTTTAATGAAAACCAATGGGAATGAATATCAATACATGTATTTAATAACTGCCCCCCTCAAAAAAAGCTTATGATGGAAGGAATACGTCTTTCCATGTATTATAAAAAGTAAATGGTTGGGTTATTTTCAATTTATTTTTGAAAGAAAACAAAAAACATATTTTAAAATGTCATGCCTTACTTACATCTTGCAAAAGAAAATTCCTCAAAGTGTATTTTTCTACAAAACATGAAATTGACAATTCAGTTCTCCACAAACCGAGTATTCTCAGGACAATCATAATACATGCTCACAGAGAATGGAGGCGAGTCAAACCATTCCTTAGCCTTCTTTACCCCAAGTCCTTAGGTGCTGAATTCAGTACTGCTTAAGCTAGCCAGGATATTAATCATATTGCCACAAGCCCTTCCTAACCAAACTGTAAATATGGGGCATTCACCTCCAAAATTCAATGTAGTACTTGAGCTCCCTCAGGAGCTCTGTAGAAAATAGGAAAGAAAAAGAAAACACTTGTTCTACAACTGTGTTGTCCAGTACAGTAGCCACTTGAAATGTGACTAGTCCAAATGGGGATTTGCTCTAAGTGTCAAAATACACTGGATTTTGAAGACTTAATACCCCCCAAAAGGTAAAATATCTCATTAATAATTTTTATATTGATTTCATAATGAAATAATATTTTGAATATTTGGTTAAATAAAATATATTAAAATTAATTTCACCTATTTTTTTACTTTCAATGTGGCTACCAGAAAATTTAAAATTTGCGTATGTGGCTCACATTTCCATTGAACAGTACTATTTTACATAAGCATACTATCTAATGTGACATGTGAGACTAAAACATTGCCTGGTAAGAAATATGGTTACATTGTTCCTTTGCCTATTTCTACATTACTTCAACCTTTAAAAACTGCTTGAAGAGGTTTTCCTTGACCTACTCTAGGTGGGCTTTGACTGTCAGTAAGTAGACCTGAAGTTGTTCCTATTTTTCAGAGACCAAGAGGGCAGGTGAGTTAAGTGTTTCTTGGATGCACAAATGAATGCTCAAAAATAGCTTCTAAAAATGAAATATAGTTTTTTAAAATCAGTTTTAGACAGAAAGATATGACTTTAATATAAAGTGACTGTTATCAACCTTGCTGTTTCCCTGTCCTTTAGATCACTGAGTAAATTATCACCAGTTACCAATGCCCTCTGCAGTGCTAATTAGCTTTTAGCAGTTTTTATCTATAAAAATGGTGATGTCTCTTCTGTACTTTTTCAATACTAGGTCTGGGAAATAGCATTTCCTGCTTTAACTTCCAAACTTCTAAATTTAGTTATGAAATAAATGTACATTTTCCCCAAAATCATAAAGTTCATATTCACATGTAACCCTGAACTCAGAAGAGTATTTGGAACTTTAGTCACCTGCCTATTATCACACAATCCCATTATGCAACACTGAAAAAGTATTGACTGTTTTCTCTTTTTATTCTTACGAAAGTAAGCAAGCCTCAATCTCCAATGGCTAAAGACTACTTCAAAACTGACATCTGATTTTATTATGACACTCTTTAGTCTGTAAATAAATTATCTTTTTAAGTCTAATTAGGCATATTAGACCAAAAAAAAAAAAAAAAGCTAAACAATGAAAAGAACTTCAGAAATAAACATCATTTCACGGCTCTTATCAAATGTTTAAATTCCTTTCATACAGTGAGAATTCAGGCTTCCAAGCAGCCATCCAAGGGAGGAATTATAACCTGGGTTTAGCACAGTGGGAATTCACTGCAACATGAATAATATTACCACCAATTCTCCACTTTTACCCTCTTAACACTGAAGTGACTATGAATAAAAGTAGGGAATTACATGAGTAAACATAACAAACAGGTATAAATTAAGAGTGCAAGCCACGTGCACACAGTCTGAGTAATGAAGTAATTATGCCAACCGGGAGTTAGGAAGGGAGAGCATATTAAAGCAGCTTAGTTTTTCAGAGAAGCGGCAGATTTTTCTCTTGACTTTTAGATGTGTCTTTTCAGGAAACATAAATTAACCCTATACCCAGAAATTTTATTTTTGCTTTTTAGGATCACAAAGATCAACACCAGGGTAAAAAGCAGAAGGTAAAAATAAATGTCCGGAAATAATATTTAGATAACCTACACAACCCTAAAACACCCCTCTGATGTTTTTAAATACCTCCTTTTGTGTAACTACACTGTACTTGAGAATCCACATACATTTATGAAAGTTAGAGCTTCAAATAATTATCTGCTTTAGAAAAAAGTTACAAAGATAAAATGTTTTATTCTCCCTTGAAACATGTTATGGTCATCACATGAATCAGATACTAAATCCCTACATTTCTTTAATCCTTCTAATGTTCAGGGTTTTTTTAGAAATAAAATTAACCCTACCCTCTTAATATAATTTTCTAGTGAGCTTCTAATTAAGGATTAAAACAGTAACCATATCAAATGAAAAGCACAGGATACACTTGTGGAGGGTATCATTACCTTGTCTCTTTGTATGCTTTAATAACCTATCAAAACCTAATTAATATAGGGTCAGTTCTAACTATTTTCCTTTCAGAGGCCATTATAAAATAAAGACAACCAAACTGCTCTTATCACCACCTCAAGTCCAATGCCAGGCAAGCATCTCTAATATCAATGTCACTTCCATTCATCCAGTTACTCAAAAAGGAATCTTGCAGGTCCTCCTCAACACTTCAGCCTTTCTCATCTCCCACATGCAATACATCATCATGCACTGTCAGTTAGACCTCTGATGGAGATTCAAATCTGTCCACTTCTCCCTACGTACCTGCCACTATCAAGTTCAAGCAACTAGCATCTCTACCTAGACTACTGCAAATGGTCTCAATTGATCTTCCTGCTTCATTCCTTACACCCAGTTATCTTCAGGACCCAGACCCCAAGATGATATGTTCAGAAGTCAAAGTAGATCACACTATTCCTCTGCTAAAAATCTCCAATGAATTTCCAATAAAGTCCAAATGTCCCTAACAAGAGCTACAGATCTTTTATGATCGCATCTCCTATCTCTACAACCTCATTTTGCATAACTCTCTCTTTTGTTCATCTCACTACAGCTATACAAGACTTCTTTCCATTTCTTGAATTTGCCAACCTCTTCCTCACAGTAGGACCTTTATACATTCTATTCCTCCTCCTCCCACTTATGGCAGAGATGACACCAACATCCACTCCCCCTTTCTTTAGTAATAGAAATTCTAAGTTTTGATTGGTGCTTGCTCAACCTACCTACACTGACCCAACTATTTTCCAACATCCCTCATGACTTGGTGCAGCCATGTGGTTGGGTTCAGATGAATGGAATGTGAGTTCCATGAGAGCAGTGTATTATATCTTCCTGTTCACTCAGCTCCTAGCATAATACAGGCATTATAGTGGGTGCTTGATAAATATTTGAAGGAAGGAATGACTGACTGACTGAATGAATGAATAAATAAATAAATAAGCAACCTGTCACACTTCTACATTAATTTCTCTAGTGCACAGGATCAGAATATCTATGATGGGATCTAGGAACATAATTCATTTAAAACTTCACAAAATCATTATGATATCAGCAAGATTTGGGAACCACTATTGTGACAGTGCACACAATATCATACATACAAAAAAATCTCTTGAATGTGGAAAAGCCAAGAACTTAAAGGACTAGAAACAAATGGGAAATTATCCTTAAAACCAAAATCAAGGTCTTTACATTTAAGTATATATGTATATATGTATGTACGTACATATGTGTGTATTAGCAGTAAGAAGAGAGAGAAGAATGCTATTAAGATGCATTCAAAGAAAGGCTAGGTAATTTAGTTGGAAATGAAAACCCATGAGAAAGCCAAGGAACTTCATGAGCACTTAAAATCACTAAGAGTAACAAACTATCAATCAACTTTAAAATGGCAAAAGTACAGAGACATAAGAGAACTACTAAAGCCTGATCACTGCAGTGGGAGGGAGAGATTCTCTTATTCAGTTGGGAGAAAATAACAAAGACCTTCTAAAAGTTTGGAAGCCATTGGTTTTGAGTTTTGTTTTTTGTTTTCTTTTGCTTTTGTATTTAAAGTTTAGATAAAAAAAAAATACACACCAAGAAAAAAGTACAAAAAATAGCAAAATCTATAGTTTACTTACTAACAACAAAAAACCTGTTACAAACAATCACATCTCTGAAAATACTTAAAAGAATAGTGAGTTTCCACAGACACCCAAAGTCGTGTGCAGAAACACCATGACTGCCATCACAACATGGTCTCCCTTTCTAGAGAGAGGAGAGAAGTTAAACTCACAACCAAAAAAGTCTACGTTAAACATGCATCCAGGTTTCTTCTTTTCATTACTATAAAAGTCAGATGAAAATATCCTTGTAAAATATCCTAAGAAGTAACTCTAAACAGGGACTTCAAAAGCAACTTCTATTACAAAAGATAAAAGAAATGCAAGTTACGTTTCCCTTCAACCACCATTTACTGAATGCCTACTATTTACAAAGCCCTGCGCTAAGGCGATGTGGCAGGGGCAATGTGCATGTAGGTGCCTGAATTCTAACAGCTGGAGATTGAGGAGAGAGCATGACTGCATTTCTCCAGGAGAAAACTGAAAGCAGTATTTGTCTCCTGAAGTCTACTCTATTAAACCAAAAAAAAAAAAAAACAACAACAACAAAAAAAACTCTTTACTCTAGAACTTGAATGAATTCGGGTTATCTTTCTACCCTGGCCACTCCAGAAATGCTGGGGAATTTATTTACTGCTAAACACGACAAGGATTATAGCAGAGCTGTGGCAAACCTGGAACTAATACAATATTCTCTGGACCTTTTTTTTTTTTCTTTATAACGTATATTATCACAATTTAACATATTAAACCTTCATGTTAGGTTAGAGGAAATATACAAGGAATTAAACATATCTATTAACTATTCACACAGTTGCAAGAGTTAAATTTGTTTACAACTTTCATTTTTTTTAAAAAACTGATTTAAGAAAAGTCTCTGAAATAACCAACTATTTTCCAAACTTATTCCAAAATTAATTAACTCACTTGAATGTAGGTATCTTAAAATTTTACTTAAAGTCGGAGTTTGGGGGCTTTTCTCCAGGTCTTTGGGCTTTTAATTTAATGATTTTTGGTGATTCAGAGCAATTTGTGTCTTTTCTTTTCATTGCACAATAAAACCATTAACCTTTCCTTCATGTGATACTCGGAAGTGTCACTAAAAGACGCACAGTATTTTAGATGACCCTATTTTATGATAAAGTATTTTCAATATTTTAGTAATTAAATATGCTTTCTACTAAATGTAGCTATCCTATAACATACCAGGGTCTATAGTGAATTGTACAATAATACTTAAGTGTACTATATGTTCTACATACCCTCATAACAGAAAATAAAAAAATCATTTTCCAATAGTGTGATATATACGATGAAAATAAGTTTTTAGAAGTGTTAACAATCCTAATTTAAATCAAATAGATCATACTGCTATTTTCTTCAGCAAGATCAGAATATAGAGTAAGCTTCTATATTAAATTCTAAAACAGTTACTCATTACACTGTATATCATGTTTATATGAGAGGGACCATGGTCTAGTGTTTGGGGCATAAGTATGACAGATCAAACTATATGAACTAAAGCTCTAAAAATACCATGTACAGTATATTTTCTGTGTCTTCATCTTCTTATCTAAAATAGGGATAAGTATATTGAGTATATTATTTTTTACAATCTAATGAGTTAAAATTATTTAAAGACAATTAAGCACCACAGACCAAAATTCACTTTCCTGGTAATGGATATTTTAATGCACGTAACTTTTTCAGATGTCAATTCTAACCTGCTTTCATCTATAAGAATTAGTTTATAATTGTTCTAACTTAATTTTCTCATGAAGGGATTTCCTAAACCTCATTATAATTCTAATTAGCTTAATTTTCTAACAAGTGAGTTATCCTATTTATTTTTGAAATAGTTAACAATTCTCCAAATTCCTTTTAAAAATATTAATGATGATAAAAATTAAAATGAGCAGTAGTACCTTAGAAATAGAACATTTTAAATTATTATGTAATTGAAACTAAATCTGTATATATATTTGGAATGAGGAGATCTCAACAGTAAATTTTCTTAGGTTAAAATGAACTCACTTGAAATTTCAAATGTTGTATTTAATTCAACTGTCTCAATTTCCCCACACTTAAAAACATACCACAGTAACACTAAATTCAACTGATATTGTTACATAGCCCTAAAATTTATTTTTTATATAAAAACACTCAACCTACGTGTTTGAAGGTATCTATATTTGACATAGCCACTAAAAAAAAAAATCACAATGCATTCAGACAGAAAACTACAAAAGTACATTTTAATGGATCTACTGCTTTTAAAAGATATTCCATGTAATAATCAATATCATTAAAATCACTCTCAATAAAATTTGTTTTTTTTTTCTTTTAATGATCCAAATCTATAGTGAAATGATGAAATCGAAAAACAAGTGTTCTTGTCAGAAGACAGGAAGAGAGTTTTTTCCCTTCCCTTAAGGAAAACAAAGGATTCCTGAAAGCTTTGCCCTGATTTATTTTTCCAATTTTAAATACCTTAAGAGTAGCGGAACTGCTACTGGCATGGTAGTATTTCTAACAGTCAATAAATCTAAAATATTATGTGTGAATATTGGAACGAAGCCATTAAGAAGATTACAGCATGCAACACAGCAGAGGGTCCACAGGAAAAAAGAACTAGTAATTCAGGACAACTGTGACCACTGACCTTTGAACAGCCAAGACCACTGGTCAAGCTGACACAATAATAGAGTGCACATGCACAGAAAGTCATCTAGCCTGTAAGTATAATTTAAATGTTTTGGTAAATGATTTTAAAAGGCCCCCTTTTAAACATCAGTTAATTTACTAAATAATCAAACAATACCAGTAGTAATATTTTTCAGGATTCAAGTATATTTCATTAATGCAAATCACAAAAAAAAAATCAGTAAGATCATTTGTAATTTTAACACATCTCATTTAAAACATTTATAATTAGAGAA
Organism: Leptonychotes weddellii; assembly: GCF_054177405.1. NCBI lineage: Eukaryota > Metazoa > Chordata > Mammalia > Carnivora > Phocidae > Leptonychotes > Leptonychotes weddellii. The sequence continues at coordinate 109,652,247 of NC_138374.1, forward strand.
AGTATGATGTGATAACTTTATCATATCTCCTACAGAACTGTAAGAGATAGCTTTTGGAAAACTGATGAAAAAGCTAAATTTATTAGAGAGGGTTTAAACAAACAATCACCTAAAATATTTTTAGAAAATGACCATAAGTTTAAAACCTCTCATACTTTCAGCAAATGGTCCTAGTTCCACCCCAGGGCTGTATCCACTTATTCATTGTTCAAACTTCTCTTTAAGTCTGTGGCCTTTAATTTCAAGCATACGTATAGTTATATCTACACCACCTAACAGTGTGCCTTTTTATGCTTTTTTTTAAATTTCAGTTATGTACAGTTAACTGTTACAAATAAAGGAGATGGTCCCTCCTGTCATTTTATATATTTAGGCTTTTACATTTTCTGAGTACTATTTAACTTCTTCATATTTTAAAATAAATGTCTTAATATGAAACTAATTCTACTGGGAAAGTAGTACATCTCAATTAAAAAAGAATCACCCATCAAAAAAATTACTATTAAGGATTGTTTTCTTAAAGAAATAAAATCAGCCACCACTGAAAGTGACTATAAAAATTTTTATGACACAAAAAAGCTGATTTATTTCTCTTTTTTCTTCCTCTTCTTCTTTTTTCTTTTTTAATAAACAATACTTTCTCCTTAGGGCATTAACAGTAGGAAATGCATTGCACATAAAGACAATATTTGTAAAAGTTGGGACTTTATTTCATAATTATTTTTCCATCCAATGAAGAATTCTTTGATGAATTTCTAAATTAATAACTCTAATCATTTTTAGCAGCTCCTGCAAAATTTTTATAATGAGGCAATCTAGTTATAATGAGCTAAAAAGATAACATAATTCTTTACTGGTCTGGGTTTGGATTTGTTCATACATAGCATAAATTTTACTACAGTAAGATAAAGTAGTTCAATTTAATTTGCTTCAAGGTCAGCAAGTATTTTAGGTTACTTATGGGCATAAATAATCTGATTTTAACTTTAAAATCACATTTTTCCTATCACTTGTGATAAGAACAATCAAAGCCAGTATTACTATATTATTTGAGTTTGAAATTTTTAAATTCACTTTTTCAAACTCCCTGATAATGATTTCAAAGTACTTGCAATATTACAGAAAAACATATGATGAAGGATTTTTATTTCTAAATTTTACTATCCCTGAAAAAACTGGATTTTTTTAGGAGAGTTATTTTTAACTTAGAACTGTTATAAAGATATTTTTAAATAGCCATTATATATATACAGAAACAGTACTAGTCTGCATTTTTGCCCTGTTCTAAGGAATACGAAGGCCAAAAAAATGCACTTTTGGTGACTAACATGAAATACAGAATATATCCTATTATAAGCTGCAGACACGCACATGCACACGCAAGCGCGCGCGCGCACACACACACACACACACACACACGCACACACACACACACACACAAACCCTCTGCAAGATCAAAGACCAGAAAAGAACTGGCACTTAATTTATCAGCCTTTACAGACAAAAGACAGTTTTCGTCATTTCAAAAGGATCAGATGTCTTTTATGACAAACTGGGTTTGCAGTTTAATTTACAAATAGAATTCTAAGTAAGCAGTCTTTGCTCTGCCAAAGCAAATGACAAACAGTGTAGGTTTTCATTCTTGCGGCCCTCAGCAGGATAGAAAAGATTAAAATAAAACTGAAATAATTTAGAGAAAACAAATAAATGTTTCAGAAAGTTGAGGGAGATCAAAGACAGAATTTTCTGACCCCAACTGTACAAGCATTTCTTATTATATTGACCAGTGCCATCAGATCATTAATTAAAAGGAAAAGCACTGGCAGGTGGCAGGGAAGCAAAAGCCGGTAATTGGCCCCCTTCTTCTCCTTGCCTTCAAAAACTCTCTCATTCTTTTGCAAGACATGCCACTAGGCAGACAGAAATGCCTACTTTGTAATATAATGATTAAGATGAGATGAAGAGACTTAGGTTTAAAGAAACTCTGCCTAATGAATGCATCTAGCTTTTTAATTATGATCCTACTTTTACAATAGGAATAGGATGTTCCATTCAACATCTCATCAACTGCCAAAAGTAGAAAATATTAAATACAGAATCTACATGATTCCTCTCACACCCATGCACATACTCAGCCCTTTTATTTCAGATAGAAAACTGGGAAAAATAACTCTTGGTAATTCAAGTGTCCAGGAGAAAACATATATATATATATCTATATATATATATAGATATATGTATGTTCACCACAAAATAGCCTTCAGACTTACCACATCACTCGGTAGGTTGTTCAAGTCATTAAATGGTGATTCTAAAGTGTTTGTGTCAACATTTAACATAACCACATCCTCCAATGATTTATTTTTCACTCTCTGTTTAAAAAACACAATTATAAATAAACATCTTAGTATATTTTCCTTCCAAAACTATAATGAGCTTAGAAATGTAGAGAAAATTATCTTAAGGATAATCAGCCTTGGGAAAAGAAAAAAAGAAAATCCTATATTATAAGAACATATAAATGACTTTGCCTTATGAGAAAGAAAGTTTGTCCATAATCATTCAAAAAGATTGGGTGGAAAAAAATCCTTAAAATAGAATGTTTGCTCATCTAAACACACTGATTTAGTTTGGAGATACTGAATATAATTTAACTACCAAAGAGATATTACAACAAAAACTCACAAAATAGGCACAGCTACATTAACCACAAAAATTTATACCTTTATAAGCTGAATTTCAATCCTATGATACAGGAACTTGTGGCCAGTTCTATACCTATTTTTAGCACAAATCATATTGTAGGGCTAACATAAGCCAATAATTATGACTACTGTAAGTGAACTAAGTTTTAAATTAATAAACATTTTCTCTGTATTTCCATATCAATTCAGTGTAAGCTGATGATGAGGACTGTAAGTTAAGAAAAATGATAAAGAAGGCAGTAATAAGAAATTGTTAGTAATATTTATCACATGATTAATATAAAAGATCAAATTTAACAGCCTATCAAATTGTTTGGCTTATCTTACTTGTTTGACAATTTAGTCAAATGGTCAAATTATCTCAATATGTGGACTAATGATGGTATATTAGAATTTCATCAAATTTTTCATTCTTAAAGAAAATACTTATGGTTTATTTTTCCTATTTAAACTAATATGTATACTTAAATCATGTAAATCTATTTGCCTTATTTACATGATAGGAAATAGTATTACTTTTTGAGCAAATAAATAAGGTGCTCATTAATGAAACAGATCTATCAACTCAGAATTCCATAATTGTATAGGTCAACTGGCAATAAGTAAATTAATTTCAGTGTAGTATTCTTCTTCAGTATAGTATTTTTAAAAATAACATTCTAGAATAATAGCCATTTTTGGAATTATTAAATACCTTAAATTTTAAATTGGCCACCAATTCTTTTAACTTGTTCAAGAATGAAATTTCCTTGATTCATTTAGAACTTCAAATCTCTGCATTGATTAGGTAGAATGTTAAATTTGCTAGGGAAATGGTGGTATAGAGTACGGAATTTGTGTTAAGAAAGCCATAGTGTCTGTGTAGAACATGAATTCTCCAGGGAACACATGATTTTAAAAATCCATCTTGGAAAAGTCATTGTAAGTACTCTAAAATAAGAGTCAGAGGATGGCTGTTTCTTAGAAATTAACAGAGAATCACCTACAATTGTGTGACACTATTGACAAAACATTTATAAATAAACTATTCCCTTTCCTTTCCATATGTATACATACATGCAAAAGAGGCTCACATACATAAATATATAGTTATCTATAAATTAACTATAGCATAAATACGAAAATACCCTATTTTATAAGCAAAAATACATTTATATTAATGGCATTTGGATGGGAAAGGTGTGTCATAATTTTGATTTCCACCTTCAATTCTAAGTTGTCCCTTTCAACAGAAACTGTAAAGATAATCCAGAAATCCAATGCACTTGCGAAAGGATAAAATGAGGTCCTCTAAATAGCCTGAAATAATGGTTATGTGATGCCTAAATATTCTGTGGTGATACAAATGCTAAACTCTGAGTAAAGAAGATTAGTATTAACATGAAATGTATAATTTTTTCCAAGTTGCACTTAGTTTAAAAAAGTGTGATAATAGCTGAATATTAAATTCTGTTCAAGGGACCATGCAATAAGAATGGAAAATGTATTGATTTCAATAAATCAATACAACTGAGAACGATTCTACATAAGCAACAAGAGAAATACAGTATGTAATTAAAATTTTTTTTTAATTTGGATTAATCTTAGTATTTTATCTATGTTTCCTTCCAAGTCAGGCTTTAACAATTTTCTAAACAGGAGTAAAAGGTCATACAGCATATAAAATGATACCACTTTCTCTGTCTCATATTTTTATAGCTCATAAAATTCATCAGCTTGCTTGGATCGGGAAAGAACAAGAAAAAGGAGAATTTGCCTTTTTCTTCAAAAGTAATAAAATAATATCAGGACAGAGACTGAAAGTCTTATGAAGGACAACAGCAAGGTATTAAAAGTTGGTAAGTCTTTCTCTCACATCCTCTCTATATAATAACACATCCAGGCAATGTGACTACATATGTGCATCATGTGTTTTACTGCAAGGAAATGACACAGTGGCAGTAGTCACATGTTCTTGTAAAACTGAACTAACATTTTATTCAGAACTATTTTTTGTGTATTTTAAAACACATAATACAATCCTTACTTTGTAGCCTCCACTAACTTATTTCTCATCATTTACAGGCCTTTGAGTTCATCCCTAAAGTCTAATTTTCAGGGGGAACAAAATGTCCTTATCCTTTATTTTGGAAGCAAATTCACATTTTAAAAAGAGATTCCTAGCCATCTTTCACTCATGATTACATAGAAATAATTAAAAGAAAGATTTGAAAGGATATTAGTTTCACATCCTTGAACAATTACATCTAGAAGTCTTTGTAAAACTAGTGTACTGAAACTGTCTTGACCAAGAGAGAGAATAGGGCATATTTTGATTCTTCCTAAAAAAAAAAAACCTGTTGTAATTGCAGCCGAGCAAAATGTAAAAAATTACTCAGTTTGGTCTCATATATAAAATAGGTAAACAGATATATCCACATTTTAATTATAACACCATTAATATAAAACAAGATAGCACAAAAGATAAAAAAAAAATCTGCCTATTAATGATATAATAAGAATAGAATTGCAGGACTTGTATCATTTTGTAATAAATTAAGGAGAAAGTTACTAAATGGTACCCAACTGGTTTAAAGACATTCTCGAAGTTCTATTGTACCTTCTCGTTCACTATTAAACCAAATAAACCTAATTGAACTGACTACAAAGACAGTTCAATAAGTCCAGAGTATAAAAGGTACAGAGATTTCAGCCAATCTAATCATGGCTCTAAACAGTCTTATTTAATGATGAACCAATTTAAAATTAGAATGGACCATTTCTCTAAGACAATACTGTAAGGAGTAAAAAATTCTTAGATTTGCTCCTTAAAAAAAGTACTGATTTTCTCTATAGGTATCCAATACATTTATGATAAGGGTGATCAAATATTTAAAACATGTACCCATTTCCATAATATTTTGGAAAAGCTGAATCATCTGTTTTAAACATTGATATAGCACCATTATGCAACAAAATATATCACATCAACAGGTACAATAAACTACTTTAAATATTTTTCATCTGTACAAATAAATATATTATAAAAATTAATCTATTAAATAAGAGGAGACATGTGCACTAAAATCAAATTCAATTTGATGACTTCTTTGAACCCATACCAACTAACTGCGGTTAGATTTTATTCAGTGAAAATAATGATGAATAAAATACCAGATATATATCCCACAATCAAATAACAGACTAAATACCTATTCATTCATGCTTTATTTTATGCACATTGACCTTCCACTGCCAGTACCTTGTCAGGTAAGAATAAATTTTCTAAAAATTAATAAACATAAAGATTCATAATGTTATCCAACTCAGACTTCAAAATTAAAAACAAATTAAGTCTACCAAAGAAACTCATTAAAATGTATTCTTTGTTGATGATTAAACAAATAAAAAATGTTGCCCTAGCATTCTGCAAAAGGAGAAAATGACCAAAACCAGAGCACACGTAGAACTCTCTAACTTAGGAAGGACTACTATAGGAACATTACTTCTCCAGACACAATCCTCAGGAGTTTTAAAATAATCAAAAGGATCTTCCTTGATCAGCAAAGTGAGGACTGATGGTGTATAAAGTGACAACAACTAATGAGAAAACCAAATCTAACTCATTTAGGTTGTTGATTAGACATTGGGCTAATGTACAATATGCACAATCAGCAAAAGAAAAAAAAAAAGAAAGAAAACTGAGTAAAACTGAAATCAGCTAGCATAATGATACCATGCAACTGACCCAAGTCTTTTGTTTGGGTCCAAGTCTTTTATTTATTTATTTTTTTTAGAATCTAATCTTCTAAGAAGTCTTCTCTGGAAATCTCACTGATTCCAAGTTTAAGGTATTTAAAGTTCAAAGTTTTTCACTATAATGATGACAAGTCACAAAAATCATTTTGGAATGAAGTGATAACAGCGCAAAAAAAAATTACTGCATTTTAAATCCCCAACAGGACTGGAAATTAAAAAAAATTTTAAAGCTATATTCTAATTTAAACTTCATGATTAGAGTATTAAAATCACATCTTGAAAATGCACACTGATAAACTGGATCATAATGGAGCTTGAAAAATAAAAACATTTTCCCTTTATGACTTATAACTACATAAATTCTGACCTTCAAAATAAGGTCTGAAAAAGAAATAAATATAAAAGATCCCAAGTGCCATAAAGAAAGTGGTTCATCAAAGACTAAGTTTTTAGTATTTAAAAACTTACCACATGACCTTGACCAAGTTTAACATATTTTCATGGGTTTCATGCCATTGAAGATGGTCATTCAGTATACTAATTGAAATGAAATTATTCCAAATATTACCTTTTTGAAAATGATTGTGTAAGGATACCCTAAATATGAAACTAGTCACTGCTTTATACTATTCAGCTGATACTCTTTCAAAACACAACTGTTTTAACTATGATTTTTATTAATTAATTTATCACTCATGTATCTCATGTCTGAAAGATACTCACCTCTATGAGGCTGGAGTGTATTCCAATCAGGTATGGCATTGGAGCACTAAATTAAAGATATATAATGTATAAGTTCATTAAAACTAAAACAACAATATAAGTAATTCAGAAGGTTTAAAAAACTAAATTAATTAAATGTACAGTTCTAATACAGCCCATTATAGATATTTAAAATTATTCAATATATAAAAGTCAAATTTAATCTGGGAGGCCATTAGTATATTCAAATTAAGGTTGATTTGCATAAAAATCACAAAATAATCTATAATTAAATAAAGAGTGGTAATGCCTAAAATAACTTTTTTATTTAGGAAGAATATTAGAGTCTAGGCCATAGTCTGAATTAAACCTTCCATATACCTCATATCAAATATATCCTAATTATCAAATTCACATTTCTCTTATATACCTTTTTTTATTCAATTAGTTTCTTATTTCTATGATTTTCTTAATATATCATCATTTCATGCCTATTATGGCACCAAAATTTTTTGAGTTAGTCAATCACCCAATATCTATTGAGACCTACTATGTGCCAGGCACTGCTTGGGAACTAGAAGTACAAAGATAAACAAGCGCCTCCTCTACTGCTTTCATTCTCTTTCTGTGCTATCTTTCTGCTCATATACTTAGTCCTTTGTTTAAATGTCATACATTCCTATTTATCCCACTTTTACTTCTATTAATAAAATAATTTTAACAAATCAAAATATTCAAATATGTTTAAGAATAATACTGAATTAATTAATTCAACAGATAATATCTGGAGCAAACCAGATGCTGGAACCTGAGCTATGGTACAATAATAAATGATATAAACAGAATATATTCCCTTGTGGATCTTATACTCCAACAGAGGATACAGACATTAAATATTTTTTGTAACATAAAATCAGACTTACTAGTAATTTCAAAAACATTTCTCATGAAATACAAGAAGGGAATTATCTAACGACATTTTAAAATCAAAATATTATTTAACAAGAAAACCTGAGAATGGACGGATGTCCACAAAGGTAATAGAAGATATGCAAATAAATAGCTATTTAAAAATAAAACATTTTTGACACTTCTTGTATAGACATCTCTGTGTTATATTTAATGCAAACATTTTCTACGTTAATGAAAACAGATAGTCTTTTTCAAAGAATTTGCTTAATTTTCCAAACGTCACTGTCACTGTTAGAGTTGAGCTGTCCAAACTCCTGCATACACTCTGTACTGAGAACCAGTCATGGATAAAGCTAACAAGCACCTCGACAGATCCACAGTTTTCAAGGTAACCTCAAAACTCCAAATTTATTTAAAGATGACTTAACCACTAACATATATCCAGAATTCACCAAAAATAAGGATGGTTAAAATTTATATTTGACTCCTCATTATCCTGTTCATTACTTCTCATTGTACTAGGTTCCATCTAATTCCCTTTTGTAGCTTTGTTCCTTCCTATCTTTTTTTTTTTTTTTTTAATACAACAGACCATCTGGAATTGATCTGATATTCTGGAACATTTGACTGAAAGTTAAGAACTATTTATAGGCCTTGATATCCTTAAGACCTAACAGATTTTTCTGCCTTCAAAAGGAAACAGGAGGAATAAATGTGGACTGTCCCACTTCTGCTTAAATAAAGGAAGGCTGATTACTTCCCTAGTTCAAGTTCTCATCTCTGGAATTCCTTCTGGGACTCCACAGAAGACATAAAATATATGTCACTAACTATTCTAGGCTCCCACGACCGGGTTCAGAACATTTTCACAAAACAGGGTAGAAAATCCCAAGATCTTAAATATGTCAAGCTGTCCATGTGCAAAATAAGTATAAAATTATTCAAGTTACTATGCAAACTTCCAATTCACCCAGATTTATCCTACCCACAAAATTTACAACATAGAAAGTCCAAGGTATCTCAAATTTTGAAGCACGTTTTAATATAATGAGTGTTCATCAAAAATATAAAAGCTTTCTAAAATTAACAATTATTATGTCCATTTTACAGATGTTGGACGAACACTGAGTGGATCAGATTTCAAAAATTCAGAGCCAAAACTAGTAGCTAACCTACTGAAGTCCTATGAAATACAGCTAACACTTTTAAAACTTCATGAGAGCTAGTTATTTCTTGAAATACAAAAAATAAATGTTTAGCAGTTGTTAAACTAGAATAAAAATTCAATTAAGGGCTCATATGTAGAACTTAGTAATGAAGTAACTTGTAACTTTTTCTGTGAGATTACTGGGTACTGTGTTTTTATCTCACTAATTACTAACAAAATCAAAAACATATAGAGATGTTAGAATTGCAAGCATTATTAATCTAGAGCATAAATTCCTAAAATAATCATGATGTTTTGCATATAGATTTTATAGAATATATTTTATAGACAGATTTTGTATTTTATGGAATATAGATTTTACTGAATAGTTATTTCTTTCTCATGAAAACTGGATTGTGTACCTCCTAATATTATATCAGCCAAATCTCACGAAAAGTAATTTTGCAACCCTAGCTGAAATCTCCTAATTAGATTAGGGTGTTAATAAGTCAGGAAGAGATCCTCGGCAACACAGATGTTTTATCATCCACATGCAAAATTGTCCTAGATCTTTCTGTCAATGAAGTTATTTTGCAAAGATAGGATACAGAAGACCGTAATGACTGCTTCTTATTTGGGGTAGCAATTAATCTTTACTCAAAAATAATCACCATGTAATAGCTTTTTTTTTTTTTTTTTTTTTTAGGTTTTCTTACAGAGACCACCTGTGGGTACACAGTAACAGCAGTCTATTAACTTAGGTAGTCTAAACAGCATAATTTTCCATTTATGTTTTAAAAAACAATTCTCTTAAAAGCTAAATCTGCTCCTTTCATGGAAAGAACAGTCAGATAGGTAGCCTAAATAAAAAAGTGACTCAACCACTCTTGACCAAATAAAGAATGATTATAATTTTACTGGTACTAGAGTCATACTACCTCCTAGGTGTTTAAGGACTCAGAAAGTTTAAGAGTGTGTGTCAGTATCATGGACTTGCCACATTAAGGTTCCCTCTCCCTCTCTCTCCCTTTCTCTCATTCTCTCTCTCATAGTAAAAACACTGAATATGAGATCCGCCCTCTTAAGAGATGTTTAAGTCTGCAACATAGTATTGTTAACCATAGGCACAACATTGTGCAGCAGACCTCTAGAACTTAATCATCTTGTATAACTTCTTCCTAGGTGTCCATCCATGTTGCATTTACATGCCTCTGATATAAACCTTATAGTACTGAAGTGTTACTCTGTGTTCCTCTTGTGTGTACGTGTGTGTGTGCTCTATGCACATGTGTGTGAATTTCTTCCTCTCTTTGGATACTACAAGGGCAGAAACTAAGTTTCATTCATTACCTTACATATACTCACTGCTTGGCAAATAGGTGTTCACTAAATATTTGATGTACAAATGGATGGATGAATGAATGAGTCAACAAATTAGCACGCCTTTCATTAGTAGACCCAGATGCTATATTCATGCATGGTCACAAGATGGCATTATGACTCTCCACAGTCTATGTCACACCAGAGATACCAGTGCGCAAACAAAAATACTTCCAGGAGACAGGATTATTTCAGGATTTGGAAAGTACCATTCACCTTGAAGAGTTGGCAAATATACGTCTAACCCATCAAACCTTTCTGGTGTTATTTTTGAAGTGAAATATAAAAATGTCTTTATTCAAAAACCATGAGACTGAAGGGACAATCACTAATATTTTTCTCCCTTTTGCATAGAGATCAGTATAATTCTAAGATCATTTGTAAGGACGCAAAGGGAAGAAAACTATTTTCCCTAAGAAATACTTTAGTCCATAAAATTTTCTGACAGAAGAGAGCTAGAGTCTTAGACAGCTATTTCAAAAGAAAAAAAAAGAAAAAAATTATATTTTACTGCTCAGTTCCTATGATAGAAGCTGAGCCTATCATTGTGACCTTAAGGTTCAGGAAGTTTCAGATAACTCCTTGTTTATCACTGCTGTACTCTCTGGAACAGGGAACTGTCTGGCATATAGGCTGTTAGAACTTGTCCTAAAGGCTATTTCAAAGTTAGAAACTAGTAAGAAAATTCGAGGGACTGAAATATGAAACAAGCTTCCTTCCTTATAGTGGAAGCAGCAGAAGAACTTGATGGCAGGGTTAGAAAGTATCAGGAAGACATCTCTGGAAAGAATTAGCACAGAACTACCTACCTCACAGAATAATTTCTAAATAACAGTATTTTAGAAAGTCTTACATGTGTAATCATTACAGAGAACTGAACTTAAAGGGACGTTACCTCCTAAGAGGTCAGAATGTTTTAATAGAGAAATTAAAATAGCATAACATTATATATGATAAAATATAATTCTAAGCTTCGTCATTAGAAGTGTTAGTTCTTGAGCCACTAACTTGACATGTACTTTTAAAAATCATGTATCAATACATTTTCAAATTACTTTTGTAAGAATTATTTAAAATGAATAAATTTTAATTACTGAACACCATGTGCCAGGATCTATGGCATTGTCAATGTGAATAAACTGCCATTCCTGCCTTCAAGATGCTAATATGTACTAGGTATGTTGGTCACAGGGATTATATTTCTCTGTTAATCATTTTTTAATGTTTAAAGCAATAATTAAGTCAGCATTCTTCATTTTAAAAGTCTTGCTAGAGTCAGCATTTCAAGCTGCTGTTCCAGAGTCTAACCCTTGTCCAGCCTCACCGTGAGTATACACACTCTTCTGGAGGAAGAGAACAGAAAAGTTCTACAGGTATAGTTGAGTTCAAATTGGGTGAGATCACTGGGAGTTGTTTCTAATGCCAGGAAGCTTTTCAAAATGATTCCCAACACTTTTCCACATTGCTTTTCATAGTGGCTTAAGGCTGAGACTTTGATTTAAACCAGAAACTCAGGGAATCCCTGAATTAGAGGCAACCCCTTTGCTGGTATTTGGTATTTGGTGTGCTGCTGAGGGAAGAGGGGTCTAGGAAAGTGTGTCCTCAAGTAAAGGGAATGAAAGTGTGCCCCAACAGAGACAATGTGGTTTCTGACACCCTCTGCAGACAAATCCTGACACCGGGGATACGGAGTTCTCTAACTGATACTATAACTTCTGCTAACCACCACTAAGACTGTACTTATTTCTCTTCACGCATTTAATTATCTAAATGACTGCAGAAGTACCTCACAAAGTCTAAAGAACTTTATGCTTGCCAAGTATACATTTTTGCTAGCTTTGAAATGCCCTTCATGAAAGCACCTTCTAATATTTGTTACCAGTCTCTAAGCCAAGTTTCAGGGCTCCCATTCGTCTATATATACACACCCCACGTACCTACTCTACAAACAACGAGTCTTCTCTGATCACAAAGCCTGGATTTAAAGGGGTCCGGCCAGAGCCGTCTTACCAGCAGTAGTCCAGCAGGTGCGGAGGAAGCACTGGGATGTATATGTGTTGCCAGTACATGGGGTACAGCAGGGCAACCGATCCATGGACACAGGCAGTTAACTGAAGTTTGCAAAAGGATAATAACAGTAAGTAGCTGCTGACCCTCCAAACAAAAAGACATGCTTAAGTTAGCAAAGATTAATAACAACCACAAAACAATTTTTTAGTGACCTAAATCACACTATCTTTACCAATTCTGCCAGGAAAAAAAAAATCTTACGTTCAAAACCCCTCTAAAAAATATACAAATAGCAAAAGTGGCTTCTTGGGCATCTTATGGAGACAATTGTAACTATCTGAAAATACAGTGTTTGGGGTCAAAACTTAGAACATAAATAAAACTGAAAAATTAGCTGAGCATCTTAGAAGAAATTATAGGAAACTACAATTTGTGCAGCACAGTTTGCGCATCACTCAGATTAATATACCACGATTAAATATGGAAAGGAAGAGAGGCTGAAAGCTCCTGAGGGATATCATTAGGGCAAATTGCCAAAGAATGAAACATGAGCCAGTCAGGAGAGTCTGGAAGCTGCAATAATACCAGGGGACTTGAATGTTCGACAGTTGGAGCTTCAGTAATGTGTGAACTGCGGGTTATGGTATCAAGAGACTCTGTTCACTGACACATAGAATGTCACTATTGACCAGCGAACTGCCCAAGCTTGACAGCTGTACTACAGGAAGCCAAGTATATCATAATTTCATATTTAAACTGTTCATTTCAGATTAACATTTTGTTTCCTAGCTTTATATCACAACAGCTGCAAATACATTGATGCTATTTTAAAGGTAATTGCCATTTTAATTGTCTTGTTTTGGCAAGCAGTTAATTAAATATTTTTTTTAATGCTTAACAAAGGGATATCACTTTTTTTCCCCTCCCTCCTCCTGACCCTCACCAGAATTCTTTCCATGGGACTTTTCTTTACATCTTAAATTATATTTCTCTGTTAATCATTTTTTAATGTTTAAAGCAATAATGAAGTCAGCATTCTTCATTTTAAAAGTCTTGCTAGAATCAGCATTTCAAGCTTACTAATTAAATCATTTTATTCAACTTGAAAATCGGAATTTAAAAATAAAACTATCTGAAAATAATCCACAGACTTTCTGTAAACCATTATTCCTGTTATACAGAGAAATTAAAACTTACACACAATAATCAAATTAACCTAAAAGGATAAATGTATAAAAAGCAATTCAATCTTAATAGAAACATTTGTTCATATTTAAGTGCAAAATAGTTCAGCTAAAAAAAAAAATTAAAGGAATCCCATTTGAACCAAAAACATAAAAATTTTTATTAAAAGTATACTCATCTTCATCATATATATTTTTTCCAGTTAGATTTTTAATTAATTTTATATGGCAAACAATGTATTTTGTTTCTATTTAGGATGCTATCATTAAAGGATTTTAGTACTTGGCACTTACAAGCTTTACTAGTTTATCTACAGTATTCCTTCAACACAAATTATTTTTTAAAAATTCCTTAATTGGAGCATATAATATACCACTAGGAGGCATTCAAATACCTTCACTTAACAATTACAGACCTTGGATTTATTTGTCTTATTTGAACCCTCATAGAGGGAGATGAAATAGGGTTGATCTAACTCGGTCAAATTCTCTGAGAGCTCTTAGGTACTCCCTGGTTGTAAATTAGGCATCTTTAAAGCTGTATTAACTCTTTCCATCCCTTCAGTGTAACTCAATGGCTAAAAGCATTTATACAGCTTTGAAAGGGGGCTACTTTACTCAATTTCTCCATTTGCACACAGATTACTTTTAAAACAACTCATTTAAAGCCTTAAAAAAAAGAGAAAGTGTTCCTTTTACATTATTAAGAAAATAACAGTGTAACAAGAATAATACTACATTCTCAAAATGAGGAATTACAATAAGGGTAACCTATTTTATTGGGTACACCCAGAGTTCAAAGCACTCTATTAATTGCTTTATAGATACCTTCCCCATGCCCTTAATGGTCATCCTTAAGTGAAGTTATGAATTATTCGCTAAGAAGGCACAATATCATCTGATGAATCTTATTGGCTTCACACAGAGGGCGATTGCTCTCCGTGATGAGAGACAGTTACAAAACACGTGCAACGGCCAGCATGTGGCAAAGGATCATCTTTACTAATCAAGGTCTGCCCGGAAAGAAGAACGTTCTACAGGATTTGGCAACTTTTCGGATTTAGCAGGTAGGTGACAGGGAGAGGTAAAAACACCACCCCTCCCTAACCACAATTTCTGGCCTAAGCAACTAGAATGAATTATTTAAAGTGATACCGCGAAAAGTGTCAGGTTCAGGTGGAACTACAAGGAATATGTTTTTGCAAATATCGATCCTGTTAAATGTGAGACATCCAAGTGGAAATTTCCAGAGCAGGCAGAAACAGACCAAAGATCCCCCATACTCCCCTAGCACCATGTAATAGCTATGTGATTGAAAACTAGAGAGAACACTATTATAACATCTACTTTGCAGAAGAGTTAGTAGTGAGTGAAAAAACACAACTAAGAAAAAAATGTACGAGGAAATCAAACACAATTATATATTAGCTGTATAAAACAATAAGAAATGAAGCATACAAAATTAGGGCTCTGCCACTAAAGCTGTATGACCTCTGGCACATGTACAAATATAACCAGATCTGTTTCCTAATCTTTAAAATAAGAAGGATATGCGAGACGATCTGTAAGCATTGTCTCTGAGAGATGTAGTATTCTTTAGTCTTAGATCAGACCAATTCTAACATTTTATGTTCTTAGTTAACAATATTTTTTCCCAGACAGGTGGTTAACAGAACTAGACTACAAATCAGACCACCTTCAAAATATATCTAAAGATCATCTCTAAAACCTTTAAAGCACAAGAAGTAACTGAGCAATTGGAAATATCATAGTAAGTTACTTGCTTAATTCAACAAAATTTTTGAGTGCCTGCTATGTGTTATCATAAATCTCTACCAGGCCACAGGGACCCATACTGAACAGAACAAAGTCCCTGTATTCATGGAACTTACATTTTAGTGGGGAAAGCAAACAATAAAAAAGTAAATATTATGTGGGTTAGAGGTAAGTTCTAAGAGGAAACCTAGAGCAGGCTAAGAGGGTAGAAAGTGACAGAGGGGCAGTTTTAGACAGGAGGATTAGAGACAAACTCTGATGCTGTGACATTTGAACTGAGACCCGAATGATCTAAGAGAGCCCACTGTAATGGCTTTGAGGGAAGAGCATTTCAGGCAGATGAGGTGGGAACATGCTAGTCATCTTCACAGAGGAGTAGATTGGATCAGAGTAAGTGGGAGAACAGCGGGAGGTAAGGTCAGAGAAGCAAGCCTCGTCAGAACTGGAGGGCCTTCTGGGACATGACAGAGACTCTTAAGACTTATTCTTCATGAAATTTGTCCACACCTCTGAAGGGAACTAACTGTTACAACAAATTATTTATCTAGAACATTCTAACACCTATGCAAATTAGGGAAAATAAACTATGTATTTTAGAAGTCTGATTTGCAAAATAAAGTACTATAAAGAAATGAGATCAATTTTTAAGCCAAGTAAGAAGAATCATTTACTTGTAAGTTATTTATGATATATTGATTGTTTAAGCACAGAGGGAAATGACAATCATACTTCTTTGGACTAGAATTACCCAAGACTCTATGTCTGGCTCACAACAGGACTAGAACTCTATATTCTTTTCTAATATTCTGTCAGTGATTTAATACCACAGCTGTTCTTTATGAAAGCAGAGACGGTGGGAGAAGTTTCAGTATTTGAGTCAGAACATATCCCAGTCATTATGCTCTGGAAACTATAGAAATAATAAATGAGGAATAATATATAATAAGGCTATAATTTTCAAAGAAAAACAAATTTTCCAAATAAAAATTTAAGAAAAAAATCCTTATCATCTTTGTTAAATGACAAATGAATATTTAAATGCAAATATGATTTCACAAAGCATACTCAATATATTGACTTGATATGGTCCCACATACTGACTAATGCACAATAAAATCACTGGGAACATTTCTCTCCCATGCACTATAATTATAAAATAAGTATATGTGGAAACCATGTGAAAAGGAAAGAACTGATGAGGCCAGAAAATCACGGGGAGAAACTTGATAAGAAAGGTGGACGACAGTGAACTTAGTCATCAAATAAACGTACTCGGAACTTCCAGTCCCAGGCCACCAGTGTCTAACAGAGATACTGTCACTGATAATAACAATAATAATACTAATATCATCAAATGTGTATATAATGCTTACTATGCACCAGACACTATTCTGAGTACTTGATGTACTCAGACTTAATCCTCACAACAACCTTATGAAATAGCTTCTAGCATCATTATTCCCATTTTACAGATCAGGACACTGCAGCAAAGTTAAGCCAATGGCCCAAGATCACCCGTCTAGTATATGGCAAAGCCAGGATACCAACCCAAGCAAGCTCCTGAGTGCAATAACCATTATTTTAAAATGCTTTTTGATATACAAGCATTCAAAATTCCCATCATTATGGGGCTCTGAATAATATCTACTGGCTTAAAATATTCTATCTTAATCATATGGTGGAGAATGAGCCTTTACACTCAACAGACACACAAGAACACCTGACCTTTGTAAGACAAAGTTGAGGTCTGTGACAGAGATCCAATTTACAAAACTTTCCTCCGGCATCACAGTGGGTAACTTCAGTAGGAAACCAATGGAACAGATTCTCTCAGATGTTAAAGAGATAATTGATAAAAATTCTACCAGTTATCATCTCAGTTTGGATCTGCAAGAATATTTAGTTGGAAGCCAAACTAAAGTTCTTTCCCCTTTGTGATATAAAATCACACTCATTCCTTTTTCTTAAAGTCAAACTACATTTATTAGAGGAAATCAGCCACTAATAAAACCAAGTAATGTTTTAAGCAATTAAACAGACATGTATTTTGGGGGGAAAATCACATTTTCAGATTCCCAAGGAGACCACAGGTAAACAACCCATCAGTGTGATGACCACAATGAAAACAGCACAATTCTAATTCAACACACTTTACAAGTAAAGCTCTCATATAGACACAACACCACTCACACATCTCTTAAACTGTGCCTCATTCTTATGGGTAAATTCTATTCACTTCAACTGAAGTTCTATATGAATTACTGAGGGGCAGATTTATGTCCCCTAAGAATGTATTTATTCACAAAACCCAAGAAATATAGATTAGAGACTTCATTTGATTTTTACCTGAATCAATATTTAATTCAGAAATTTATGCACTATAAATAACTGTAGGTATACAGAATAAATTGCTGCAGATGGAAATGTGATAAATTCCTCATGGAATGAAAAAAAAATTAGTGGAAAGCATAAA
>NC_138374.1:109670373-109712415 GCF_054177405.1 Leptonychotes weddellii
ATTACTTGAGCAAAATTTTAAAATTTAAATCCAGTGACAGTTGTAAGAAAATATTTGGAAAAACAGCAATTTTATATAATGAAAAAAGAGTATTTGTACATTTTTAATGTCTTTTGTACTAAAATATTATTTTATATTTCATTCTTTTTCTTCATCCTATTAGGATGGCAAATTCTGCCACTTAATTGCTAAAAAATCACCCTACCCTGACCTCTTTTCATCATACACAAGTTCTTTGAAAAGTTCTAATCATCTCACATTTGATCACTAGTTTATTACCTTTTCCTACCAAATGACTGATTTTGGTTTTTGGTTTTTTTTGCTCACTTACTTCTTTTATGTATTCATTCTTTTAATGATTTTACAGATGGGGAAACTGAGGCAAAGTTAAACAAACTGCCCAAGATCACACAACTAGTAAGTGGGACATCAAACATGTGCCAGTTATTATTATTGGTACTGGGGATATAGTAATGAACAAAGAGACAAAAATCTCTACCCTTAGGCAGTCTGCCTTCTAGTTACCCTCTATAAACTACCATTACTGTCATACTAACTCGCCTCAACTCTTTGGTTCTCTGTAGCTGTCACATTATACATAAATGCCATAGGCTTTAAACAAATTTCTTCCCCTACATGACCTTTCCCTATTACTAAATTTCCTGCTTTCTACTTCTCACTCTCAAAGTTGATTCAATACCTGGAAAAGGCCCATACACCTTTCCACCAAAATTTAAAAGTCTAATCTACAACACTGCTTGAATGTATCCATCTATCTTCTCTCCTCCAAAAGTTGTAGATACTGAATTCTAAAGGATTATGGGTTAAGACGTTCATGTGAATTATATAAAGACTACATAATTTAGGCAATTATTTAAGAAATAAACAGTACAATTAAAGAATCACTGCATTTAACAGGTAGAAAGGATCTCAGAGGTGATTCTTCTGTTCAATTCTTTCATTTTTTAGACAAGAAACTACAGGATAAAAGTTAAATGGCTTATATGAAGTCATATAATTTTTTCGTTAAGTAGTCAGGACTGAAACACAAATCTCTAATTTAGAAGGTATTACTAATATAATCGCTCTGCTACTATATCTTGGGGTAGGGTAATATTTTAAATAACCAAAAAAATAAATCCAATTGGCTGATGCTACTTTTTAACTATTAGGCATTTCTGAAAATCATAATTTAAAATATCTCTTACCAGGAACAAAATAAAACTGGTTGCAAACCATTAGCAATTGGAAAAGAGACAATCACAATTGCAAAGCAATCACAAAGGAAGTTCTAAATCTTTATAAATGGAATTAAATAACTCTTAATTTGTAAAGCATATATAATTAATAAGAATGAATAATTATACACATATACTATATATTTTAATATTAAAATTGTATACAATATTCTCATATATACTTAACATAGATACATGTATATTTAGCATGCATATCAAATATATTTAAATATATACATCTATATATGAACATTTGTATAAGCATCTACATGCATGGGAATATTTATATGCACATACACACTTATTAAGGTGCAATTTATTGGTAATTAAATGACATCAAGCTCACTGCCATTATACAGCAAGTAAACAAATACCTGGTGCAGAAGACTGGTCCTTTGTGTGTCATTCTATACTTCTCTCTCTTCCTTACCTACTTTCAAACAGACTCTATATCCAACAGAAGTTTCCTTAGAAATGTTTCTAAAACCCAACTTCATCTTCCTCTTATGGTCCCTGTTCTAGTGTAGAAGCGAGTCACCCCTTGCTTTTATTTACTGCACAGACTTTTAACTGGACTCCT
The DNA here is from genome assembly GCF_054177405.1 of Leptonychotes weddellii. Classification (NCBI taxonomy): domain Eukaryota; kingdom Metazoa; phylum Chordata; class Mammalia; order Carnivora; family Phocidae; genus Leptonychotes; species Leptonychotes weddellii. The sequence continues at coordinate 109,672,192 of NC_138374.1, forward strand.
ATTAGAGGGAATTTTCCCTACCCCATATTTTTCTTTTATAATGCTACCAGTGTTATCTTCCCCAAAACAAAGCTGGTAATATTATGTATGACCTCCCCATAATCTGTTGGATAAAATCCAAGCCCCTTAATTTAGCAAACATGTTTCTACACAATCTGGCTACTGCTTATCTCTCCAACTACATTATGTAGCACGACTTTTCTCTCTTTTCACACACACATACAGAGACATGTTAAACATGTAAATATTTCCTACACAAGACATAAACTCCGTTCAAGAAACAGTGTCATCCTGAAGTCAACTTTTTAATCTACTACTCTCCCTCTTACATTTCCCGTATTAGAGTTCTTATCACATTGACTGGCCTTGATTCACTGACATGATATGATTTATGTTTTAATTTATATTTATGACTCTAATTAGTAACTTTGAAATACCCAATACATAATACCTGGTAAATAATAATATGTATCAATAAGCAAATGAATAAATCAATATTGTTTTACTTGGTCTTTGGAAAACTTTACCAATGTTAAATATTTCCTTCAAATTAAAGGTCTTCCTTTTCCACTCTTTCCATAATACAGTAGGAAAGCACAATAAAATAGCTGATTCATGGAAGCTCTGCCCTTCACATACTGCCCATTAGCTCCAAATTCACTCTTGGCTACCTATCTGTGATAACGGATCTGTGCCCTTGATGTTTTTCTCTTTTACCAGAGAGCCTAATGTCAGTAGAAGACAAAGTAGAACTTTGTCAGTACAGAACACCAGAGATACGCTGCAGGAGGAAAGGATTTTTGCTTCCTGGTTCCAGTGTGCTCTCAGGCAGGCTCCTCCAGGGCTGTGCTTCTCTAGGGCTTGGCTCCTGCAGTACACAGTGGCCAGTAACACCCAGTAGTAATACCTGGTAGCTTCTTCAGGTGGTCTTGGGGCAGAATGCTTCTGGTGAGATAAATCCCCAGGGCAATCAACTAGTCAATCAATAATCTGGATAAGGTCTTCTTTGACTATAATGCTTCTGCCAGTAACCCAGATCATTAGATGCATAGAATAACATATCCATCAGCATGGCATTCTGTACAGCATTGAACCTCATCAAGGTATTCATTTAAAAGCAAAGTAAGTAAAGCCATGAGCTCATGCCCTTTAAATTAACTAGTCTTACCCAGAAGCAACTGGCCTAATTGAAAAGTGGCGTATAACGACTCAATCATGGTGCCAGTTGGTATTATTATACCCTTAAAGGGTAGGGTTCTATTTTTACATGATGCAGGATATGCTTTAAATCAGAAAGCATTTTATGGTGGTGTTTCTCCCATTGCCAGAATACATGGGACCAGGAATCAAATGGGTAGAAGTGGGAGTGGCCCTTCCATTATTACACTTAATAACCCACTTGCATAAGTTCTGTTTCCAGTCTCAGTAGTTTAGAACTCTTCTGGTTTGGAGATCTTACCTCCCAATAGAGAAATGCTTCCATGTGAATTGCAAGATAATATTGCCACCTGGCAATTTCAGGGCCCCGTCACTGAAGCAACCGCTAAAAACTGGGGTTGATCTACTGGCTGATTGATCTCAATAACCGAAGGGAAACTGGTTTGCTTCTACTCAAAAGAGGCAAAAGGACTATGTCTGGAACTGAGAGGTTCTCTGGGGTACCTCTTGGTATTTCTATGCCTAATAATAAAGGTTAATGGAAAACTACAGCAATCATTTAAAAAAAAAAAAAAGCAGAACTATTGAGGATTCAGACCTTTTGTAAGTGAAAGTCCATGTCATTATACCAGGTAAACTCAACTAGCTGAGGTTCTGGCTGAGGGTGAGGAAAATATGGAATGGGTAATGGAACAAGGAAGCCATAAATACCAATACTGTCTCATGATCAGTTATAGAAACAAGGGTCAGAGTAGCTTTGCATATTTTTTATTTGCCTTTCATATGCATGTGTTTTTATCTTCTAACCATTTTTTCTCCTCTCTACTTCTCATTTTTATTTTATATATATGTTGTTAGTAATTAAGAGAAATTTAAATGTGATTGCAATTAAATTTGAAGAGATGATTATAATGTCTCTTGGGGCTGCTTTTCCTCATTTTGGGAAATGTCTACATTTGCAAAAAGGATAGCTATATCTTAATAGCTACATATATAGATCAGTCTTGTTGTATAGAAGTACAAATGTGTTTAGAAGAGTATAAATAGAAGTCGAGTATCCAAAGGGGTGGACTAGACCAGTTATCAATTTATTGCCTAATTTACCCCTTATTGTCGGATCTATGAAAACGGATCTGTGCCCTTTAGATAATTATTCCTTTTAATAGCTGGCATGATGTTAAGCTTTGTCAGGAGAGGACACTGAAGAGACATTTCAGGAAGCAAGGGTTTGGGTTCCTGGTTCCAGAATACTCACTCAGCAGGCTCCGGCAAAGCCTGGGGCTTGTCAAGGGCCTGCTTTCCTCGGGGCCCAGGTCCTGTAGTGCAGGTGGCAACCGGGGGCCCCTGTTTAACAGGTAGCTCCTCTAGCCCCTGACTCCTACAAATGATAGTGGCCAGAGGTCTCCCAGCACTCCCCATCATGGGCAGTTTTATAGCAGGAGTGCCTCTGGCTCTTGCAAGACCTACAATGTGGGAAGCGCCTGCATGTGGTTACTGCAGTGGACAACTGTCAGCAGCCCCAAACAGCCAGCAGCTTCCCCTGGCACCACCCCCCCCCATTGGTTTTTCAGGGCAGTGCCTCCAGTGAGACAACTCTGATAAACAGGAAGCGGTTTCCCCTCAGGTGGGCTCAGAGCAGTGTGTCGCCAGTGAGGTATCTCTCTGTGAACAAATTCCTCAGCACCCCAGGCTTTCCAGAAAGTTTGAAAGGATGACGTCTGTCATCCAAAGGGCAGATTTCCAACAAATTCTGCAGTGTAGCACCACAACAACTTCTCTGCCATCTAATGAGCCATGGTTCTGCTTCTTCAAGAGGGTCTAGATCTTAGGCCCAGGTGGGGCTCCTTCCTTGGGTGCTCTACCTCAGCCCTAAGGTCGGTAGCTGCTTTATATCTGCTATGCCTGTATTCTTTAACGTTCTCTTCACTGCGTGCTAGTCTATCTCTTGTTACTCCAGTCCCTTGCCTTAGCTTTAAATTCTTTATGTTAAACTTTTCTTGATCAAATTACTGTGTACTCTCTCGCACCTTACTGGACTCAGACTGATACAGATGCTGTGACCTCATTACCTTCCGTGTAGGACAATGCCTGACATGAATTAGGTACTCCATAAATAAGAAATAGTTCATTGAATGAACAAATAAACATCTTCATAGGGAGAAAGCAGTATGTTTTCTGCCGAGGACTGTATGACGGCCAAAAGATACCAAACCAAGTTCCTATATAGGCTGAACAAGAGTCAATATAGCAATAGAAATTAATAAAGCTGAAAAGAGTTCAAGATGTATTAAATTTTTCCCTAAGGAATTACAATTTTGACATAGACTTTTTAAAAAATTAAGATTCTCCAAAGTGGCTGTACCAGCTTGCATTCGCACCAACAGTGTATGAGGGTTCCCCTTTCTCCACATCTTTGCCAACATTTGTTGTTTCCTGCCTTGCTAATATTTGCCATTCTAACCCCTGTAAGATGGTATCTCATTGTGGTTTTGCAAGCTGGTACAGCCACTTTGGAAAACAGTACGGAGTTTCCTCAAGACGTTAAAAATAGAGGTACCCTACGACCCAGCAATTGGCACTACTAGATATTTACCCCAAAGATACAAATGCAGTGAAAAGAAGGGGCACTTGCACCCCAATGTTCATAGCAGCAACGTCCACACTAGTCAAACTGTGGAAGGAGCCTACATGCCCTTCAACAGACAAATGGATAAAGAAGATGTGGTCCGTATATACCATGGAATATTACTCAGCCATTAGAAAGGATGAATACCCACCATTTGCATCGACATGGATGGGACTGGAGGGGATTATGCTAAGTGAAATAAGTCAAGCAGAGAAAGACAATTATCATATGGTTTCACTCATATGTGGAACACAAGGAATAGCACAGAAGACCATAGGGGAAGGGAGGGAAAACTGAATGGGAAAAAATCAGAGAAGGAGACAAACCATGAGAGACTCTGGACTCTGAGAAACAAGCTAAGGGTTTTAAAGGAGAGGGGGGTGGGGGGATGGGGTAGCTGGGTGACGGGTATTAAGGAGGGCATGTGTTGGGATGAGTACTGGGTGTTATACGCAACTAATGAATCGTTGAACATTACATCAAAAAACGAATGATGTACTATATGTTGGCTAACTGAACATAATAAAAAAGTAAAATAAATAAAAATTTTAAAAAAGATACCACATTTACCCCCCCAAAAAATAAGATTCTCTAGTAGCAAATGGCTAAACACAAATCTTTTTTTAAAAGACAAAGCCTACTTGGAGATTAGTCTCTAACTTACAAACTTCAGAAACTATGAAATCTTTATTATTATTATTACTATTATTTAAAGAGCCAAGTTGTCACAGAGACAATCAGACACATTTTTACTTGTCAAAAAGACAAATTTCTACTCTGGCATTTTCAGTATCAGATGGACACTTCCTATTTCATAATATAATAAAAATTTTATTTTAAGAACTTTTCTCTGTTATCCACAATTTAAAAGATTAAATTCATTTTTTAAATACACTCACATACATACACACACACACACACCACACAAAAACCATGGTTCTAACCTTTAAAGAGAAAAATATCTAATACAAGGATTCAACAAATTCACTAGCAATTCTAACTTGAGAGAAAGTATGTGGTAAGTACTACAGTAGTTCTGGGATGAAAGGTGTAACAGAAGTTACTGACAGAAACTAGACCTCTAAAGGGCAAACCAGATTTTGGAAAACATGCAGAGGGAAGAAGATGGGAGCATTCAAAACATATTTGAAGAAGCCCCCCAAAAAGTGCAGTTTCAGGCACTAACTCAAAAAATTATTGCTAGAAACCTACTATGTATGAGCACTATCCTAAGAGGTAAGTTTACTGTAGTGAATGAATCAAATAAGGTCCTTTCCCTGAGTTTATAGTTAGTGATGATTAAGTTAAAGAGCAACTAGGTCACAGTATGCGCTACATAATTCTTGGCTGTAACTACTCCTCTCATCAGCACCATCCTTTTATGTAAATGGAGAAAATGCTAACACATTCAGAATAGGTGATCTGAAAATAATATTTGTGGGAAGTGACAACTGCCTGAACTAAGACAATGGGCAATTGGGATGGAGAACAAGGGTCAAAGAAGAAAGGACTGAGGAGGTAGGAGATACAGAACTTAGGTAGGGGAAGAAGATGAGACGTAGGGGCCAATCCCCAAATCAGCCCCATAGCAGGATAAGGGAATATAATCTAGGAAATTTCATCAGAAGAGAAAAACTTGCCTAAATGCAAAATGCAAAAAAAAAATTGTACTGTGCAAAAACATAAATATAAAAGGTACATTTAAAAATAAACCAATTGCTCTCAATAGTTTTACCAAGGAAACAGAAACAATACATATATAATTTTTCCTATATTTAAAATTGAGAATCATGAACAGCACAAAATTCAGTCATTCCAGACAGGAAATACTACAGTAAACAAAAATCTTCCGAGGTTGTTTGTGTGGATATCGGAGGTAGTTGTAGGAACAAACTCACAGAACCTAGTGACTGACAATATGCCCCTTAGATAATGACATAACTGTTATATTAAAAACTGGTTTTAAAATTAAAAGCCAACTGTTTACTTTTAGGTGACAAGTAGACTAAACCCTAAAGCAGAAATACGTGCTTGTTTCCGTGAAGAACAGAACGCCTATCGCCACAAGAGTTGGAAGATATAAGCACCTCCAGTTCTCCTGCTTAGAAGTTTCCTCTGACTGCACACAAACCTTCAACAGAGTGTCACAGGACGACCGCAACAGTCCTATTTCCACACTCCAGTCACATTCACTTAGCACTGAATGAAAATAAAATGTTTAGAGGAGCGGTATACATGTCAAATAATACACTGGTAAGTAGAATTCTCATCTACAGTTTCAGCTGACATAATTGGTTGCTATGAGCTTTGGGAAGAATTAAAAATATCTAAAGATTGTTCCTAGAATCTCTCCCTGAAAGGTCTTGATAGCAATTTTTAACTGCACCACTCTGCTGCAGCTTTAAGAACACAAGGGGCACAAACACACTTCAATAGTCTTAACTAGGAAGTAGACCTGGGTAACCTTTGTTCTCTCACCAACTGTTCAATTCTTAATCTCCAAGAAGATTCTCTGTGCTTCAGGTTTCAGATTAAATGCTGATACAGGTGGCACCATAAGAGACAAATCAAGAATATGTAAAATCCAGATGGAGAGGTTAAAATCCTCTGGATTCCCCTTCAGTCTAAACCTATAAAATCTACATTTTAAGAGTGGATTTTCCAGAGACCACAAGATTTCTTTTTGCATATGCCCTTGATGGAATTAATGAGAGAAGGACAGAAAAGCATATGCTTAAATAAGCCTGGGGGCAACTATAACAAAGGATGAAATTACAGTTTATTAACACAATTCCAGCACTCATAGCGTACTGCTTGCTCTAAATATTCCAGAAAGAACATGCACTATACAACCCAATCTCTGTACCTAACATGCTTATAGACTTTAAGAGGGTGATATATACCAGCTAAATATTGGTCAAAATAGTAGCTAACATTCAGACATCTGCTTTAAAGAGAAGCATCTCTTCCACCTGCTTCTACAGGCCACAAAGATACACTCTAGTTAACATATTACTGACAGGATGATGAGAAAGCTCCTGTCAGACGCTGGCCAGCCGGGTGTTTGAGACAAAATGCACAGCCCCAGCTGACTAGTTAAAGAAAGTCTGGTGAGGTACAATTATAGAGGCATATGACAAGACTTCATGCCTGACTGATTTGAGAACCAATGACATGACTTTAAACAGCAATCTTCTCTACCTCTGGTCACAAAACAGCAATAAGTCAACTGATATACTCTTGTAATATCATGATTTATTCCTTTGCTTTGAATACATGAGACTTCGGTATGATGTTCTGCCAGTCTACCAGAGATTCACTTGGGGCTTAAACATCTAGGGCCTGCCTACAGCATGTATAAAATCAGTGTTCTTGTTCAGGATTACCAGGAACACTTCTTTTTTTTTTTAATTTTAAAGATTTTATTTTATTTTGACAGAGAGAGACTCAGCGAGAGAGGGAACACAAGCAGGGGAGTGGGAGAGGGAGAAGCAGGCCTCCCGCTGAGCAGGGAGCCCGATGTGGGGCTTGATCCCAGAACCCTGGGATCATGACCTGAGCCGAAGGCAGACACTTAACAACTGAGCCACCCAGGCGCCCCACCAGGAATACTTCTGTGTGAACTTGATAATGTATATATCAATAGAATAAACACTAAACTGTTTATGTCCCAATTCATTAAACTTAAATACAGAAAAATGTAATAATGAGTCCTAACAAAATACCACACTTTAGGGGGTGGGGTGGGATAAATAGGCAATGGGCATTTAAGGAGGGCACTTGTGATGAGCACTGAGTGTTGTATGTAAGTGACGAATCACTAAATTCTACACCTGAAACTAATATTACACTGTATATTAACTACCTGGAATTTACATAAAGACTTGAAAACAAACAAAACAAATAAAAAATACCACACTTTAATATGGAGGTAAACTCATGAAAAATTTAAAAACATATCACTACCCTTGATAGTTCTACTAATGTATCTCAAGACTAATTTTTTTTTATTTTAAAGTTTATCTCTATAAATTACAAATTATAATTTTAACTACAAACAGTACCTAAGGAAAGGGACCTTTAAGCAATCTGATTCTCTACCAGTGTATCACCACTAAAACACCCAGCAAGCTATAAGGTTGACTACTATGATTCTAATAAAATATCGTGTTGAAGAGTAAATGCATACAAACAAAATTCCTAAAACCATAATAAAATTATAAATGTAAAGGCACCTTAAGTTATATATGTTCTTCCAATAGTTAAAATTTTTGCTGTAGATTTAAAACATGGAAAATGAGTAAAATTTCTTGAATTAATACCAAATACAGTATAGTCTGCATGATATATAAAATAAGAATGTAAAAAGCTTAAAAGCAAGTCAATTCATTAACACTTAACTATTCCTTCCTTGGTTGTTTCAGAGATTTCACTAAATTCTTCCTAAAAAATAGCTTATTTCTAATTTATGTTATAGTACTGGTCTTTGACCTTAAATGTTACTATGTATGGAATTTACAGTAGATATATACATATACATGAATTTTTCAAGATAGATTCAAGTAAAACAGCTTCCCCCACATAAGAAGGGTAAGGAGATCCTGAAAGCAAGCTTGAGTTATGTTTCTTTTATCAGTCCTACTGTCCCAGGGAATGAACCAAAACAAAGCTGTTAACTTAGAAGTGACATCACCATCAAGTTTTCATGAATTTTCATAAACAATTGGCAGAAGTTTACCTCAAACATAAAAAACAATTCCCTGAATAATACCAAGCCTTTATTAAAATTATTTTATTATTTAACTCAAATAAAATTAAAGAATAGTAGGCATGTTAATATTTACTCTAAACTGCAGATCTAGTCTTTTATAAAATTATAGCTAAAATCATTGAATCATGATTGAATGTTATGCAGATACAATTCTAAGCACATCGTATACATATGTATATTATACATGTGCATATATATACATATTTGTTTATATATATAGCTGTAGAGACAGAGACAGATCTCCTTAATCTTTACAACAACCCTATGAGATTAAGACTATATTACTCCCATTCTCCCAGTTTACATGGGAAGAAACTGAGTCAAAGAGAGGTTACCCAGCTATTAAGAGGTGTTTATAAATTGCAGCGAACACCAATATTTTACAATAGTCATATACTCAGATTTATTTCAAATGTTTTTGTAAATAGGGAAGCTTATACATTCATTCTCCATAGCTCACCGCTGCACTTTAATGAGATCTCTGCTCAATACTACCCTATTAAAGCAGCTTTCCATGACCACTCTACATAAATTGAAACCTGCCCCTCACAACTTTCATCCTGCATACACACTCACTTTATCACTTATCCCTTGGCACTCACCACCAGAAGACATAACAGCTATTTTTATTCATTCATTTCTTTATTTGTTTCATCAGTTCAATATAAGCCAAGAGTGTTTGAACTTTGCTTTGCTTACTGCTGGATCCTTAATGCCTAGAAAGTGTGGAGCATATGGTAGGTTTCATGATAAGATTTAGTTCCTAGGCCTCTGAGACAGTTTTTACAATCTTTTTAATCTCCAGGACAATATCCATATAGAAATATTATTTATAATCTTGAAAAAATAATGTTTAAAAAATAAGGAGGAAGAGAACGGGGAGAAGAATGGTTTTACTTCAATGATAAATTAAAAATAGTAGAAAAGCAAATCTATAAAAAGTACCAAATGACTCAGATTGAATTTCTCAATATCATTTTAAGAAAATGCAAATTACCTGTGTCACTGACTTGTGCTTATTCTCTGATTATACTACATCATATGTTTAAATGCATATAATGTGTTTTTCAGTACATAAAATAATATATTTTCAATATTTTTGGAAAAGTGGGCATATCAATATTATAATTCAAAATCTCAAAAGTGTATTTTTTCAAATGTAGAGTAATGGAAATAACCCAGAATTAGAATCAGGACACCCAGTTTCACATTACCTGTCCCTAATTAGCTATTTGGCCCTGGGGTGGCCATTTAACCTGTCGAAAAATATGCTTCTCATTGTTAAAGACTAAACAGATATCCCAGAGAACTCCTGAAACTGCTGCTAACATACTAAAACTTCATAGAATGAGGTTTTCATTTCTACTCTGGGAGAACAAAACAAATAATATGGTCTTATTCTTATCAATTAACCAAATTTGTAAGGAAGCAAATTTCATGCAACATTACATGTTTTTAATAAATATGTTTAAATTTATATTAAAATTTTTAAGTCAAAATATTAAAATTTTAATGCTTACAGTAGAAAAAAGTTAGGAAACCTAGCAAAATACTTTTGAATATTTTTCTATGACCCAAGAAAACTCTTATTCTCATTGCCTTTACCACAGTAATGAAGACCTTCCAAAAGAACATTTCAGCGAGTAGCATAAAACCTGTGATTAAAAAAAAGAATGCTACTTTGACTTTTAACTTATTATCAGCCTGAAGAGCTCCTCCAAATCAGAACTATTATAGAAGCTACTCCCAAACCACTACTTGGCAACAAAGATGAATCTACCTATTACCAGGTTAGGATAGCAGCTATTATCATGGCCCCTTGATTTCTTTCAAGTAGCTCCAATGGAAAAAGCCACAAGTGAATAATAAAGATCTCATAATAGCTCTTAAGAATTCTTTATATGGTAGAAGGCACTAAAATGAACTCTGGAGAGTTAAAAAGAAAAAAAAAAAACTCTCATCTCCTGATAAGAAAAAATAATTAACCTGACTTAATGCATCTGAGAAGGCCTTCTATAAATCAGACTTTTGTACTTCAAGAGCCAGATTAAAACCATATATCAAAAAAGTATGTAGATATTGTCTCCTAAGTACACATAGAACATTTCTAAGTCTGCGGAGGTTCGTGGGTCTTTTTGTGAAATGCTCAATACATTTTTCTTAAAAGGAGAAGTGTGAAGTACTTACAGTGCTTAATTTGCTAGAGGTAATAATGATGCGCCTCTCATGTAACATGCTGGCATACAGTTGCAGCATATTATTCACATCCACGGCAACAAAATATTCTGTAAGATTTCTCTGTACAAGTGAAAAGTAATTGTGTAAGTTAGAGCTCATGGTGATTACGAAGGAAAATATTTTATACATTTACCAACAAGTCTTAAAGTTCAAAGGATGTTCTTATTAAAAATGGTATTCATTAAAATAATTAAATTTAATACTCTTCTGCAGCTACAAAAAGCACATAACATTCTATTATTATTTGAAACATAATCCTACCCCAGTAAAATGTTTCTCAGAGGGTAATCAGAGGATCACACATTTTCCACTCTCCCTCCCCAAGTACTTATAAAAGAAGCTGATTTCCTGGGCCCCAACTATAGACTTGCTGAATTGTAAGCTTCAGAGTATGGCTCCAAGTTATCTGTTTTTAAAAAAAAAAAAAAATTCCTGATAATTCTTATATACACTGAAATTTGAGAACTGCTGTTCCAGAAAATACATTTAGGTCTGTTTATATTTGCCAATCACTCAGTAGGTAACATCACTGTCTGATAGTATGTACTATGTACAAGGCACACAAAGGTTGAGATGGATTCATAAAGCAGATCTTTGGTCCTTTATTAAGGAAAACCTGTTTTTTATATCCCATGTCAGACCTATTCTATACTCCTATAACCAAATAAATTTTGGTGTTAGCCTAGTCAATTTCCTTGATTTAAGACTTTATATTATTTCCCCCACATAAGATCAAAATTGGCAGAAGCTACATTAACTTTGACTTTTAGAACTTCTCCTTATTTTTAACTTTCTGTACTCAAACTTAAGCATGCCAGAAAGTTACAAAGTAATGAAGAGACTGAATAAGATATGGTAATAAAATGAAACTGTAGTATTAAATAGACTATGACCTAGGAGGTAAAAACTTTTAGTTGGGCAAGAAACCAAGAAATCCAATAAATAGTTTCTTTGGTTTCCAGAAGGCAGAAATTTTACCAGGACAAACTGGAAATGGCAGGGCATATAACAGAATCTGTAATATCAGTGAGTGATGCTGAATTTAGTAGGGAGAAATCCATGTGCTGTTTTCTGTATTTGAGGTCTACCTCACCTTCAAAGTCAGCTCTTCATACAGATTACTTTATGGCATTCAACCTTAGTATTTTCCCTGTAGTCTCAAAGAAAAATAATTTCTAGATGGAGAAATAATTCTCAACACAGAATGCTGTGTTGATAACCTATTTCAGGCCCACATTAAAAACAGCTTCATCTAGTCTTTTCATAGGAGTTATCTGGACTCACCTGTACTAAAAATACCACTAGACAGTCTTGGTTTGACATTGGAAAATTTACAATTGTCTCCCCAGACTTCATTCACTCATAACCCATGTACTTTTGGAAACCAAACACTTAGGTTTGAAAACATTCTGGGAAGAACAAACAGTAGAGTTCTGAAAAAAAATAATAAATATTTCTGGAAATTTATTTTTTTTCCTGTTGATGTTTCATTAACTTTTTATTGAATTACTTCTACTGATTCACTGTATCTTTCCAAGAGAAATTGAAAAAAAGTATATAAGAGAAGATTTCCTTTTCATACAGCAACCAAAAGCCTATTTGTCACATCCACTTTCCATGTAAATTTTTCTACAGAATATTAATTTATAATAACTATTAAAACACTGAAACTATTTCTAGTATGGCTACAATTAGGACTCTAAATAAAATGCAAACTTTAGTAATTTTTATAATTTCTTGCAGTACCCCTCAAGCCCTACAAAATATATGTCACTTAAATTAAAATCAAGAAGTCAAGTACAGGACATTAAGATTTTCATACGGTTATACAAGTAATCTAAAATGCTACGGTCAGTTCACTTAAGTAACTATGTGTGTGAAAATGCTACAGTCAGTTCACTAAAGTAACTATGTGTGTTCTATAGAATAGAACACAGTCACTCAAATTCCCTAAACATTGCCAGTATTTATCCCCTACCAAGTAGAGTCGTCTGAGATATTTCCTCTATCTGATCCAGGGGAGCTCAGGACCTACTATACATATATATATATATATATATACTGATCCTACTGAACTACCTCAAGTGGTAGAAACAGTTTTTCTCATAAAATTTTCCTTACCTACAACCAGATATTAAGAAGGGAATAAAGTAGCAGACACATCAAGAAGAAAAAGAGATATTCCTATTTCTTATTTCTAACAAAACAGATAATTACAATGTATTCTATTTCTCTATACAGAAATCTTCAGGCATTGAGACCAAAATAAATAAAATTCATAATATGAGAAGCATTAAAAAATATAAAAAACAGGGGCACCTGGGTGGCTCAGTCGTTAGGTGTCTGCCTTTGGCTCAGGTCATGATCCCAGGGTCCTGGGATTGAGCCCCACATCGGGCTCCCTGCTAGGCGGGAAGCCTGCTTCTCCCTCTCCCACTTCCCCTGCTTGTGTTCCCTCTCTTGCTGTGTCTCTCTCTGTCAAATAAATAAATAAAATCTTTTATAAAAATATAGAAAACAGAAAACTTACACTCTCGGGTATTGTTGGGAGTCCAGTTACATCTGGGGCAATGAAGTAGGAATGCTAATAAATAGAAATAAATCACATAAGCAGAATTAAAATTTGGTAGCAATATGTGTAATTTGGAAGAAAATAAGAAAAGATATATCAACTAAATTAGTAAATGCCAAGGATTAACATTAGGTTTCTGAATTTGAGCGATTCTTAAATAACATGGCAGGTTTATATGATACTGAACAATAACTTTCTCAAAGAGTTAAGTGTTAGTTAAAAATATTCAATTTTAAAACTGAAATAAGAATCCTAGAAAAAGTTTATTAAGACAAAAAAGTATATTACTGAAAAATATATATATATACATATAAACACATTTAGGGAGACTGGAAAATAATGAGGTTTGCTTACCCAAGAATATATCAAAATCTATTAAGATTCCCGAGTTTCTATAGTAAGTCACAACAAAATTCTCTGGTACATATCAGCTACTATATTATTTAGAAAGCAGCAATAGGACATAATTTTTAAATATTTAAAACTTTTTGAAAAATGTAATGATCTCAAAATATGACCCTCAGACACCCACTAAACAAACAGTAATTAGCTTCTATAATATTCAAAGCAATACAACAGTTCATAGATCTATTTACATAAAAAGTATATTGTGTATGTTTTCATGTGCCCATAATGTTCCCAAATTTTACCACCCAGAATCAGCACAACTAAATCACCAGAATTGTTTTATTTTCTGTTCATATTAATCTCCAAAATTATTTTCCTATCTTAATCACATAAGGACATATTTAATACTCTTATAATTGAAGACTGGAAAAGAAACATTCTAGCCAGTACTGGGCACAGTTAACTAGTCAGAACAGGGTAGTTAGTTCAGTCATAATGTAAAATTTTCCAGGGTAGAAGAACAATATGAGATAAATCACAAGGTCTCCTGAGACCTTGTGAAAAAATTGTGACAGAAATCTCATGTTGTGAATGCATGTTAACATTACTACTACTGACAATGGAGAATATGCATAGATTTGGTCTCTATTAGCTACTTTATTCGGAGGAGTTTTTAATTGTACTGAATTTCATAAAACTATGCTCTAAAAGATAGTATAAACAGAAAATATACTCCAAATGATTAATTTTCTTAAAAGAATCAAATTAACCATTTCCCAAAGGACTGGAATGAATCTTAAAAACAGAGTGAAAGAAGTAATTATTTTCTCAATTTAATAGTGATTTTTAGAAGCCAATGTCCTTTTAACTCACCGGTACTAGGAAGGGCTGATCTTTCAGAACTTGCTCACTGGCAATAAATATCTCTTGGTTCTTACAATATATGAGAGAAAAAATGAATATTTTACTTTCATGGGGGGAAGTTTACACAATTTGCTGGGTATTTGAGACAAACCCATGTAGCCACATTATCCACTGAAAGTAACATTAATTATAAATGCTATTTTAAATGCTGTTTTGCTAATTTTATGCTAGAAAAATCTCAAAGAAAGTATTTTCATTCTCAACAGAGAGTAGAAAATGCTGTGGATATTTAATGATTTTGAAATGTGCTTTCAAAATAAGCATTTACATTAAATATTAACTCTTTTATACAATCTCTGTGATATTCTCGTGGTTTCAATGTCAAGCCTTGAAAAATTCATGTGTTGGAGCATTCACAAAATATGATATTGTAAGAGAATACAGTAGTTTCCCAAGGCTTCTCACATTTTTCTATCGGAAACTGTGCAAACAAAATTTTCTTTCCACTTTGTGGGAGAACAAAAATTCCCAGGATGATCAATCTTAATTGGGCATCATAAAACTAAAACCTCAACAAGTAGCTGAAGACAAGTGCTTTTGGATCCCAACTCTGCCAGTCTTGAACAGCACAGCACTTTAGTTAAAAGTTGTTGCTGAAATCATATGAAATTACTAAATGGATTTTACACAAATTTAATACAATATTTTATCAACCAGCTGAATCTGCCAATTCTTTTGATACTGTGTTGAGAAAAGGTTTACAAGATTTGAAAGCTGCCATAGACACTGGCTCAAAAGCTTACAAGAAGGCTTAAATTATAGAAACGACTGTCACATGTAGAATAGAACGCAGTCACTCAAATTCCCTAAACAAGATTATTTCAGCTACGGTACAAAATATCTTGTCCATATGAAATAAAATTTCGATTCACTAACAACTAATATTAGGATAGCTTTTCATAGGCTATCTAGATATATCTATCATTTCACATAATTCCCCAACTTTCTCAAAAATGGACTCACTCAATTTCTCAAATGAAGAAAAAGAATCATCAAAAGATACTAACTTTTTTGCTTAATATCACACATTTAGTGACTGTGACTTAAACCAGTATTTTCTATTCTTATATATTAAGAGGTCTAATAGTTATTGATTTATGATTCTTATTAATAAAGGTGAAGTGTTTCAATATCCAGTACTTTTGAAATGTATTTTTGTAAGATATTTATTTACTCCAGAACAAATGGTACTCCAATTTAAAGCCAGCATACTTTTAAAAATCTCTCATTAATGCTCTAGAATAGCTACCTCTCTTATCTTAGCACCTATATTTCCTTCACCCTTTAACAAAGTGTTAGAGTCATCTTATATATACAACTCCTTCAAAGAATGACACTTATTTTTGATAATCTGGAGCTTTTCTTTGTTCTTAATATTTTTCCTTTGCCTTTCTCCTTCATTCCACTAACCATTAACCTGGCATTCCTTTGGGTTTCTCCTTAACTGTTCCTTCTTCTAATTCTTTCACTGGATCTGCTTTCTTCTTCTATACAGTTT
Organism: Leptonychotes weddellii; assembly: GCF_054177405.1. Taxonomy (NCBI): domain Eukaryota; kingdom Metazoa; phylum Chordata; class Mammalia; order Carnivora; family Phocidae; genus Leptonychotes; species Leptonychotes weddellii. The sequence continues at coordinate 109,688,327 of NC_138374.1, forward strand.
ATTTGGGCAATTAGATGTTGGCCTCTGCTTTATTCTCTCTATATTCTGTCCTTTAAATAGCTCAAGTATTCCTACAACTATTTCTGCAGATGACTACTAGATCTGGGTTAAAAATTCCAGGTTATCCTTAGCTTTCCAGTCTACAATCTCCAAATGACTATTAAATATTTCCACTTTGGCAGTGTGCAACAAAAGAGGGTGCAGACATAAAGGTGCGGAGATCACAGGGACAAAAGAACATTTAGGCTGTTAATGACACAGGAAAGTTTCACAAAGCTGGGAAGTGAGCTAGTTCTAGACTAAAGATGGATTGAATACAAAGAGGCTTTAGTAAAAAAGGAAGGTGTACAAGTGAGAAAGCACGATGTTCATTCAAGAAGATGAACAGAACAATGTGACCAGAGTAGGAAATCAATTAAGGAGAAAAAAAGTGAGACATTAAAATGAAAAGGTAGTGTGTGGTCATGAAAGCCTGGTGGAAAGTCTGGACAAATTTTACAGAAAATGGGGAGCTTTTAGGTTTCAGCAAGAAACTTTACATAGTTTAAGGAAGTTTAATCTGACAGACGTTTGTAAAAGGATTAGAAAGAGAGACTCTAAAGTAAGAACTATTTAAAGTGCTAGGCATCTGAACCAGGTTGCTGACACTAAAAATAGAAAGAAGAGAATAACGTCAGAGAAGACTATTAAGCAAAATTACAGGAAAAATTTAGGCAAGAAGAAAGTTATTACCAAACAAAGAATATAATGAAAATAACAATTTCTTTATTGGGCAAAAAAGCAAAAGACCTATGAATACGATTACATACACTTCAATTTACTTTTTCTTTCAATTTCTCTTGCATCATTATATATATATTTTTCCTTATAAGTTGTACCATTTACCATTATATTGGAAGAACTAAAATGAATATAAATAAATTTTAACATTTTTTTGGTATGCTGAATATTAATGAAAATATCCACATTTGTGATCATTAACTTTGAACATTTACAGAATCTCCCAAAATACTAATGTGCTCATTAAAAGTTTCAGCAGTAAGTAATCTACACCACCACAGGCTTACTGTTTGACAAACTTCAATCATATTTTCAGTGTTTGGTGTTTATAAGAGAGGATGGATTGCAGTGTGGAAAAAGAAGAAAATTTTCACTCACAATTTTTATCATATGGTTAGTTATATGCTATACTTTCAATTCTTATTTATGTACTGTTTTCATTTTATGAGGGGTATTGTGTGTGTGTACGTGTGTGTGTATTTCCTTATTATGGATAGAGTTCACCACCTGAAAATCAATATTCCTCACAAAATATTCTCATATATTTGGTTACTTCTAGTGTAAAATAAAAAAATCTGTGATTTAAGAACTACAAAAATATACATCTAATACATGTTATGATAGTTGAAGCATCGCAAAAAGTCCCAATATCATTATACCCTAATGTTCTTACGAGCACGGACGTTTCCCTGGTGGCAGTTTCTTGAAGGTGCATGTGTTCTTAAATGAGAAAGTGCTATGACAAAACATCAATTAAAAGCTGAATACTTACCACACTCAAACTGACAGGAGTGTTTGCCTTTGGTACTGGGTGGCTATAGAGTGATTTGAGAGTTTCATTCAAATCATTTTCCTAGAGTAAAATTAAAAAGTACATTTTATAAATGAATTATATACTAAGCATTATAATTAAAACTACTTGATAAATCATGCACTGTGCCTTTTCATATTAGACATGTTTTACACAACTGCTTTCCACAAGAATGTTTCAAATAACTGAAATTGAAATATTTAAATTTAATAAATATGGAAAAGATAATCAAGTATCTTTATCCAGAAAGCATAATAGCAATATTTCTATTTAGTTTAAATCTGTATTTGGCAAAACTTCATAACTATAAAATACACTGATGCTATCTATAGAGGAAATCACTTAAATCATTAAATCCAAGAACAATAGGATTGAATAAAATAACAATACAACTTTTTATCAGATCACTGAATGCATCCATTTTCCATTTTAATTTTAAAATCTTAAACCTAATTTTTAAGGAATAGATACAATTTAGTATGATCACTGTACTAAAATACAATGTACAGGTTATTCTAAATAGTTCTTTTCTAAACAGCTTTCAGTCACTACTTGCCCCACAATAAATGGGATTAAATAAAATATATAACACATCCACTTCCTAGGATACATATAATAATAATGTACCTTGATATGTACACCACTTTTTCTAAATTATGCATATAAACCCAGTAATAAATATATGAAGGTAGCTTTTTATATACATGATTTTTATATTCTCTTAAAATGTTTAGGTGGGGACAATATATCAAAAGAAATGGCAATTGCTCAATAAAGGTAATAATTAATTTTAAGGAATTTGGATAGGAGACACATAACTTCGCACAATTTGTCTTACAAATTAACTAACAAACCTTAATAATTCCAATTTCTATAAGTGTCTGCGAAGTGTGCACTCAAAACTGGTTATTTGGAATTCTCTTTAGATTGACTTAAAAGAAAAGACTATAGATTTTATCTCTTGACCATTTAAGCAATGAAATATAGCCACAGAATATTCTGGATGATATTAATGCTCTGTCTATACAAAATTCCTATGGCTACATAAGGTTTCTTAAAGTCTAGCTTTTAAAATTTCTTTATACTTGCCTGATGTTGATCAGGTAAGGATAACTTCAATTATAAAATCTAAATACCAATCTATATAGCCTGTGGCACTGGATTAAAAATAAAAAGAAAAAATATTACAATTATAGATTTACTTCTGGTTATTTAATTAATACTGTGAACCTACAATATATTTTCCTCTAATTAGGAACATAAATGTAGTCTCTCTTATTCCCTTTTCAGAAAACTAAAATTATAAGGATTTGCTCACAGTATTTTCTTTTATATATCCCAGGATTATTGATGGTCTCAGAGAAAATGACATATTATAGATATATAAGCATTAATTTAACAATAAGAGTTTCTAAAAGTAAAGTATTCAAAATTTGGATGACTAATAGAATTAATGCTAGTTCCACATGTGTACTCACAAAAACAAAGAACAAGAAATAATCACAAAGTAGAATTCTGGTTTTAAGTTCCCATTGCTATAATTAAATACTTTTATTTCCAGTTACTTTCCTAGGAAAATGACTGTATAGCTTCAACATAAAATTGTTCAAGTGTAAAATGACCTAATGAATACTTCACAGAATTAAGTACATCAAGTGTAGAGGGGGAAATATTTACACAAACACGCACAAAAACACCTGAACTTTTGACAAACACCAAAACCTTGCTATTATAATAATAAAATTTGATTGTCAAATTAGGAGATTGCTCATAAGAAGTGTAAAAGGAGTATCTTAATTCAATAATAATACATTTAAATTCTATTTAATAAAAAGTATCTGGAGTAGTATGTGTATTTGTTTTGTTTTTTAAAGATATTTACTTTGAATCTCAAAAGATGAGTGTTCTATCAGTAATCATGAGTGAGTGACATAATCTTGAAAGACAACTATGTAGGGTTATGTTCTGGAAAATTTGAGTGGTTCAAAATAATTGGATAGTACATTATGTGTAGGAAAGAAGCAGCAGATTAGCCAGGAAAGAATATCAGAAACCAGATCATGGAGCTTCTTTTTTTTTTTTTTTTTTTTTTTAAAGATTTTATTTGTTTATTTGACAGAGAGAGACACAGCGAGAGCAGGAACACAAGCAGGGGGAGTGGGATAGGGAGAAGCAGGCTTCCCACTGAGCAGGGAGCCCGATGTGGGACTCGATCCCAGGACCCTGAGATCATGACCTGAGCCGAAGGCAGATGCTTAACGACTGAGCCACCCAGGCGCCCAGATCATGGAGCTTCTTATATGTCAGGCTGCATACAAGTTTAGATTTTATTCTAAGAGAAGAAAAGGAAGCTATGAGAGGACTGTAAGCAGTGGAATGACATAATCAGGTTTCAGAAAGAACATTCTTAAAGATCAAAATATAGTGGTACTTATAGCTATGAGTATGTATGAAATGCCCATAAATGTATAGAAAGAAGAGAAAACTAAGAATATAAAATAAGAACATCAAAGTTTTAGGTATAGATAGGAGAAAAGATCACAGAAAGACTTAGTATACAGCTAGAAACAAAGAAAAAACAATGTCAGGCCAATCCAGAAAAATACAATCTCAAGAGTAATAAAGTATCAAATGAAAATTTTTTTTTTAAGAATTTATTTATTTATTTTAGAGAGAGAGAACATGTGCAAGCAGGGGGAATGGCAAAGGGGAAGGAGAGGGAGGAGGGGAAGGAATCTCAAGCACACTCCTCACTGAGCATGAAGTCCAACATGGGGCTCAATCTCAAGACCCGGAGATCATGACCTAAGCTGAAACCATGAGTCGACACTTAACCAACTGAGCCACCCAGGTGCACCTTGAATGAGAATTTAAAAAGATAACAAAAGGATGGAAAATATACCCTGTATTTAAAAATTAGAAAATCACAGGTAATCATTAAAAATTTTTTAGAAACTTTTATTTGAATTAAATTATATCAAATAGCACAGCTCATATCTTAGTAAATTAGTTCTTGTAAAAAACATCAAATGATAATTAAGGGGAAAATTTTACAAATATCATCCTAGAGAAGTTGATTAATTCAAAAGCACACTTCAGCATTTTCATTTTTATTTTTAAGAAAAAAAAAGATAAAGACCTAAATGTAAGAGCTAAAACTAAAATTCTTAGAAGAAAACATATGGGAAAAGCATCATGACATTGAATTTGTAATTTCTTGACATTACACTGAAAGCATAAGCAACAAAAGAAAAAATACATAATTGGACTTCATGAAAATTAGAAACTTTTGTGGATCAAAGGACACAATCAACAAAGTAAAAAGGCAACCTATGGAATTGAAGAAAATATCTACAAATCATATATCTAATAAGGGATTAATATCTGAATATATAAAGAACTCCTGCTACTCAACAACAAAACATGCTTAAAAATGGGCAAAGAACTTGAACAGGTATTTTTCCAAATAAGAAAATTAAATGGGACCAATAAGCACATGGATACACTCTATATCACAATTCATTAAAGAAATACACATCAAAACCACAGTGATATACCACTTCATACCCATTAGAATGGCTATAATAAAAACAAAACAAGGAGGCATTTCAAGAGGGCAGAATAAGTCCTGATTTCACCTCCTCCTATGGACACAGCAAATCTACAGCTACATATGAAATAATTCCCTCAGAAAAATACCTGAAAACTAGCTAAATAGCTCCTGCACAACAAAGTATAAAAGAACCACATTGAGAAATGTAGAAGAGAGAGAGATATGGTCTCATCCAAAATCCCATCCACCATGTGGTGACCAACAATCAGGAGGGATCTCAAGGAGTTTCTCCCTGATAAGCAAGGGGCTTGTGACACAAACCAGGTACCTCAACTCTTCAGACCTGCACCAGAGAGATGAGCTCCCCAAATGTCTGGATTTGAAAACCAACAGGGCTTACATCAAGGAGAACAAAGAGTTGTAGGGAATAGAGCTTCTACTCTACTCTTAAAGAACTCATGCAGACCCACCTGCCTCAGGACCAAGCACAAAAGCAGGAGTATGAAGAGCACCTGGACCTACATGAAGGAGATTCATTTGCTAATCTTAAAGCATCTGCCAGAGGAGGAGGAGCTTATTTAAACTCTCTCCAGATTAGAGGTGCTGGTGGGTGTCATTTCTGCTTTCTCCCTCTACCTTTCTAGTGGTGGGGACATCCTGGCCCTGTACCATCCCTGCAGCCCCACCAGAGCCAGCAGGAATTCACAGCCTACACAGGGGATGCCCCTTGAACACCTGGCTCTGGTGGCCAGGGAGAATTATGTTTCTGGGCCCCACAGGTCTGAAATAATAGAAGAGAAAGTTATTGGCAGGCTACCACGCCCAGGGCACTACAAACAGCAGAAGGAAACACAGTCTTCCTATTTACTTATCCTGGAGCTTCTATTGAGGGGCACACTTTAGGATTACCACACATCTAGAGGCTATCAATGTACTCTCAGTGAACACAGGCCAGGGGATATCATCTTTGCACTCTTCCTTGGCCTTGCTGCAGCTCACGGTACCTCCCTGAAAGAAGTTCATACACTTGTGTGAAGCCACACTCTTTGCCACTGTCACCGAGAGTATGCCTCCAGACTGTTCTGAAGATCAGCAGTCTTTCTGACTACTGTCCTGCAAAACTATTCACATACCTTTAAAGCTGCTGCCTGGAACTAGGGGCTGATAGATCCCTCCCTCTGGAACATTCAGAGAATGTGGCACTATCTCAACAACTAGGAGCTATCAATAATAAATCAGGCTGCTTAGACAATCACAAAGGTTCAAGAGACAACTCAGAGCTAGGGAAGGGTTGTATGATAAGGTTCATCCACACAAGGTCATTCTTTCAAGAATGAGAGAGATAGCTATTTCATCTAATGCACAGAATAGAAAGCCAACCAAAATGAGGAAACAGAAATTTATATTCCAAATGAAAGAACAAGATAAAGCTCCAGAAAAAAAAAACCTACAAGAAGTGGAAATGAGTAATTTACCTGATAAAGAGCTCAAAGTAATGGTTACTCACTGAAATTAGGAGAGCAGTGGATGAACACAGCAAGAATTTCAAAAAGAGAAAATATAAGAAAGTACCAAATAGAAGTCACAGAACAATAACTAAACTGAAAAATTCACTAGAGAGGTTCAACAGCAGACCATAATCAGTGATCTGGAAGATAGGGCAGTGGAACTCACCCAAACAAATCAGCAAAATGAAAAAAATAATTTTAAAAAGTAAAGATAGCTTAAAGGACCTGTGGACAATATCAAGCAGAATAACATCTATATTATAGGGGACAGAAAACTTATTTGAAACTTATTTGAAAAACTAATAGCTGAAAACGTCCTTAACCTGGGAAAGAAAACAGATATCCAGACCCAGGAAGCCCAGAGACTTCCAAACAAGATGAACCTAAAAAGATGCATACCAAGAAACATAATTAAAATATCAAAATTTAGAGAATCTGAAAAGCAGCAAGAGAAAAACAACTTGTTACAAAGGAACCCCCATAATGCTATCAGCAGATTTCTCAGCAGAAACTTTGCAGGCCAGAAGAAAATGGCATGACACATTCAAAGTGCTGGGGAAAAACAAACTTCCAACCAAGAACACTTTACCTGGCAAGGTTTTCACTCAAGTTAGAAGTAGAGATAAAGAGCTTTCCAGACAAACAAAAGCTAAAGGAATTCAACACCACTAACCTGGCCCTACAAAAAATATTAAAGAGATTTCTCTAAGCTGAAAAGAAAGGGTATAATTATTAAGAAAACGGATGACAGTAAAAATCTCATTGGTAAATACATTGTAAAGGTAGTAGATTAAACACTTATAAAACTAGTATGAAGATTAAAAGGCAACAGTAGTGAAAATAACTATAACCACAATAATTAGTTAAGGGATATATAAAATAAAAAGATTTAAAATTGACATCAAAAGCATAAAATATAGGGGCACCAGGGTGGCTCAGTTGGCTAAATGTCTGACTCTTGATTTTGGCTCAGGTCATAATCTCAGAGTCAAGAGATCAAGCCCTGCGTCAGGCTTCATGTGCACTGAGTGTGGAGCCTGCTTACGATTCTCTTTCTCTCTGCCCCTCCCCACATGCAGTCTCTCTCACTAAAAAAATTAAAATAAAAGCTAAAACATGTTTTTATGGGGAGGCAGGTAAAAATTTAGTTTTAAAATGCATTCAAACTTAAGTTGCTATCAACTTAAAATACGTATATGTATATAAGCTGTTATATGTAAGCCTCATCGTAACCACAAAGCAAAACCCTATAGTAGATTCACAAAAGAAAATGAAAAAGGAATTGAAGTATACAGCAATATAAATCCATCAAATCAACAAGGAAGAAAGCAAGAGAAGACCAAAACAGAGAAGAACTACAGAACAGCCAGAAAACAAACAAAATGGCAATAATTACATAAGTATATATAATTACTTTAAATGTAAATGGAATAAATTCTCCAATCAAGAAGTACAAAGTGGCTAAATAATTAAAGAAAAAAAAACTAGGCCTATCTGTATGCTGCCTACAAGAGACTCACATCATATGTAATAACACACACAGACTGGAAGTGAAGGAATGGAAAAAGATATTTCATGAAAAAAGGAAACCAAAAGAAAGTGCGGTAGCTATACTTAGACAAAATAGGCTTTGAAACAAAGAATGTAATAAAAGACAAAGATGGGCATTACATAATGACAAAGGGGTCAATCCAGCAAGAAGATATAACATTTGTAAAGAGAGAAATGACAGCAGTACAATAATAGCAGGAGACATTAATACCCCAGTTACATCAAAGAATAGATCAGCCAAACAGGAAATCAATAAGGAAACACTGGCCTTAAGAGACACATTAGATCAGATGGGATATATATATATATATATAAAGAATATTACATCCCCAAACAGCAGAATACACATTCTTTTCAAGTGTACATGAAACAATCTCCAGGATATTTCATATGTTAGGCTACAAAACACGTCTCAATATATTCAAGAAAACCACATCAAACATCTATTCCAACCAAAATGGTACAAAACTAGATGTCAATTACAAGAAGAAAACTGGAAAAATCACAAATATATGGAGATTAAACAACATACTACTGAACGACCAATGGTTCAATGAAGAAATAAAAAAAAGAAATTAAAAAAATACCTTGAAACAAATGAAAATACAACACACCAAAATCTACAGGATGTAGCAAAATAGTTTTAAAGTTTATAGTGATATAAACCTACCACATGAAATATGAAATATATCGGGTATACAAACTAACTTTGCACCTAAAAAAACCTAAGAAAACAACAAATGAAGCCCCAAATTAGTAGAAGGGAGGAAATAATAAACATCAGAGCACATATAAATGAAATAGGGACTAAAAAAGTGATAGAAAAGATCAGTGAAACTAAGAGTTGTTCTTTAAAAATAGAAACAAAATTGACAAACTTTAGCTAGACTTACAAGGAAAAAAAGAAAGCGTTCTCAAATAAATAAAATCAAAAATAAAAGAAGATACAACTCACACCAAAGAAATATATAAATGATCATAAGAGATTACTTAAAACAATTTTATGCCAACAAATTCAACAACTTAGAAGGAATCGATAAATTCCTATAAATTTACAGTCTTCCAAGACCGAATCATGAAGAAATAGAAAATCTAAATAGACTGATTACTAGTAAGAAGACTGAATGAGTAATCAAAAACTCCAACAAACAGAAGTCCAAGACCAGATGGTTACTCATGTGAATTATACCAAACATTCAAAGAAGATTTAATATCAATCCTCCTTGAACTCTCCAAATAACTGAAAAGGAGGGAATGTTCCCAAACTCATTTTATGAGGTCAATATTACCCTGATACCAACACCAAGCAAAAACAACACAAAAAAGAAAATTACAAGCCAATATCCCTGATAAACAGAGATGCAAAAATCCTCAACAAAATATAAGCAAATCAAATTCAACAGTACATTAAGAGGACGATCCACCATAATCATTTGGGATTTATTCTAGGGATGCAAGGATGGTTTAACATCCGCAAATCAATCAATATGATATACCACATTGACAAAATGAAAGATAAAAATCATATGATCATCTCAATAGATGCAGAAAAAGCATCTGACAAAATTCAACATCGATTTATGACAAAAACTTTCAACAAAGTGGGTATAGACAGAATGTACCTCAATATAATGAAGGCCATATATGACAAGTCCACAGCTAATATCATACTCAACAGTAAAAAGCTGAAAGTTTTCCTTTAAGATCAGGACTAAGACAAGTATGCCCACTCTCACCACTTTTATTCAAAATAGTATTCAAAGTACTAGCTAGAACAAGTAGGCAGGAAAAAGAAATGAGACATTCAAGTTGGAAAGGAAGAAGTAAAACTGTCACTATTTGTAGATGACATGATTTTCTATATAGAGAGAAAACCCTATAGATGCCACCAAAAAAAAAAACCTGTTAGAACTAATAAACAAATTTAGCAAAGTTGCAGGATACAAAATCAATATATAAAAATATGTCGTGTTTCTATACTAACAGTGAACTATCAGAAAGAGAAATCAAGAAAACAATCCCATTTATAATTGCATCAAAAGAATAAAATACCTAGGAAAAATTTTAACCAAGGAGGTATAAGACCTATACATTAAAAACTATAAGACACTGATGAAAGAAATTGAAGAAGACACTATAAATGGAAAGATAATCTGGTCTTGTGGATTAAAAGAACACGTTAAAATATCCATTTTACCCATTTTATCTACAGATTCAATATAGTCCCTATCAATATTCTAATGTCATTTTTCACAGAATTAGAACAAATAATTCAAAAATTTGTATGGAACACAAAAGATCCCATATAGCCAAAGGAATCTTGAGAAAGAACAACAAAGCTAAAGGCATCATGCTCCTGATTTCAAACTATATTACCAAGATACAGTAATCAAAACAGTATGCTACTGGCAAAAAAAACAGACAAAAATCAATGGGAAGGAACAGAGAGCCACACATACATGGTCATTAATTTATCACAAAGGAGGCAAGAATATGGAAAAAGGACATTCTCTTTAATAAATGGTGTTGGGAAAACTGGACAGTCATATGCAAAAGAATGAAACTAGACCACTATCTTGTACCACACATAAAAATGAACTCAAAATTGGTTAAAGACATGAATATAAGAGCAGAAACTATAAAACTCCTAAAAGAAAACATATGCAGTAAGCTCCTTGACATGGGTCTTGGAGATAATTTTTGGAACTGACTTCAGAGTCAATGGCAACAAAAGCAAAAAAAAAGAAAAGAAAAAAGAAAGTAAGAAAATGAGACTACATTAAACTAAAAAGCACAGTAAAAGAAACCATCAACAAAATTAAAAGGTAATATACTGAATAGAAGATACTTGCAAATCATGCATCCAATAAGGGTTTAATATCCAAAATACATAAAGAACTCATACAACTCAATAACAAAAAAATAAACAATGATTTTAAAATGGGCTGAAGATGTGAATAGACATTTTTCCAAAGAACACATATAAATCGCCAATAGGTACATGAAAAGATGCTCAACATCACTAATCATTAGGGAAATGCAAATCAAAAGCACAATGAGTTATCACCTTACACCTGTCATAATGGTTACTGCAAAAAGGACAAGAAATAACAAGTATAGGCAAGGATGAGAAAAGGATGTGTACCCTTGTGCACTACGGCTAAAAATGTAAACTGGTGCAGCCACTACAGAAAACCGTTTGGAGGTTCCTCAAAAAACCAAAACTAGAACTGCTATGTGATCCAGCAACTCCATCTCTGGATATTTATCTGAAGAACAAAAGAACACTAATTTGAAAATATACATGCACCTCTATGTCCAGTGAGGCATGATTTACAATAGCCAAGACATGGAAACAACTTAAGTGTCCATCAATGGATGAATGGATAAAGAGGTAGTGTACACACACACACACACACACACACACACACACACACAGTGGAATACTATTCAGCCATTAAAAATGAACAAAATCTCTCCATTTGTGACAACATAATTGAACCCTGAGGGCACTTATGCTAAGTGAAATAAGTCAGAGCAAGACAAACACCATATGATTTGACTTACATGTGGAATCTAAAAAACAAAGCAAACAGACAAAATAAAACAAAACAAAGTAAAACTCATAGATACAGAGAACAGATTAGATTGATGGTTGTTGGAGTGGAAAAAGTTGGGGGATGGGTGAAATGGGTGAAGGCATCAAGAGGTACAAACTTCCACTTACAACATAAATAAGTGAAGGGCATATAATGTACAGCATGGTGACTACAGTCAATAATATTGTTGCAAATTTGAAAGATACTAAGAAAGTAAATCTTAAAAGTTCCCATTTCACACACACACAAAATCTGTAACTTTGTATAGCTGGTAATGACAGATGCTAACTAGAGTTACTGTAATAATATTTCACAATGTACACAAATGTCAAATTATTATGCTGTACACCTGAAATTAATATACTGTATGTAAATAATACTTCAATAAAACAAAAACAGAAAATAGCAGGTGTTGGGGAGGATGTAGGGAAATTGGAACCTTGTGTGTTGCTGCTGGGAAAGTAAAATGGTGACACCATGTGAAAAATATTATGGCAGTCCTTCAAAAAATTAAACATAGAATTACCATATTATTCAGCAATTCCACTTCTGGGTATATACTCAAAAGAACTGAATACAGAGACTCAAACAGATATTTGTACCCCCATGTTCCTAACAGCACTGTCCACAACAGCCAAAAGGTAGAAGCAGCCCAATTGCTCATCTATAGATGAACAGATCAATAAAATGTGGTGAGCACATATAATGAAATTTTATTCAGCCTTAAAAAAGAAAGACATTCTAACACCTGCTACAACATGGATGAACCCTGAAAATGTGCTAAGGGAAATAAGCTAGTTACAGAAGAACAAGTATTATATGATTCTACTTACATGAGGTACACAGTCAAATTCATGCAGGCCAAAAATACAATGATTGTTGCCAGGGACTCAGGGGAGGAGAAAGGAAAGTTGTTCAGTGGGGCACAGAGTTTCAATTTGGGAAGATAGAAAAGTTCTAGAGATGATCATGCTGATGGTGGCACAGAACAATGTGAATGTGCTTAATGACACAGAGCTGTACACTTCAGGATAGTTAAAATGGTAAACTTTATGTTATGTGTATTTTACAACATTAGAAAAAATTGGGGAAAAAAACATAGCTTACCAGTTCCTTAGCCAAGTAATCTGCCAGAGTATTAAGAAGCTTGTAATATACTTCAAACCATGGCAGGTAACTGTAAAAAACAAAAAACAAAACAACAATAACAAAAAACCTTTTAAAAATGTATATGTATATATTATTTAGAGTCAAGAAAAGAGATGGCAAACATTAAATATGTATTATTTCAAACTTAATCCTGGATGGCAGAGAAGAACTATACCCATGTTCTCCTTACTGTTACAGTAAAATTTTACATATTATTTATTACTAGCTTTCACAACATAATGATCACCCAAAGTTCTATTATAAAAGTTATGCACTACACACTTCTGTTTTGTCTGCAGTAAAATTATTCAATCCTATATCATGGTATGCATGGTATGAATGTACCAAAAGCACTCATAGAATAAAAGCTAACCACTGTAATAAAATATAACACAAAATAAAAACTAATTTTAAAAAGCTTTCAAAATAAAGATACAATCTTGTTATTAATGATTACTGAAGTGAGTATATAATACAATAGAATTATGTGCCTAATTATTCAATTATTTTGAAACTGATGTTCAAGTAGGATGATAAATTTCAAAGTAAACATCAATATAAATAACAGAAAGCCTATTTTAAATATTGTAAAAATATATATAACTAAAAATTCATTTTGATTTATTTTACTAGACACAAATACAACTAATTTTTATGAAAGCAAAATACTAAGTCTAAAATTCAATTATACCCAAAAAATCCATACTCTTTATTAACAAATTAAGATATCAGTATATTTAAAATCTATCCAAAGGTTTAATTGTTTATTAAAATGTATGCTTTTCACATAGAAGTATAGTAAACCACAAAAACACCAGTATAGTTAAGTATCAACAAATATTCATTTTTTTTCTAAGAATTACTACAACAGGTTACTTTCTAAGAGAAAACAGTGTAATGCTTTTACTACATAACTGTATTTTGACAAGAGTAAATGTATATAACAGATTTAAAATTTAAAAATCAATGAATAGAGCTTAGAAAAACAACATTCTATCTGCATTTTTTCACATAATGTCTGTTTTATTAATGGCTATGAAAGATGCTTTTTGATTCAAGAGTAACCTAAAGTCACAACAGAAGAACAGTTGGGTAAAGCACAGTATCTTTATTCAGCAGAATTGTTAAGAGTTCTTTAAAATAATAATCATAAATACTAAGTAATGATATAAAAGATTCCTGTGATATTTTAAAATATCTACTAACTTCTGGTTAAATCTAGCATATCAAAGACATCCATTTATCTCTATGCCCTTTGGAAATGGCACTAAAATGACAGTAAATGAATAAAAAGGGTATAAATTAATAAGGACAAGAGAAATGAAGAAAAAAGCAATAGAGAGCAACACAGGTGAATGGTTTCATAGAGATGAAAAGGAAACAAAGAATGATAACTGACTTAGCAAAAGACAGAACACCAAAACCTAGGTGCCAATAGAAGGGAAAATGACCAGTAGCCAGTATATTTGCATTCACCACCCCCCTCCCAAAGGATCTGGAAACACTGATCTGGGAATCTCTCAAAGAAAAAAAAAAACCCTCAGAGGTCCTATTTTCTTGGAATGAAATCCACCACTGCATAAAAAGTTTCTAATTCAGTTTAGTGCCTCTATCTTAAATATAAATGAAGAGTCCAACCACCAGATATTTGAGAAAATATATATACATGAATACAAACATAAAAGGAACTCCAAATAAACACAGACAATACAAGCAACAGATGAGAACTCTACAAAGTTATCATTAATATTCTTGGGAGCTGAATAAAGAACAGGATACTATTAAACAAAATGAAATCTGAAAAAAAAAGGTGAAAAATATTTTAGACAAGAAAGAACTTTTAGACATTCAAAATATAAAAGTTGAAAAAAATTAAAATTGATAGAAAGATTAGAAACTAAATCAAGAATATCTCCTAGCAACTAGAATAAAGAGATAAACCAATGAACAATAGGAGAATAAATATTAATATATCAGGCATCAATCTCAACAATTACGTAGCTGACTAACAGTAGTTCCAAAAAGAAAGAAAAGAGGGAAAATGGGAATGAAAATTTCTTTTTAAAAGTTACTGGAAAAATTCCCAGAACTTTAGATATGAATGTCCACATTGAGAGTGCCACTGGGTGAACTATAAAATAAATGAGTATCACAGTGAAATTCCAATATAGGGGACAGAAAAGCACCTAAGAATTTCCAAAGAGAAAAAACAGGTAACATACAAAGGCATTAAGTTCAAAATGCCACTGAACCTCTCAACAGCAATCCCAGAAAGTGAGAAGATTATGCCTTCAAAATGCAGAGGTTAAATCCTTTTGCCCAGAGAAAATACCACTCAAGTATGGAGCTAGATTAGCAACATTTTCAGTCATGCTAGGACTCAAAACTTTACCACTTTTGTACTATTTTGGGGAAACTACTAAAAGATGGCTTTGACAAAATGAGAGAGTGAACACTATAATAGGAGACGAACCTAATCCCATGGAAGAACAATTAAATCTAAGAATAAATTGTACAAAGGCTTAAAGAGCAACCAGTCTACAGCCTAACACTAACTAACCAGAAGTTAGTACTGGTATTCTCAACTTTCATATTTAAATGATTCAACTCTTTAACTCTAGTGCTTAGATAGCTATTCTACTATACCTCTCACAAAAAAAGAAAAAGATTATTAATACTATTTTTAAATTTTCAACTCAATGCCATATCTTATTTTCTACACTCATTAATAACTCAATGAAATAATTTCCATGGAGAATGTCCTTCTACTAAGACACACTACAGTTCATTGGACAGAGTGCCATTTCTTTCATTTGCAAGCATTTCATATTCATATTTCAACTTTTAATGGCCTGAAGAAAGTGTTATTTCAGGAAAATTTCAGTATGTCATGTAGTTCAGATCTATATGTTCACATAAGATGAGATCTAATCTATTCAAGGAGCATGCTGGTCTATTTCTGTCTTGCTCTCAAGAATTTCTAGATAAAGCAAAATTTATTGATTTTAAATGGTTGCATGTCTACCTGTTAATCCTTACATTGTCATTTCCATCTTACTCAAATAATGTGAAGCCTTTTTAACCTTAATTCTTCTTTCTTGGACCACTATAAAAATAAAAATTATAATAAACACCTCATAATTATCTCGTAAGTTATTACTGAGATGATATTTTTTCTACACAAAATACCTTAACACTCTTTTTGTCTTTTTTTAAGTTTTTATTTTAATTCCAGTTAGTTAACATACAGTGTTATATTAGCTTCAGGTGTACAATACAGTAAATCAAAAGTTCCATACATCACCTGGTACTCATCACAAGTACACTCCTTAATCCACATTACAATTTAATCCAACCCCCAACCACCCTCCCCTCTGGTAACATCAGATTGTTCTCTGTAATTAAGAGTCTATTTCTTGCTTTGTCTTTTTCTCCCTCTCTCTCTCTTATTTTTTTCCCTTTACTGTTTGCTTTGTTTCTTAAATTCCACATATGAGTGAAATCATATGATATTTGTCTTTGGCTTATTTCACTTAGCATTATACTCTCTAGCTCCATCCATGTCGTTGCAAATGGCAAGAGTTCAGACTTTTTTACAGCTGAATAATATTCCATTATATATACCACATCTTCATCCATTCATCTATCGATGGACACTTGGGCTGCTTCCATATCCTGGCTATTAGAAATAATGCTGCTATAAACATAGAAGTGTGTGTATCCCTTTGAATCAGTGTTCTGGTATGCTTTGGATAAATACCCAGTAGTGTGACTGCTGGATCATGGAGTAGTTCTATTTTTAACTTTTTGAGGAATCCCCATATTATTCTCCACAGTGGTGCACCAGTTTGCATTCCCACCAACAGCACAAATACTCTTTTTGGTGTTCTGGTTTTCTCATCTTTACATTATTAGTTTTCATTAGTTATCTTCCCCTCTCAATTTTCTTTCAAATTGTGAGGATTAACTGAAACAGTTTTTATAAAAGCTAACTTATATAAATACAATTTATCTGTAAGATTATTTAACTGTTTTTGAAAATAAAACAGATTGAATTAAATAATTAATATATAGGTCACTTCTCAAAATTTAATAGTTCTTATTTGTGCAAAATGTTTTGTTATCTATATAATTACTGCTATTTTTTGTAATCTTCAAGAATACCAACTCTGGCTGAATTTCATCCTGGTACCAGGCTATGTTTGCTCTTGATTCAAGATATGCTAGATTTTGTTCTCATAGTCATTTTCTTAATCATCAAATTCAACACTCAACTCTATTATGTTTATAGCACTGCTAGACACTGTGATGTTTTATAACTACCTCTAATATGATTTCACCTATAAATCAGACTAACATTATTTTTTATTTGTTTATTGAGAGAGAGAGAATGATAGAGAGAGCATGAGAGGGGGAAGAGTCACAGGGAGAAGCAGACTCCCTGCTGAGCAGGGAGCTTGATGTGGGACTCAATCCCGGGACTCCAGGATCATGACCCGAGCCGAAGGCAGTCGCTTAACCAACTGAGCCACCCAGGTGCCCAGACTAACATTATTTTTTAAAAAACTACGGCGACAAAGTTTACACTTGGCATATTTCTCATAGTCATCTCTAAGGCTCCATGATGCTCTGTTATTTCTATTTGGGCAATATGACTCACTAGTCAATTCTATGTCCATCTAGGGAGTACAGAGCAAAATCTAAGAATAAGACTCTATATGTTAAGATAATTGGAAGAATAGGGAATAAAACTTCTTAAGCACTAACTATATGTATGAAAACATGCTAGGTACTTTGTATGTATTATCTCATTTAATTATTAAAATAATGCCATAATGTATAATTGACTAAAGTAAAACAACTTATCCAGGGTCACAAAGCTGCCAGATGGCAAGCCTGGGATTAGAACTCTGGTCAATCTGACTGAGCAATATTTGCTCAGGGGTCCACTGTAAATAGCCCATCACCCAATGCAGCCATGCAGTTCTATAATATCCAGTCTTTGAATAAACATGTCCAATGACCAGACATTTTCAGGCAGCTAAATGAACTATGACAAAATATATTCTGGTTTAATCTTAAATCAGTCTACTTATAATTTCTATCCACTGAAGCAAATTCTATCTTTCAAAATTTGTTTATCTAACTAATGTTCAGAGCATTATCTTTATGCCTTTTAAATGATATTTTGCTCATATGGGCAAATTTTTCAGCAGATAAAGATCTGTTTAATTCTTTCATCTAATGTATTGGTAATTCCTTCCAATTGTAGATTTTAGTACTGCTTCTATATTCATCACTGTGGATAAAAGGACATGGCCTGAATATGGTACAAGATTCCTCCCAAAAATCATGTCTATTTACCAAAAATCTAAGTATGATACTTTAACCACTAAGAGGACTCATAACTTCATTATCTATTGTCTAGCCAATATTTTTCTCTATATATAATTTGTTTATGACAGGAAGTAGAACAGATTCAAATTTCTACAACACTGCCTGATACACCAGTGTCATAAAGAACTGACTTTAGTTACACACAACATGTACTTTGTGAACATGTACTGATTCTTGGTGATAACAGCTCCTTCTGAAGACTACATATCATTCACATTTCTTAACAAAACATCACATATCAAAGTGGAGCTATTCTATAACCTAGTTGTGCTCCTAGAAATGTCAGGGAAGCTGGGACATTTTCTGTTGCTAATAAACAATAGCATCTAGAGTAGAGTGTGCAAACTGGCTACTTGCAGACTATCTCTAGCCCATGGGCATATTTGCTTAGTCAACACTCCCTTGTTTAATTGAATAAGTTGCCAACTTCTAAATCTGAGATAATTCACTTAAAAATCCAGATTTTTTGCTCCTCTTAAAAATCAAAAGAACTGGCAATACTAGTCACACATTTTTCACTCTGTAACAAGTACCTAGAGCTGAGTAATGGCTTCTGTCTTTGGATATGGCATGTCCTACCTGGATCACCACACTAATCCCAACTTCTAATTGTCAGACCTATATATCTCATTTGAATCCCTTCCTGGTCCCTGTAAGTAACTGAATTCACAATCTTTGACATGGAGCAACTACTCAACAGGAAGTCCTGCTCATTCTTTTATATGACAAAGAAAACGGTTTGGAGTATACAAGTAGTCAATAATTCAAATATTTTAATAAGATTCCATTGTAAACTTTAAAGACAAAATGTGTGGCAAAAATAACATATATATTATAAATGTTATTTATAGATTTATAAAACATTATAAATTACATAAGCTTACCTCGCTGGGTAAGAAATGTTATTCTCATGTTTTTATTTTTGTGGCTTTTTAGATAATTTTCAAACAATATATGTTCAAAGCTATTTCTAACTAACATATAAGCCCTTAAACTGATTATCAATAAGTTAAAATTTTTTTTCACTAAATTTTATAGACCCCAAGACAATCAAAATTTGTCTTCTTACAACCAACCACAAAAATCCTAGAAAGGTAAAAAAATGTACTCAACACACTCTAATGACTTAATTTATTTTACCTGAATCTTATAAAACTGAACATGTCATTTCTTTAACAAAGAATAACTGTGACCCTTATAGTCTTGCAAACATATATAAATGTAAAACATTAAGACCAATTGTTTTTTAAAAAGGCAAGAGATCCTTCAAAGTTTAATTATAAGACTATTTTCTTAATTTTTTGTAAAGACATAAGGCAAAACAGAGTACATACAAAGTCATGAATCCACTTTGTGGCAGTAAGAAGACCTCCCCCACACTTGTGCTTCCACTATAGAGCTGATAAAACTTTTACATTCAAAAGTCAAAGGTTAAATAAAGGAAAGGAAATGTTTTTTGTCAAATAGTCAAGTAACCACTAACAGTCTAAGTGATCAGCAGGAACCTTAACTTATAGCAATCAAATAAAACTAAGGAAACTGCCTTTCCGTAGAAAAACGTCTAATGTCTAGAGGCTGTTTTTCTGTCTGGAAAATTGACACAAAATGTGTAAAATTGAAACATTCTGCTTCTAAGGGATTTGCCCAAAGGAAGAGTGTGAAAGCTTCAAGTTTGGTATGAGTTAAAGGTGGGGGGGAGGAGCGGGAGGGGACTACAAAGGCCCTAAACATCAATCTGTCTTCCTTATTAGGGTATTTCATTTTGAACCCTTCACAACAATTTTATAGTTCTAAAATTATGTTAATCAAATTAGGAAAAAAAAGTTACTTCTTGCATTTTTGTTAGCCTGTGAAAGCAATTCTAAATACAAACAATGGCAAGATTTAAATTAGTAATATCTCAGAATATTTTTGAAATCCTGTTAAACTAGGATAGACAAGTCATGGAAGAAGCTAAAGCATACAACCATGGCTGAAAATTCAAAATTACACCTCAACTTTTGTACCTGATTTTACCTTGTATTAAAAATTTTAACCATCCTTAAATGTATCTCATTTTCATTATGACTATCTTTAAAGACCTGAAATATTTGAAACTGTTCAATATCAACAAAACTCAAGAGACATTTATATTTTTCATTTTAAACTTAGCTCATTAAAATACAAATACTAGAATGTAATATGAATGAAAAGATTTTTTTTTTGTTAAGATACATTCAATCATGGTAGAAAAAAATTAAAGTCTTTAGCAGGATATTATAAAGACAACAGGAGAAATACTAATTTCTATCTAAGAATCTTAAATCATTTAATGAGAATGATCCCTATATAACCAATCCGGTATTATTTCACAATAGAATACCTAAGAATATTGTATGTTTCAATATAAATGCACTAATTTTGCGTATGAGACAGCTTCATGGACAAGGTATTAAGATTTTTCATATTCAAAAGACATAATATATTCCAGGTAAAGATATAAGTAACTAATTTTAAAAATCATAATCAGAAAGGAAATCATCTTTGTGCTAAATCTCAACTTTCAAGGAATTAGAAAAGTGAAATGACCAACTATCAGATTGAGCATGTTCAAAAACTCTCAGCACTTACAGGGGATTCTATGAAAGCCATAGCAGTTTTTCCAATTTATAAACTGCTTTACATGCATTCATTCATTTAGAAATTGTAACTAAAGACTACAGTTAATTATTTAGTTTGCTATCCAATAGAGAGATTTTTAAATGTGTCTCAACAAGTCTTATAGAAATGATGAGAGTGAAATACCAAAATTTAAGTAACAGTTATGTGTTACAAGTCCTTTATTTTCTTTTTTAAACTTCTCTAGATCATCTAGATTTTCCTGAGTAAAACATATTACTTTTGTTATCAGAAAAACATGGTTAAAGACATATATTTCTGTGTCTTGCTTATGCAAGTATCTTGTCATTTTTCCAAAATTTTAGCCCTAATAAAGGCTAAACTCAAGGAGCCTTAGAATTAAGGCTGAATTCTAAGATCAGGATACACACCCAAAACTGAATGCAAACATTACTCCAAAGCTTTGGACAGCCACCAGTTAGTACACAGAATACCAGCGTAGGTGATTCTCTCATATAACCCCCGCAAGCAGCACAGTCCATAATTAAAACACACACACACACACACACACCCTCTAGCCTTCAAATAAAGAGACGTGATTGCCCTAACCAATTCTGTGAATAGTTCAGTAGATAATTCTTCTACCTTCTTTGCTAGTCACTTCAGAAGATTACTAGTTAAATTCTATGTCTTAGTTTTATATTGAAATTAAACAAATTTTCTTCTACTACATCTTAAGGATACAATGAAATGAAATGAGCAGTATTGAAAGAGAAACAAGTAATAGGAAATAAATTGGATGTAGTAACATTTCTCCTACTATCTCACAAAGCATTTCCAATATGTTAAACATTTTGTGTTGAAATTACAGAGAAACACTAATCTCAGGCTCCAAGATGGTAACAGGAAAGTCATTTCACAAGCAATATTTTTTTCTCTTCCAAAGGTCATTCTTTCACACACTATGACTCCAAATTTCAAGGACACAGAATGAAACGACCCTTTCCATTCTTAATTCTGCTATACCACAATGATCAACTGAGTGCCTTTGAAGTGCCTGTAATAAAACACACTAGTAAAATAATCTCCTATCCTGAAAACAGATGACATATTTTACCTGACAAAAGATGATCTGGTTAAATTCCCACAGTTTTAATATGCTATTTATAGTTCTAACATCTGAGAATTTTAGGACAGGGAGAAAATGATTAAAATGACTCATACATTGCAAAAAAATGGATAAATGCTGAAGTGTATAAAGTAAAAAAAAAATTGGAGACCTATCTTTCTAGTCTTTTTTATAAGTATATACACTCATATATTAATATATAAATTTTTCACATCAGCTACTTCTTAAAGTAGATACATTTACATACATATATAAATTGTTCTTTACAATGTAAGAACATACCATAAATATTACTTTGACACTTCTCATCATTTCACAATTTTTCATAAACATTTCTGAGTTAGAGTCTGTATTAGTATATAATTTTCCCCAATAGATAAATAATATTCCATTCTGTTTGTCATTCATTCATTAATTTATTTATTAAACAAATATCTATTAAGAATTCATTATGTGTCAGGCACTATTGTAGGCACTGAGAAAATCACCATACATGTTGTGGAAAACAGAGAAAAAAACAGAGAACATTCTGGTAGAGGCAGGGGGAACTGACCAGGGAATGTACCAAAAATTCCTACTGAAGGACATTTACATCCCATTATTTTGCTATTATAAACCATGCTATAATAAATAACTTTATATACACTTTACTGCTCACTACTGGGAATATTCCTGATATTTAAAATTCCAGAACTGAGTCAAGGAGTATGAGATTTTATAAATCTGATAGATACTACTAAATTTCTCTTCTAAAGGTTATGTCATTTTATAAAAGTCCCCCACACAGTTGACATGACATGTCTGTTTCCCCACAGGCTTATTTTTTTTTTATTTCATTTCTTTCAATCTTAATATGCTCATTTCTTTCACCTTTAGTAAGGCTGAGCATCATTCACAGGTATATATACTATTTAAATTTCCTCTATGAATATATTACTCAGATGTTTTCCTTATTCTTCTATTCGGTTCTGTGTCATTAACTTGTAGCTACTTATTATGTATCATAGCTATTAACTCTGTTACAGTGGTTGTAAATATATTCCTACCAGTTCATTATTGGTATCTTTAATTTCCTTATTATATTTGTCATCAAACAAAATCTTTCATCATCATACAGGCAAAGATGCCAATCTTTTTGGCCTCAAGATTCAATGGTAGGCATATAAAGGCACTTATGACTACAGTAATTTTATTTTTATTTATTTATTTTTTTAGAAGGGGGTGAGGAGGGGCAGAGAGAGAGGGAAAGAGAGAGAGAGAATCCCAAGCAGGCTCCATGCCTAGTGTGGAGCCTGACATGGGGCTCAATCTCACCCTGTGATTATGATCAGAGCTGAAACCAAGAGTCGGATGCTCAACTGACTGAGACACCCAGGCGCCCCTACAGTAAATTTTTAAAATCAACAATATTTTTTCCAGTACATTTAAAGTTTTATCCTTTCTTTCAACAATTATAAAGTTAAATCTAAAGTGGGGGAGACCTGGTCTTGTTCATAGACAAACCAGGACCCAAAACACCATCATTCCTCTTACGACAGCACTTAAGAGATTTGTTAAAATTATTTTCACAGACATACATTAATTACAGCTTAAAATAGGTATTCTCCTATCTATAACAGCTTTCTGAATAAGTTGCTGAATTCCATTACTACTATCTCTTTCACTATTAAAACTAAATATTGGCTATTCTCAACGTGGTACACTGCCTTTAAGGACAAAAATTATGTTATGCCATTAAAATCATGAGATGGCAATCTTTTAAAAATTTCCTAGTAAAATCTTGCCATTTGCAACAACGTGGATGGAACTGGAGGGTGTCATGCTGAGCGAAATAAGTCAATCAGAGAAAGACATGTATCATATGACCTCACTGATATAAGGAATTCTTAATCTCAGGAAACAAACTGAGGGTTGCTGGAGTGGTGGGGGGTGGGAAGGATGGGGCGGCTGGGTGATAGACATTGGGGAAGGTATGTGCTATGGTGAGCACTGTGAATTGTGCAAGACCGTTGAA
>NC_138374.1:109712515-109752413 GCF_054177405.1 Leptonychotes weddellii
TACCTCTGAAACAAGTAATACATTATATCTTTAAAGGAGAGAAGAAGATAGTAGGAAGGGAAAAATGAAGGGGGGGAAATCGGAGGGGGAGACGAACCATGAGAGACTATGGACTCTGAGAAACAAACTGAGGGTTCTAGAAGGGAGGGGGGTGGGGGGATGGGTTAGCCTGGTGATGGGTATTAAAGAGGGCACGTACTGAATGGAGCACTGGGTGTTATACGCAAACAATGAATCATGGAACACTACATCAAAAACTAATGATGTAATGTATGGTGATTAACATAACATAATAAAAAATAAATAAATAAAAATGTCCTAGTAAAAAATAAGTTGGAGAGTAGAATTTTCTCAATTTAAGATTCTCCTCTGTTTTTTTCATAAAGCTTTGTTACCTATTTCTTATCTAGCAGAAAGAACTGTCACATGACAAAAATAAACAGAAAAGGAATCTTTTTTTAAAAAAGATAAAATAACCAATAATGCATATTGTGAAACGTTTTCTTTATTGGCATATATGATTTTACTTTTTTATTACATTTATGTAACATAACCTTATTTTCTGCAGGTAAACCTTCCTAATTCAAAGAGTACTACAACACTCTGGTGTTCTTCCACATACGCAAGTTTGATAACAATAACTTGATTACTGTAACAGTTTTAGAATCTGTTTCCTACAAATTAATGACCCCTGGTTTGGAGATATGAACACTATACCAGTATTTCAGGAATTTAACAAATAGCTACAGTTCATTTTTTGTGTAGATACTTTTAGGTAACATAGGCTTTCCTAAATTTAAACAGAAATTTCTGAGAAAGTTTATTCTGTAAGCACATTTATAGGGACTATTCTGAACATTTAGTAACTATTTGCTGAATTTTAAGATTTTATTTATTTACTTACTTACTTGAGAGAGAGAGAGAGAGAACGAATGGCAGGGGCAGAGGGAGAGGGAGGGGGAGAGAATCTCAAGCAGACTCCACGCTGAGTGCAGAACCCAGTGTGGGGCTCCATCTCACAACTTGTAAGATCACGACCTGAGCTGAACCCAAAAGTTGGACACTTAACGGACTGAGCCACCCAGGCACCCCACTATTTGCTAATTATTAATAGGTTCAGTGTATTCAAAATATTTTAAAAGTTCAAAACAAAGACAAAGTTTCATCCTCTTTAATTATGACTATCAGGAACTCATTTTGGAGGCAGTGAGGTAAAGTTGTAAAATGCAGGTTTGAATATTACGGAAAACTGATGTCTATAACTTATTCTCAACTGGGTCAGCAAAAACAGTAAGAGAAAAAGAAAGACAAAAAATTTGCATGTATGTGTGTGTGCACTCAGAGAGAGAGGAAGGAGAGGAAGAAGCATGTTAACAGTTGTGAATCTCGGTGATGTATACACAAGAGTTTACTGTAGTATTCCTAAAACTTTTCTTTAAACTTGACTTTTTTAATGAAAAGATTTAAAAATTGATAGAAAAAAATTAGAAAGCACCTACAGCTTTGGTCTTTCTATTAGGACAAACCTGCCTTGGGCAGAGCAGATAAGGTTCTACTCCCCTTTAAAGTGTAGCTTTTGAACCTTCAGCATTAAACACAATGATAAAAGGAGCCCTCCTTACCCATTTTCCACATGTCACCCCCACTCTCACTGCACAATCAACTGGCTTCAAATTATAAGAATCAACCTATAGTTTGAAGCATAATACTCTTCCAGATAAAACATATGTTTTAAATACAATTATTATCCAAATGAAAGAGTTGTTGCCTAAAGAAAGAATGGAGGAATATCCACATTCTATTACCTACACTTATAAAGCAGTTAAGCATTTACTTTTAAATAAAGGTTGAAGAAAATTCTCCAACTCTAACAAATGTTCTGGGTAAATTTATAACCTAAACTTCAAAGAATGATATGAATGTAGCTAAATAGCAAACAAACATCAATTTTATACCAAAGTTTTCTTTATAACATTTTAATTATTAAATTAGATGTTATTTCTTTTCCTACAAGCATTTCCACAGAATCTACCTTGACCAATATACATATTATAATCACAGTACAGAATCCTATTTTTATGGAATACATCTGGATTTCTGATTCATCAAGACATAATAAAGGGGAGCTAACTTTCAGAATCCTTTCTTGTAAACAGCCAGCATCTCAAATCCTAGGTCTACAAAAAGAAGACACAATCTTAACTACCTATTGAATCAAGGCAAATGATGTAAGCGATGGAAGTGGGACAGGTAGGACTTGTGGCAAAGTACTAAACTCATGACACAACTAAACACCCACTGCTTAGTTCTAGCATATTGCTGCTACTGGGAAGTGCAAGACCAGAATTAGCAAATATTCCCATTTACCAAAAGGAATTAGAAACTTGAATTTTACGCAAAATTTCACTAAAATTTATAAAGTTAGAAACATCTTCAAACATTTTTAAAACACCATATGGCCAAATAAAACATCTCTATTAAACATTTTTGCCCAGAATCACCAGTTTACAACCTTTGCCTTAAAGCAGTAATTCACTTTCAAAAATCCAGGTTCTGGGTCAGTGATAGAAAAGAGCATGTATTAATTTAATTGATTTTTTTTGCATCCTGTTTAATAGGTGAAATATATATTATTTAAACTCACATCTTAATATTTAATTTTTCAAAAATAAACCCACAAAAACTAATCTTAAAAGAGCCAATTCTTTCAAGAAAAGTTTTACTGTTACTGGTAAATCTTTAAATCTAATTGATGCTCTATATAGAAGATAAAGTTATTTTTCAATTTACTTGGATTTAGAGAAAACAAATAAGAAAAAAATATTATATGCATATTTTTAAGCATCCTAAGCATAACAAAGTACAAAAGAAAGGCACAATTAATGTATTAATGCATCCATTTTTTTTTTACTATAAATACTCACCTAAGGATGCACAAGCAAATTTTGCCTCCTGATGTGAGTCTGCAGAATCCAAATCTCTGTTTACTTTCAATGTCTGTCAGTACAAAGGTAAAATGCTGTCCGACTTGATTTTGAGATACTCTAAAATACAGCAATATTATAAAACTTCAATGTGTTTTCGTGTGAGAATTTTCTTAAAGAAAAACAAAGCAAGAATATATTTACATGAGCCATTGGGTTCACCTTCTCAATCAGTTGGTTCTCAAATCTAGAACTGTGTTCTAAAACTAAAATGAGTGTGAAATGTGTAAACAACTAAATAATGAGCCAAATATCACATTAAGTTGTAACCCTTACAGGCCGAGCAATTAAGTATATACTAACCCCTTAGTAGGGAATCATAAGGTATTTCACTGTAAGTCTGCACATGCCTAGAAGTACTTCTAAAATGTTTCATAAATCTGAAAATACCATTACTGAGACTGTTGAACTGAGAAGCAAAACATGATGACTGATTCTGCTCAACTCCAGCCTCTCTTGTCATATTATTTTAAGACTGCTTAGACAGCAAATCAGGCTGCTTTAGCATCCAATGGCAGCCACCACCACCTCTGTTTAATTGTTTCTTCTGTTGACATTCTCACCCAGTAAAGCACCATAAAAATTACTATTGGCATTTTTTAGCCTTCTCATCTAGAGCTACCTACGTACTGAGAACAAATTTCCAAGCACAAAGAAAGAACACAATTTCCACAGAAAAGCTTACTACAAAGAATTTTAGCTGTTGACCTAAGTATCATGCTATTATAGTACGCGTCACACTGCGGTGTAACGTGCAATATAAACCATTACATTTCATCTGTATCACCATTTAAAATATATAAACACACTTCTGTTACTGGCTATCATTCTGCCATTAGACAACCATAATTGAACATCTGCTTCCTGGTCCCAAGATAAAATATCTATGACACCTAAATTTTGGTTCTGAAATAGCCACAGGAATTATGTAGAAAGAAGTAGTTGCTTTATTACCAGTGTGCCAATACTACAAATTGTTTGCAATTGTCAAGAAATACTGCATTTCAAGTGCTGAATATTTCACAAATACACATTTAAGTGGACAGTTCTGAAAAAATTTTTTCAAACTTCAAAAACACCTCCAGTGCCCATGTTCACAATGTACTTTCAAAAGCCTTTCTTCCTGTATTTTATCTTTGCTAGTAATTTGTAAATTGCAACTTGAACAAGCACAGCTGATTCTCCAGGAAGGAGGTAAAACAAGGGGTATCATTCATCAGCAATACTTACTAGTATCAATTAGCCTCATTCAGAAGGCATTATCTTTAACATTGTAAAATTTCAGATTTTTACTAATCTTTACTTTAGCGAAGTATTTTCCAAAAATAAATTTTCCTTTAAAACCCCTCATACCATATTCTTAAAAAAACTGATAACAGGGTGTGAAAATCACATGAAAAACAATAAATGATTAGTTTTTATGTTCAAAGGCCTATATATTCTGTGAAATTCCAACTACACACAGGTAATACTCTATTCATTATTTGTTCAGTAAAATACAAACATAATGAGATTTTCAAAACTGCTGGGAGGATTTCCCTGCAGCCTTCCATAATATTGCACTATTTCTATACAGCTATTCTTGGGAGACAACTACCAAGAGTTTTACAATATCACACAGATGGTCTTTTCAATTAGGGTGAAGTGAGACAGAAACCAGGATATATACATCTAATTTTAAAAGACACAATTCTAAGGCTCTGATTAAGGACATACTAATATTTTTTTTTTCTGCAGGTGCTTACAATATGTACCTGAAGAACAAAAGGAAGTAATGGAACCTTAAGACTTCTCCTAACTGGCCACAGTGGAGAAAACAAAAGATATAATCATGTAAAAAGGCTTCTTCCTTTCAAATATTATTTAATTTTAAACCTCTGGTCCTTTTTTTGTTGTTGCTAGAAGCAGTGAAGAGAACATACATTTCTTTTTATTAAAAAACACATGAAACAATTTTAAAGTGCTCACTGGGATGAGGTGAAGTTACTTTGAATGATGGCTTATACTGTACCTTTCAATGTCAAAGGGGAAACAGAACTTGGGCACACTCTGTAGTACTTCCTGCAAATGCAAATTAAAAAAAAAAAAAAGCTTTAGAATATTTTAAAAGATGCAGTTAAAACTTTTTCTTGAGACCTTTTCTAGGGGGAAAAAAGTTTGTTTTTTTTCCTTAAGAAAAATAGCACAGGTTCCTAGACTAAAATAATTGATTATTAAAAAGGAATTAAGTTGGTGCTTTGGCAGATTGCACTGACAATGCCACGGAAGCCCCAGGAGGGAAAGGCCTGGCCTGAAGGGTATTAACACCCTTCACATCCCCGCTGGGATTCCCTTCAACAAGGCCATATGGATTTTACAAGAAGCACTGCACCATATGGGTAAGCTACGTCTGCTGCTACTTGTACCACAGACTAGCCACAGGGACTTCTGACAGATCCTGGCTCAAAAATATAAATGTTGTTTCAATTAAAATGCAGGCAGAGAAAAGGGAATGAAGTTGGCAGCGGCATGAATTACTGAGAGGTATAACAAATCTACATGTCCCATAGTAAAACAGTTAAAAAAAAAAAAAAGACTTTCTATAGCTAAAGAAACACATTTATATGTTTCAACTCTTGGTAAATTCAACAACAGCAACACTAAGTTTATCTCAAATAACATTCCTTAAAAAAATGTGTATCTAAAAATAAGCCTTTAAATTTAAAACAACATAGCTTCTATTCTGTGCACTTTCGTTTATGGATTGTCTAATATGAAAATCAGTGTTTTAATTAAGCATAGAAAATAACCTGCAGTGATTTTATAGAGTCATTATAAAATAATTTTAAAAGCCTTTAGAAATCATACACGTTATAATCATAACAAAATATGAGTAACTGTCAGACACCTGGCAAAAAATAGAAAAAGATTTATTCTTTTATATAGGAAAAACAACTTAAAATTAACTCTGATTCTAAAGTTAAGCTTTAGAATTGAAAATAACATCATATAAGTTCAAAGTCAGGTGATTTTATAAGACAAAGAGATTTATGAGAACGTTTCCTATTAAAAAAAAAAGAGCAAATATCTTAATGCAGTAGTCACCGCCACCAAAAATACTACCTCTTTACCAATAAAATTTACATCCAGAGAAATCATTAATACCTGCATATTTAATTCCTCTACAGAAACCTAGTATTGAGTGTTTTAAAGTAGAATTTATCATGTTCTTTTAAAATGTAGACTGCAATAAGGTATTAATTAATAAAAAACATTATAAAATTCCAATGCCAATACCTAAGGAAGCTTCAAGGAAGCCTTAAGACATTGAAGCAGAAAGAAAAGCAAAAAAGCAGTCCTTCTATCTTTAGGGCAAGGTATCCTGCTTTGCTTATGAACACATACCTTTAAAAATATGAGCACAGACCCCGTATTTAGAAAAAGCTGTTTTACTATTGAAAAATTCTGTTAAATGTAATTAAAAGAGCCACTAAACTTGAAATAATTTAAATTACTGAAACTGAAAACAGTTCATTACAAATAAGTTCATTTGTCCATTGCTAATCCTTATCTTGTACTACACAAAGTGAAGCCATTTACCATATTTACTATACATATGAACACTATTTTAAAATCCCTCCCTTGCAAAGTTGTTCATATAATTTTTGTAACAATAGATATGTATTCAAAACTCATTGTCTACTTCTAAATATACCAAAATTAGTAATATATTTCACATCAGTTTTAAGACTCAAATTAAGAAGAATGTTTCCCAGTTAGTTGCTCAATCTTTCACACCCTCCCCCTCCCTTTCTCCACAAGCAACACACATGCACACACTTCTGCAAAACAGCCTCAGCTCGCTTCCCAACTGGCAGAAGCATCCCTCAGGGGACAAGTCTTTAAACCTCCGCACTCTTTAAAATTCAACCAGCCAGCAGGTCTATAGACTAGTGTATAAACAGTATAGACAAAAAAATCCTCTCTCAGCTTATGTCAGTGACAAAGCAGCTCAGCAGTTGACTGTTTCTCCCCTGACAGTATAAGCTGGGTTTACACAGATCAATAGCTGAAAGTCCTACCTAGCTCCCAGGGCTCGGGTTTTCTTCCTTAATTACAGGTGCTATTCAAACTGAAGTTAAAAAAGAAAAGAGACAGAGAGAGAGGTTGAAGGGAGGAATAAGATACATGCAAAAAAGGTTTTTTATTCTTTTAGCAATAATGTTAATTGAAAATTGTACTTTTATATGTATTGGAAGTGTTCATAAAGTCTGATGCTTCCATTATAAAGTGTTTTTGATATCACACACACATGCACACTAGATGGGGATCCATAGATTATGTGAAAGCTTTAAGATAAAATTCCTCAAAAGTTATGTTTCTGTTTTCTTCAGGCTTTTGTTTTCAGGAAATACCTAATTTCCTCAGCCAAGAAAAATTATTTGAATTTTCTAAGTCATCTCAATTCTCTAAAATATTTTATTTTTATACAAAAAGAACACACTGACTAAAACGTCAAACGTTAAAAATAGTAGTAACAAAAGGAAATAGAATATACAGTTATGAATAGCAAATACAAAGGGCATACATAAACACACATACATATATATATATGGCATATATATATATATATATATATATATATATATGCGCATATACCCTAAAAACAACACATCTACCATCATATAAATGACTGGAAATAAGGACTGATGAAAATTTATACATTGGGTTTTTCTTTTTGGCACTATATCCCAGATCTCTATTAATAAGCATTATGGTCAAATTGATCTCATGAGAGAGAAGAGAGCAAACTGCTAGTGTTTGAGGGGTTTATTAATAACTCTTTATCCCATGAAGCTACTGTTCAGCATTACAAATTGATCAAAGAAGAAGGAAAAAGGCATTTAAGAATCTACTTTTTGAAAAAACTAAAATATGCAGAGTTTACCTCCTAATTAAAGTTCAATAACCACAAAGGTCTTAGAATTTCTCAGAGAAAAATCTCAAATGAAATGAGACATATCATTATTGACACCAGTAATTGTTTTCCTCTTCTTAAACTACTTCTTCCCTACACTATATTGAAACACTAATGTTCTCTAAGGTTCCATATATTCCTCTCTTCCATGCTGATGAAGTGTATCTGCCTAGGCAATTTTGTTTACATCCACAGTTTCAACTACAACTACCAATCTCTTAGTCTTATAGTTAAGATATTTCTGACTCTGGGATTATATATCTAACTACTCTCTAGTATCAATTTCTGAATGTTCCCTAGACACCTCAATTCTTTTACGTGTAGTCCTTATCACCTGGAACAGCAGCACCATCTATCCAGTTACCCAAACCAAAACATGGTAGCTGTCTAGACCCCTCCCTTTTCTTAACTCCTATATATAATCAAGTCCTCTTAATTCAATTCCATAACTATCTCACTCCAGAAGTTCTCAATGGGAGGGCAGAAGAATTAGAAGGAAGATAAGAAGGTGTTAAGAATCACTTGGGAGGGCTTTTCAAAACACATTCATCACCTACACTATAGACCCATAAGGGTCTTGACTCAGTTCAAATACCATCCATATTTAAGGAATAAGACTAACTGTAACTAACCAAGGAATATACTAACTGTATAATTAAGGAATAAGACTAATATTAAGGGTGCTTAATAGGTCAGGAATAGTTACTCTCTCATTGCAAAAAGTGACAAGATTTGCTCAGGGATTGGTTAATTCAACATCCTCTTTGAGGACTCCAGAAACTTCTGTCCTTCTTTCTGCTTTGCTGTCCTGTGTTTGTTGGATTTGTCCTCAGCTACCTATACTCATGGTCACAAAATAAGCTGCCAGAGTTCAGCACACCACACGAAGACACAGCAGTGTCCAGTGAAAGAACCATTTCTTTCTGTTACTTCTTTTCATCAGCGAGGAAACTTTTCCCAGAAGTGCCCCCTCGACCCCACAGCTGACTTTCCCAATATATTTAATTAGCCCAGAAGGTCACAGCTACTCCTAAACTAATCACTGGCAAGGGAAATGGTTATCTATGCTTAGCTTAGCCTTAGACTAGTTAAAGGAAAAGTCAAAATTCAAACCTATTCATTTTCTGCTAACCATGATGCATGTAATTTTATATAAAGAAGCTGAAATACCATATTTTCTTTCTTAAGATTCCACACAATAATTTTAATCAGAAAGTTGTCAGGAAAAATATAACACAATTTATATAAGAACAGTTTTCAAATATCCATCATTTTATTCTTTCAGTAACACTTTCAGAATCATTTTGTAGCAACAAGGGGGTCATTTGTCAATTCTAATCTAATTTTTCACAAAGGCCATCCATTCCTAAAAAGGTGATTACTTCACTTTGAATATTATCTCCCCAAATATGTGAAAATTAATTAATACTATGAATTCAAAGAAACATACACTAAGCTGCTTGGTCACAAGCAGACTGCACGGTGCAGAACTGAGATTCCCACAGTGTGCACTGAGATGTTTCGGGCGGCACAGCAAACTCACAGGGGCACTGCAAGATGCATTAAATTGTCAAGGGAAATACAGCTAACCTGATAGAGTGACTAAATCAGATGGCATTTTATTAAAAGGCAGAATTACATTAATATGGTAAGATGTATCTAGCTTCTTTAGACATCATCTTCTCATTTTTTTAAAGAAGTTTTTTGTTTTTTGTTTTTTAATTAAGAGAATGTATTTTAACCTTAAAGCCACGGAATAACTGTCAGAATAACTGAGCCCACTGTGGAATTTTTCTCTTGGTATTTGCTTTCATGTACTATTTCAATTAGAAATAAACTTCTCTTTTGTCATTCCTGCTTAAATTAAGGAAAGTAATGTAAGTCTGTGATTTCTGACACTAAAACTATTTAGACTGTGAACTCTGGTCAAAATATTTTTCACTTTGAAAAATTAAAAATGAATTTTTATTGTTGGAAGATTTATATTTGTTTGCCAAGAAGCAAATATATTCTTCTATAAAAAGAACTGTGCTGTTGAAACATAAATTTTAAGGATTTTGGTTCTCTGTGTATCAGTCTTAGAAGGATGAGGAGACCTCTGTGGTCTGCAGTCACTTTAGTTTAACCTACTGCCAATGACAAAGCCTAGATTCAAAGCAGGGCAGAGTGACATTATAAAAAATATGAATATTCACAATTAGATAGGTGGTTTGCTTGGCCAACACAAGGTATATTTCCCTCATTAATTTAAAAGAAGCATTTAAAAGCCATGAAAGAAAATTATACATATATATGCAAATGGGTTTCCAAAGTTTCTTTGTCAAAATTCTACTAAAAACTGCCTTCAAATTTTTATCCCTAGGTTAACTTTAACTTCTAATCAAGGATTGGAATAACAATTATCCTAAAAAGCCACTTAGTTTGTTTTCTAGTTTGTTTTCTAATAACCATATAACCTCTCACTGCTTTCAGACTAATACCTCTTTGCTTTATTCACCTTATTTTAACTAATAATATTATCTAGATCAAAGGAAATACATAATAAAATAGAACATTGCCTATAAAACTTATTTGCATTTACAGATACTAAAGTATTTAAAATTGAATGTCAATCATTTAAATTAAGATAAGTAGGATGAAGATAATTAGGAAAATACTTCAATTTTTAGAAAAAAACAAGTTTTACCTCAGTCAACTGATAGGCTACCATGACCTCACCCCGCAGCTAGATGTTGTGTAGGATAAAGGAAATATAATTCCTGATTTTCGGAACAAGGGAGACTTAAGATTAGATCATTACAAAACAGATGCATGCACGCATGTGCACACACACACGCACACACGCACACACACATTAGATGGAAAGTCACAGTGGCCAGGTGCACAGTGTTCTGGAGTCAACAGTTAAAATTCAAATTCCGGCTCTGCAAGGTATTGGCTATGTGCTCCATTCACCTCTTCCAGAAAATGGGCAAAAATTGCTATCTATGTTGTAGGACTGAGGATTTATTTGGGGATTTATATGAGGATTATGTGAGAAATCCACATAAATGATTAGACGATGTCAGGCATATAAAAACCTCCTGACAACTGTTAGCTCTTTTATTAATTAGTTACTTGTTTTAAGAATTCTCAAACATCATATGAATTCCAATGAAGATATTTATCTACGCAAAAAATATTTACTGAATAACTAAAACATTTAAGGTCCTGTGTTCAATGGCCTATGCCAAAATGTTAGCATCCTGAGACATAAAATGATGAAAAATATTATATTATACTGAATAATTTATCTGCCTCCTTTGAAGATTTTTAATATATTTAACATAGGTGCATTGGATATAGATATACATGTAGATATAGATTTGAAGGCATTATACTATTTCTATATAACCAAACACAGTAAGAGCAGCCTCTGTTAACCCTGCAAGGTTATACCGTATGTGTATCTCATGATCCAACATGTGTAGGAGCTTACTTTGGGCTGTCATATTGGCTACTTGAATTAAAACGATCTTCAAAGAATCATGCCAACAGACATTTTTCATTTAAGGAGAATTTCCTAATAAAATTCTTTTTTCCTGTACTTAAATCAATCCACATAATAAAGATTAATTACCAATTCTAGGTAAGGTACTGACCAACTTGAAGAATAAAACTATTCCTTGCTTTCTTCTACAATCTCAAATGAAGCCTTTCCTTCAACTGTCTTGGCAAAGATATTGTTAAATGTACCCTTAGAAAACATATCCTCTCTTTCTCTCACTGCCCTGTAATAGTGTTATCTCTCTTTGTTCTCTGTTAATCTTTATTTTATATTTTTCCTCAGTCACAGGCTACCAGACTCTTGATTCATATTTTTTCTGTTATTCTTCATACCTAGGCCATGTGTGGATAATCCTTCTGTCATGATATTCATGACATATTCTCCATTCACTGTGTAGGTCACACATTAGAGAACTGATTTTTCTATTACAGATGACAAATACAGATATGATATGTTCCAGAGCAGTAAATTATAATTATCCTGTTTTTCTGGTCCTGCCTTGAACCTAGTTCAGAACTATGCCTGAACTGCTAATTTTCCCCAGACAGTGAATCTTGTGATACATCAGATGGGAATCTTGTCATTTGTCTGATGCTTTTAAGAAAGAACAGAATCTTAGTTTTAAAGAATAAATCAGGGACTGTACACTTTAAGGTGCTTGAAAAACATACCATTAGATGAGTATTATATTCTGGGAGCAATGGTATATTTACTATTTCTCTATGCCTTGAAAGTCCTTGGAATCTGTAAAATCATCTAGCAGAAATGCAAATTATAGTATATTTTAAAAGTTTGGAAAAAATCAATTGATTGTCTGTTTAACTATTTGGAGGCTTTGTTTGGAAGAATTAACTTGTAAGTACACAATTATAAAACACAAACTGTTCAATGAAGACCATTTATTTAAAATGTATAAAGTCTAACCAGTACTCATATATTGACAAATTCAATGTGAATTTATTTATATCAGTTATCAATATGTTTATGTATGTTTATTTACCAAATATTTAATGTGTGAATGGCAGTCACAGACAATCACATTGTAATGTAATAAGAGCATTGGCAGGAAAAGTGAAGAATACCAGGAAGCCTAGAAGACAGATATGTAAACCAAATTTAGGAGCAGTGCTTCTGGAAGAGTGTAGTGGAAGTCCCAAGGGAAGAAATCCTCTCTAAGTAGAGAAATGAAGGGAGAATGAGAAATTGGCCAGCCTATCGCATGAGAAGAGGGAGGTAGAGAAGACATAAGAATGGTATTCCCTCATAGGAAAGAAAATGTACAAAAATATGGAAATGAGAAAGAACAAGTACAAAGTTTGGAAGAATGATAAGAGAATGTAGCTTGAAAATAAGCAAGGGACTGAATACATAAGGTCTTTAAAAGCTACCTAAGAAGTTTGGACTTGATGCAAAGAGTAAGGAAACCATTCCTCCTGGTTTGCCCACAACACTTCACATGTATCTTCTCAGAAAATTATCAGTAGCACCCCCTCTTACTCTCAAAGGTATCCAAGTTATAATTTATTGTAAAAGAAATCAGAACAGTGGTAACCTGGGGCTGTGGGGTGGGTTAGGGGACACAGTAAGTAACCAGAAAGCAGCAAGAAGGAACTTCCTGGAGTGCTAAAAAGTCTGTATCTTTAAAGGAATGTGGGTTACACAGGTGTATGCATCTGTCAAAACTCATTTCATTGTACACTTGAGACCTGCATTGTACCATATATAAATTATCGGTCAAAAACCCCCTAATAATCCATTGTATATATGGACCACATCTTCTTTATCCATTCATCTGTTGAAGGGCATCTCGGCTCTTTCCACAGTTTGGCTATTGCGGACATTGCTGCTATGAACATTGGGGTGCATATGGCCCTTCTTTTCACTACATCTGTGTCTTTGGGGTAAATACCCAGTAGTGCAATTGCTGGGTCATAGGGTAGCTCTATTTGTAAATTTTTGAGGAACAGCCACACTGTTTTCCAACGTGGCTGTACCAACTTGCATTCCCACCAACAGTGTAAAAGGGTTCCCCTTTCTCCACAACCTCTCCAACATTTGTTGTTTCTTTCCCTGTCCATTTTTGCCATTCTAACTGGTGTAAGGTGGTCCATATATACAATGGAATATTACTCAGCCATCAGAAAGGATGAATACCCAACTTTTACATCAACATGGATTGGACTGGAGGAGATTATGCTAAGTGAAATAAGTCAAGCAGAGAAAGTCAATTATCACATGGTTTCACTTATTTGTGGAACATAAGGAATAGCATGGAGGACACTAGGAGAAGGAAGGGAAAAATGAGGGGGGGCGGGGATTGGAGGGAGAGTTGAACCATGAAAGACTATGGACTCTGAGAAACAAACAGGGTTTTAGAGGGGAGGGGGAGGGGGGAGTGGTTAGCCCAGTGATGGGTATTAAGGAGGGCACATACTGAATGGAGCACTGGGTGTTATACGAAAACAATGGATCGTGGATCACCACATCAAAAACTAATGATGTATTGTATGGTGACTAACATAACATAATAAAATTAAAAAAAAAAAAACCCTAATAAATATCTCAGTTTGGACAATAAATCATGGTTCACCCTATCTAAGAGAAATAGGGAAGCTTTGAAGGGTTTAAAGCAAAGGAGGACCGCAACTGGGCTTGAATTGTAGAGCGATCACTCTGGCTATACCAGGTAGAATAAATTTAAAAAGGACAAGACTGAAGACTGGGAAATCAGAAGACTTCTGCAATAATCAAGGTGAGTGGTGGTAGCCTGAAGTAAAACAGATGCAGCAGGAATGTAGAGAAGGGCACAAAATTAAGATATATACATGGGAGTAAAGATGGAGACATCAGGAGGTAGCTGGATAAACTGGTGCTCTAGAGGGAGTTGAGCTTAAAAACACAAAAAAGGAATGGCACTGATGAAAACATACGGATAAGAGCTATGACTGTTTTATTCTCCAACATTATGAAAGATCAATGTTATTCTTCATATTTTTATACTCCCCTCAACAAATACTCCATTATAATATCCCCAGGTTATAAAATCAGCAAATCTTCTCATACAATGATGAAAATATATCATGTCTTTGCTCTCCTAATGATTTGTTTCAAGATATAGGTTATAGAGTCTTTAACCACTTCTAATATTATAATCAACATATGTCATTCATCAGTAACCAGAGATCAATGAAGTTAGTTGCAAGCCAGAAAGTCTTAGTAGTTACAATTGGCATAATAAATGGAAACAAATGAATCTCTAAAATCTTTTGGGGCTTATTCAACTTTGGAGTTCCTCTCATGCCTAACCAGTGCCTGGCACATCACTCATGCTCTGAAAAAAATTTGTTGAACTCACATTAAATTACACTGTTTTTAGCATCATCAGAATAAATTTGCCTTGGAAGACAGTTCAAGGAAATGTGATTTATGAGTGTGCATGTTTTCTTATTTCATTACTTTCATATAAAATCATTGCTGGGGTGCATGGGTAGCTGAGTTGGTTAAGCGTGTGACTCTTGATCTCAGCTCAAGTCTTGATCTCAGCTCAGGTCTTGATCTCAGGGTCGTGAGTTCAAGCTGCAAGTATAGTAGTAGTAGTAATAATAATAATAATAATAATAGTAACAGCCTACTCTATGCCAGGTTCTGACCTAAGCACTTTACATCTATTACCTCATTTAGTCCTTACAACAACTTCTGTTTTGTTTCCTTTTACAGGTGGAAAAAACAAAAAGAAGTCAAAGAGACTAAGTAACTTGTCCAAAGTCACACAGCTCGCAAAGTTAGAGTCAGGACTTAAACCCATAGGCTAAAGCTTCTAGCCATTATTCTCTATCCTATGTATGTTTTTTTCACTTTGTTTTCATGAAGGTTCCAACATATAATCAGCAGATGCCTAAATTTGATGCCCATTTGGTCTCTATGTGGTGGATATTTCCCATATTTATGAAGAGTTAAAATTATATAATTAGTATTTCAAAACAAAAGTTCAACCTGGTGTATGAAAAAAATAAAAGGGGCCAAGACATGAAGGAATCACGAGGAGAAACATGAGATAATATGTAATTACAAATGTGAGTCTTACTTGCCCTAGGTTGTTCTATTCCCTTGAAATTAACTTCTGAGGCAAAAATAAATAAATAAATAAAAATGCTGCTTATGCCTATGTTTATTACTACTGAGAATATTCGATTTGCAGTAAACTAACACCAAACTCCTTTCAAATAACAGACTTATAAATGAGGGCTTAAGTTGATTCTCACAGAAGAATAAAATATCAAGTAATTAAATTTGAAGCGTATTCTTTAAAATCTGAAACAAAATCATGTGTCACATGGCAGAACAAGGACCATACCATAAGAAGTAAGTCATACTAGAATAACAAAAGCAGGATGAGGTTAAACAAGGTTAACAGTAACAAAGGGAGTTAGGGTTGAGAGAATATTTATTCATCTTAGGCTCAAGAATGAAGATCTGTAGCTAGGTCAAAGCTGTCTGTATATGATGGTCAGATGGACACGGAAAACTAGCTCAGATAGTGAACACCCTGGGTTCAGTTATACCTTTAGCAATTCTATTCAATGAAGTTTGCTAGACATTTTTATCCCTTTCAATCTAAAGCAAGAACTAAAGTACTTATAATTAATATTACAACTTTATTCAGATACAGTCAACAGGCAGGACTAAAAATCAAGACTCCTGGAGCTCTGACTTTATACATATATTTTTTAGGTTATCTTAAATTACCCAAGATTTTTCTTTTATAAAAAATGTATATGCCTATAATTTTTAATATGTCAAACTACAATTAAACTTGAAGTCATAGTGGGTTTTTTTTGAATGAATATTTCTTGAAATTCTAAATAGAAATACCATGAGCTATTATTTTGCAAACTTATTCTACCTCACCCATCATAGAACATCCACCTCTTGGAATAAAAATTTAGTTCACACTCTCTGCTGACGTAATCCTTGGCCTCTTGCTGAGATTATAAGTAAAGGTGCCAATTTTGGTTTTAGTTCTTGTAATGCAGAAAACTCTTTCTATGAGAAACTAAACTGTGAACACTGGTTCTTTTCACACACAGAAAGCCACCAAACAGGCCTCACCAAATAGCAATGAGTTTTGATCACTCCTAGTCTAGTTCACTTTGGCATAAATGGCCTTAAAGAGAAAACACAATTTCCTGAATCTCTTGTAAAGGATTTTGCTCAATAAACCAGAAACTACA
This sequence comes from Leptonychotes weddellii, assembly GCF_054177405.1. Classification (NCBI taxonomy): domain Eukaryota; kingdom Metazoa; phylum Chordata; class Mammalia; order Carnivora; family Phocidae; genus Leptonychotes; species Leptonychotes weddellii. The sequence continues at coordinate 109,729,235 of NC_138374.1, forward strand.
TGTTGTCATTTGATAAACTCTCTCAGTTAAGAAGTAATAACTCTTGAATAAATTATCTCATACTTTCTACATATTCCTTACAATATATTATTGTATTGGAATATGTGGAGACCAAGAATAATTATAAAAACAGGAATGGTTTATTTGTAAAAGCAGACTAAAATAAATTCCACAAAGTTAGATTCAACCTTTGGTCAGCTAAAAAGTAGACCTAAAATAGTTCTCTTTCATTGAAAATTTTCTTTAAAGTATGATGTAAATTCAGCAAGTCTCCAGCACTTCTCGTTGTTGATTCTTCTCAGCTTGGTGCCACCAGTGATCTCTAATTTCTTCATCCAATAGCCTTTTTTTCCAGTCTTTATCATATTTGACTTTTCTACAATGTGTCACGTTTCATTTATTCATATAATATACACTTATTCAGTATCTACCATGCATGAGACACTTGGGATTAGAAGATGAAAGTGATCCTCCCCATGATCTGAGGAAGCTCAGGTTTCTCCCTAAACCACCCCTGCTTACAAGTATCTTCCTGAGCTGTCTGTATCCACTTTATCTAGCTCTCCTCCCATCTTTGTCATTTCTTTTCGGGCTGCTTCACGACTTCCTCTCTACAAGCCTTCTCCATTTGGTGGTCCCAGGGTTCTTTCTGTCTTTAGCCTTCACTTCTCCATGGGGAATCCAATCTCACTGCTAGACACAGTAGATGAAAATCTGGGCACTCCAGAGAAAAATGAGAGGTTCAGAACCCAGGTCAGCTACTTAATAGCTATGTGAAACCAAGTCATCCTCTCCTAAACTCCAGTCAGAGGTTTCCTCCTACTTAGAAGACATCCCTACCAGAATAGCCGGCATATCCAAAACTGAAAACATTATTCTTCCTTCAAAATATGTTCCTCTCCCTAATGCCTTATTTCTATGCTGTCATGCTAACTTTTTCCCAATCTAACTTTTTCCAAACTTTAGAATCAGGCAACAATTTTTCTTTCACTATACACAAGCACATCAGAAACTAGTTAAAACCACATGGACCTCATGTCTGCATTCACCAAAATGACCACTAGACTGCATTGTTGTCTTTTCTGGTCAAATAGGCTAAGGGTAAATATGTGTTAGCATTTAGTACCAGCTTACCAAGATAAACTGCAATGTTATCCCTTGTCTAGAAAAAATACATATGAATAAACTGGTAACTATGTATTTGAAAAATAATTTATAGAATAAGCTATAATTAATATTTTAATGTAGTATTTACCATCACAATTAGTTAAAATACTTAATTTTTAACAACCATCAAGTTAATTTTTGAAATCAGATCTATTTAAAGGCCAATCATTAATCAAGTGTACTACTTGAAACATTTCTATGAAATATCATACCTAACATTACATCTTTAAGATTTAAAAAGTCTAACATATGCAAAGTCTATTAAAATGCACATAATTTATCTTACCCAAAATGAAAATATATCTAATAAATCGTACTATTCATCTGGCCTCTTTTAGCTCTCCCTTAACATACAAATGCATTCCTTTTCCCCAAAACATAGCAGCTGGGAATGAAAGGAAAGATTTCAAATGATCATTTTCACATCATATTCCATCATCTTTTCATCAGTTTTTCCTAGCTTTTCTTTGAGCCCATTCTTTTACAAGAGGTCTCTTTTTAGATCAATCCATATTTCCATAATCCACACTGCTGTTTCCTCCTCTTCTCCCCAGGGTGGACTAACCCCCACATCCAGAACTATGGCTTACAACTGTCATTAAGCCTTACAACAATAACAAGATAACAAAAGAACGGGTGGGGATGAGGCTAGCTCGTACCATATGTTGATCAAGTTCAACACTTTCAGCTAATGGAGAATATTTTTTAAACTTCAAAATTTTAATAGTAAAATGTTTTTATATCTACTTATTCTCCCCAATTGTATTTTAGGCTTACATTTTCAACATTAGTAAACAACCTGGCAATATTACTTTAAAAGAGCTTATCTATTAATAATGTACTGAAATGGGGAGGAAAAATAGAAATAACCAAACAAAAAGAAGGTGGCAACTTATGGTTAGTTACTGATTCTTGTAACCTACAAGCCTCACTCAACTTATACCAATTCCTAAAAAAGAAATTTCCCTCTAAAGCAGTATACAATTATAATAAGCAAGATTATTTCAAAATAACATATTCTATGTGAATTAATATTGACTTTATGTCAATTTTGAAGAATTTTAATTTTTCCATCAAGTAACATCTGAAAATGTTACTTTTGTTTCCATGTTTTGTTTCATAGTTACCTAATCTTAAGTTCTTTTTCAACTAAAAATAAAGAAAATTTGAAATGTAACAATTTGAACTGGCAGACTTTCATGCTTCTATCTTATATTTAAATACTTTTTTCTTCTCCTGACTTCCCAAGAACTACTTCTGATTCATCAGCCTATGTTATGTCACTTTGAAAAAATTATTTCAACTGTTTTCTCTCAAAGATTTAAAACCCCTTATAGAACTGATTCCAAATTTATTTCATCAAATGTTTATTGCACACAATAAAAAGTAATTTTTTGTGAAACCACATTTATCTTTTTCAATCTGCATCATCTATTATTATTATTTAATTTCTGTAGGCTGCTGAGTAATGCCTGATGTGTCAGAACTGGTCTGAATCACTTGCATAGTTAGAATGTAATAATTTCACTGCCATCAAAATAAATATAAAAACCTCATCTCTGAGAGCTCATTAAAATAAAACTTGTTCACCTTTAAGCAGAAAAATAAGGTCATTTCTTCAGGGGCTCACATTTTATTATCTAAAATGTATGCAGAAATACTCTTTTCAATAGGAGTTTGCTAGATTACATAATTGTTTCCCAATAAATATTTTAGCTATAAACCAAAATTTCTAAAATACCACATTTTTCCAAATTAGTTTCCCTGTTTGCAATAAAATTTTAAAATTTTAACAGTGGAAAATATAAGATAAACATGCAGGTAAAATAATGTGATTTCATTTTGCCTCGAGCTTTCTAACACTGCATCTACAAAAGAAACAATCTTGTCTATATGAAGAAAGGTGGGAAGAGAAAAAGACCTAATTATGATGATTTTCTTAGATTTAATTTTAAGTACTTTCCCACATGCTTGCCACTTATTTATAATGTTTTATTCTGATTCTTCTTTAGACACAAGAATGCACAAGACAGCTAATGCTGTATCTACATCACAAATTAATAAGAAGTAATTGATATTTTAGGGTTATTTAGATAGACCACTGATAAAATACTAACATATGAAAAAAAGTATGCAGGCATGATATAATTCTCTTATATCAACCATCATATCTCTATAAAATTTTATTTAATTAAAAAATAAGAAATCGATTTGCCTTAGAAATATGTGTTTATATATAATATACATGCTTATAGGGGCAGTGAAATAAAAATTAGCCATCACACATCAAAAATTGGTGCAAGACATTTCATTCTTTCCATTTACAAAAACACAGAATACAATTAGATTATTTTGTGTGTGTCTGATATGATCCACTGATCATTAAAAATGACATAATCAAGTCCAAACAAGCAAAAAAATTCTAATTTTTTAAATATCTGCAAAATTTAAACATTTATTTTGAATATATTAAGATGTAATAGATTATTTCCAAATTATTTACATCTTCTTTATAACCGATGCAAGAAGCAAAGTTACAAAATGTCCAGCTACCAGTCTACCTCAATTGCAAATCATAAAAGACTTTATATATTGTTCTGACCAAATCCTTTTAAAATCATTAAGAGAGGAAATACAGCTGACCCACATTGAACTCCCATGCAGTTGAAAATCCACATATAATTTTTGACTACCCCCAAAACTTAACTACTAATAACCTACTATTGACTGGAAGCCTTATTGATAACATAAACAGTCAATTAACACATATTCTGTATGTCATATGTATTATATACTGTATTCCTACCATAATGTAAGCTAGAGAAAAGAAACTGTTATTAAAAAACATAAGAAAGAGGAAATACATTTATAGTACTATACTGTATTTACTGAAAAATATCTGCAAAAAAGTGGACCTGTGCAGTTCAAACCCATGTTGTTCAAGGGTCACCTGTGTTTTTTGAAATGATGGATGTGTAAAAAGATTTTTTTAAAATAAAGAACAATTCTTCCTAAACCATTCAGACCAACCACTAGACGTCATTGAACATGAAAATTGTAGACAGTGTTGAGTATATTTGTTTTGGAATCTGCCAACTAGCTGGCTAACTGCAGTTATAAAAGACCTATGAAGATATAGCTGAAGGGTTAAGATTTCTTCTGTTACTGTATAATACATACTTTCTTACTATTATTCACTCTTAGAACTGTAATTCAAACTGTTTCCAGATAATTCCTACAAAGATTTGCTTAATTAATGGAATTTTTACTATTGTCGTATTTAAAATTACTATGTAATATGTACCCTTTTCTCAAAGCATTTCTAAATGCATTTTTCTCACCTAGCATACTAGTTTGTTAACATATGTTGAATTTTAATTTTTTTTATTTTAATTGTTTTATCCTTCTATAGAAAGATAAGAAAGAGAAAAGGAACACACAAGTCAGGAACTCATGAACACAGTCTTAGTGTTGCATAACCCCTCTGCTAAGCCATATCTTGTCATTCACATTTTGATGAATCCCTATTAGATAACATCAGTTTGAAATCTTTCTAAATGTAATATTCCACACCATCTTAAATCCACTCCTCCTAGATTATCCTGTTCCTGTTTTTCTAAGAAGGTTAAGATAACCTATCACGAGTTTATTCAATTTCCCTTGGCTTCTCACTCATTCATCTAGTCATTCAAAAATCATTTATTCAGATCTTATTACGTACCAGCCTCTGTGTGAGATGTGGGAATTGAAAAATGAGAAAGTTCTGCCCCTTGAAACTTAAAAAAAAAAAAACAAACCCCACACACATATGGAGTAGGGGAGATAGAAATATTCAAAAAGGAAATATAACTGTAGAATACAGAAATATATTCAAGAGGCTGTGGAAGTACAGACAGGTTGCACTGGAGATCAGGGAAGCCTTCAAAGAAGAATTAATTTTCAATCTAAGATTGACAACGGATGTCAATGAAAGAAGAAAAAGAATGGAAATGGAGAGTAAAAACAGAAATGCCACACACAAAAATAAGAAATGGGACCTGGGAAAAGCCAGGGGTATGGTGTAAAGGAAATTTGATCATGTCCTCTCACTTGCTGAATGCCTACCCAGGTGCTTCATATAGACCTTAATCTCTACAATGAATCCTGTAAAGTAACTAGCATGTCATTCATTGCAGAGGATACTTGTTTCATGGAACAAAGCACAGAACTGACAAATTCAAACTCCAATCTATGCTATAAAAATATATATAAAGTCTTTTATTTTTTATTTTTTAAATTTTATTTTATGTTATGTTAATCACCATACATTACATCATTAGTTTTTGATGTAGTGTTCCATGATTCATTGTTTGCGTATAACACCCAGTGCTCCATTCAGTATATGCCCTCTTTAATACCCATCACCAGGCTAACCCATCCGCCCACCCACCTCCCCTCAGTTTGTTTCTCAGAGTCCATAGTCTCTCATGGTTCATCTCTCCCTCCGATTTCCCCCGCTTCATTTTTCCCTTCCTACTATCTTCTTTTTTTTTTTTTTTAACATATAATGTATTATTTGTTTCAGAGGTACAGGTCTGTGATATAAAGCCTTCTATTTAATGCAAGAAATAAAATTCTAAAGTCTCACACTATCACTCTACTTCAGTGTCAAATCATGAAGCAAGTTCATTGTTCTGTCTTCCAATACACTAGGGTGCCATACTCAGTTACACCATACACACACACACACACACACACACACACGGCAGTGTCTTGTACTCTTATCCTTTACAAAAGGACCAAATTAAGGCAAATACTCAGTGGTCAGGAATAAGGTTTAAAGATCACCTACCATGCACTCTTCCTAAGCACCAGCATCTTCAAAGGAATCTCAGAATGTAATCAAAACATGGGACCAATGCTACAACTACATTCTCCTCCTAAATATTCTTCTACTGCCAGCTTAGAGACCTGTAAACTGCTTTCTCTTCAGTGGTACCCTAAAAGCTGGTCTCCAATAACCCTCAATCCCAAAATAATCAATGAAGATTCATACTCTTCCAGCACACCAGATCAACTGTCACTATTCCATATATACCAACTGACAACAAATCTTGGTGAAGCAAGAAATAATGTAGACAGGACCTATGCAAAATATCTAGGACAAACTTCCCTCTCTCACATCCCATTACCCCCTTTTTCTCAAGTCATGCCAGTGTAGGAATGACAATCAAGACTTTAACATTTCTGAAACTGAGTCTTCCTAGAATACTGTCTTTTTTCAACCTGGCCCCTACCATCTGTTCTTCATTCCTTCCACTCTCAAAGAGGGAAGCACATCTTACCATTGCTGTCCAAAGCTAAACCTTCCACTTAGAATTGTGATGCAGTCTCAGCTGAACCACCATAAAGCCTGTACATTAGTATCATAGCTCATACAGTATTGTATTATGATTAATTTAATTTTGTCTCCCCTACTGGAATATGAGGTCCTTCTGAGCTGGGAACTTCTTGTATTTATCTTTATTCACCTAGTATTAGAAACAATAATGCATAGTGTATACTCAGGTAACATCTGTCATCTTGCCATTTCTGCTAATTCTTGCTATATATCAACTTCTAGCTTCTGTCTTCAATCTTTCCTTTTAAAGCGGCTTCTTGCTATTCTATATAAACATGGTTTTCCCCCCTTAAGCCTTTTAATCCTAGAGGCTACCAAAAGTATACTACATATTGCCACCACCAAGAAAAATTAGTCAAACTTACTACCTCCTCTTCTTCACTAATGACTCAACTCTTAAGCTTGTTTAAATGTGTGATGTCTTCCTTCCCAGAATTCCTACATTATATTGTTAGTAATTTTCACGGCATTTATTAACACCTGGCCTTCTGTTGGAATTATATGTAGAAGTGAATACTGTAAAAACATGAAACAACCATTTGCTCCTGCATCCCCCATTTATAGAGGAAAAAATGAAATTCAGAGAAAAAAAAATTATTTCCTTAAAGTCATACATTCAAGTTAGTCTTCTGTCAAGTAGAAGACAGAATGATAGTTTGTTCACTTTTGATTCCCAGCCCAATCTTCCATTGCCTAATAAGCTTCCTAGAAAGTAAGAACAATACAGCTTTTTGTTTACAACCTTACATTGCCAGACCAGTACCTTGCAAAATAAAAAAGTATTATATAAATAATTTCAAGATAGTTTTAGCTACATGCTAATTGCCTAGGTTCAGTTCATTTATTCAATATTTGGCAAAATTTTTCATCTAAAAATAACAACCAAGAACATAACTAAAAAGGCAAAAAGGCCTTGCAAAATACAGCATTACTTTAAACAATCTATTTTTCAACTTCTTACATATCTGTATTATCTGTTCACTATATACATTATACCTAAAAATACCACCCAAATTTTTGGTATTTGTGAATCTATTGCATCTATAATTCAGAAAGCCTTTCCTTATTGAATTACTGTGAAATGTTTCCCTAACTCTGGAGAGTATCAATAAAATAGATTATAAAGTCTCATAAATTAAAGAAATTCTTGCACAGATGTTTATAGCAGCTTTATTCATCAGTGCCAAAACTTGGAAGCAACCAAGATGTCCTTCAGCAGGTGAACAGATAAATAAATTGTGGTACATACACACAATGGAAAATTATTCAGCACTTGAAAGAAATGAGCTATCAAGCCATGAAAAGACATGAAGGAACTTTAAATACCTATTACTAAGTGAAAGAAGCCAATCTGAAAAGGCTACATATTTTATGATTCCAACTGTATGACTTTCTGGGCAATGCAAAACCATGGAGACAAAAAAAAGATGAGTGGTTGCTAGGGGTGGGAATGACAGGGAGAGAGGAATACTCAGAGCACAGAGAACTTTTAGGGCAGTCACAATATCTGTATGATATTATAATGATGAATATATGTCATTATACATTTGTCTAAACCCACGGAATGTACAACACCAAGAGTGAACCCTAAGGTAAACTACACACTTTGGGTCATTATGATATGTCAATGTATGTTCATCCTTGGTAAAAAGAATGCACCATTCTGGTGAGTGATGCTGATAATGGGGGAGGCTATGCATGTCGGGGAGCAGGGGGCATATTGGAAATCTCTGCACCCCCTCTCAATTTTGTCATGAACCATAAAAACTGCTCTAAAAAAATCTTTAAAAATTTTTTTAATAAACGATCTCTGTTCTGAATGGCTTATAGAGAGGTATATACATAAAGTGAATATCCCTAAAAGTCCTATAGAATAAGGAAATGAACTTCCAAAACTTCAAATGGGCTAAACCTCAAAAAAAAGTTCTTAGAGAATTCAAATTCACATAATTAAGGTAGATGAGCATACTCATCTAAGTTTATCATTTTGGTTTAATAAATATAGCTGTCTTCTCTGATTTATCAGTGTTAAATATAATACAAGGGTAGATTTATTCTACTTGGGCTTATTTTTCCTAAACTTATGCAGGTGTACTGAACAAATAGGCTAACATGATACAATGTTTAAGGTTATTAAAAAAAATGTAAATTTCTTATTTAACTAAACTGAATCATTATTCTGGTAAACTTATTTCAAAAGTAATTATATTTTGTTACATATCTGCTTAAACATAATTACATTTTGTTATATACCTGCTTAAACATAATTTCCAAAATCTTACGTTACCAAAATATTAAACTGGTATTAAATCGAGTAAATTAATGTATAACTATTGGATATCCAGGTAATTTCCAAGATAGAATACTAAAATATTGATTACTAAGCATAATTTAAGTCTATGTGCTTCTTATTTTTGTATGCTATAAAATGGTTATGCCTTTGGGTCATTTTAATGAATGTGCTAATTTTCTCCACTTTACAAAAATGTTTATGGGATGTGTATGGTTTCAGAAAGTTGTATTACAGGTATTCATGAGGTCTGGTCATCTGCTAAAATGCTTGTGCATGACAGAAAGTTCTCAGTTATCCACCCCTCAGAGTTTTTCTTTTTCTTTGAAACAGAAGTTAGTTACTTAGGTTAAAAGTTGTAATTAATGAGGGGTTAAGACTACACTAGGAACAACAGCGTTGGATAAATACAACTGTGTATATACTTTTGTTTTCAAAGAACAGTTTTGTCTTAAAAACAGCAATTCTTGGGCTTTTTTTTTTAACCTCTGTATTCTTGGAAGTTATTGAGGAGTGAAGAACTACTGTTTATATAATCATATATAATTGAATACTGAAACTTACTGCATTAGAAAATAAAAATAAAATTTTTAACAGATATATGAATTCATTTGCGAACAACAATCATGGATGCACTGCATGTTAAAACAACATAAATATGGTGATGATGATAATGAAATTAGTTTGGCCTTGCACATCTCTGAAATATGTCTTAAAGTGTCAGTTTGTTTTTAAATATGAGAGGTCACAATGAAACAAAACTTAAAATGTAACTTTTGTCTGTCTTTTTTGATAATACCTGACTCTGAAAGAAGCTATGAAAATTGTTAAAATTCACTCAACTACTTGGGCTTGTTTCCTTCGATTATTGATTAATGCCTATGCCTACAATGTAAAAAGTTATTTTTACCTCTGTATGCCTCTGAGGTAGCTGAACTGACATCACTTAGATAACTTTCAGGCCATTCCAGTGGACTAAGGCCAAACTTCCAAGACTCGTTTTAGTCAAGAAGCAGAAGGTTTCATGAGACTGTTAAGTTATCCTGTGGGTTAACAGAATAATTTCTGCACTTAGTCCTGAGTTCACTATGTTATGTCTTTTTTTTATTATGTTATGTTAATCACCATACATTACATCATTAGTTTTTGATGTAGTGTTCCATGATTCATTGTTTGTGTATAACACTCAGTGCTCCATTCAGTATGTGCCCTCTTTGTTATGTCTTATTATTGAAGGGGAGAAAAAGTAAAAAGTTCATTTATTAAAGAACTATTCAATAGTGTTCCTGACCATATTTATTTTAAATATTTCATTGTCACTTTGATTAAACAAATAACCAAGTGCTGCTTCTTGGATCCCATCTTAGTCAAACATTCCAATCTTCTAACAACTTTTTAAATTTTGCCTTCCCAAACTCAGATTCTGAATATAGAAAAAGTCAAAAACTTCCAGGACATGTTTTTATAACTAAAACTATCTTGGAGATTTCCTAGAGGTTCCTTGAAAAGCACAGAGATACGTTCTCTTGCCTTATAAAATGAGATGCTAGAAATAATTTGGTTCGCTTGATATGTTATTATTATAAGAGATGCACACAAAAAGCTGGAAAATGAGAAGAGATGCTCAGCCTGCCCTAGAGTGAACTTGTATATATGTAAATTTTATGAATATGAATATTTCAGAAATCATATGCTGTATAGGAAGTCCCTAGAGAAACACCAATACCCTTGCTGACCATAGTATGTTTTACTCTCTGGAAAGACAATGATCAAATCTCTTATGAAATAGTTGTTAGGTTTTCCTATATTTATCAGAGTCCTGGCAGTACTTTGTTCAATGATATTAGACAATAATAATATAATATTGTCAGTTATAATTTCAGTTATTATTTAAAATGTTTACTTGGCCATAACCTTTACTTCTTTATTTTATTTATTTATTTATTTATTTAATTTATTTTACTTCTTTATTTTAAATCCCTGGCATCTTCTAGGCCAGTGGTTCCCAACTGGGTATGCCCATCAGACTTACACATGAAGTTCTACAAAAATGTATTTGTCTAGGCCCTACTCCAGACATCCTCAATCTCTTTACTTGATATTCTTGGTATATTCTTGCTATATTATGTTTCAGGATTATTGTAGGCTATATCTCAAGATTTTTCCTCAAATTTTATTCACCCACTTTTATAAATCAGATATAAGTTTAACTCCTTTGAAAACAGTCTTGGGTGCCTGGTGGCTCAGTTGGTTGAGCGTCTGCCTTCGGCTTGTGTCATGATCTCAGGGTCCTGCTTCTCCCCCTCCCTCTGCCACTCCCCCTGCTTGTGTTCTCTGTCAAATAAATAAAATCGAAAGAAAGAAAAAGAAAGAAAGAAAGAAAGAGGGTCTTACTCCTTGCTCTTTGAGACATTTTCTCTAAAACCTTTTTGAGTGGCTTTATTATCTTTTTCATATAACAGAAACAACCAAATTTTCTTTTTCATATTTTATTTTTATTATGAACCCTTACCAGACCTTTCACATTTGCTTGTGGGTTTTGTTCTTTTGTTTTTGTTTTTGTTTGGTTTGGTTTGGCTTTTTAGCAAACTATAATTGACATATAATGTTGTATTCATTTCAGGTATTCAACATAGCGAATCGACAGTTCGATACATTATGCAATGCTCACCATAATCAGTGCAATTACCATCTGTCATCATACATTATTACAATATTATTGACCATATTCCCCACCTGTATTTTTCATCCCTGTGACTTATTTATCTCGTAACTGGAAGTCTGTACCTCTTAATCCCCTTCACCTATTTTGCCCATTCTCCCCAGACCTTTCACATTTGAAAATTACTGGTAATAAATTAACCATAACCATTAAGCCTCTATCATCTACAGGTAGCTTAGTTTAATTTCTGAGCCTTGCCTGAAGGCTCCGCTGTAAGCTACAGGCCAGAGTTTGTGTTTTTAACAAAGGTCAGTCTCAGAGCCTTGGAAAAATGTGGTATTTCAAACTACTGACACTTCGAAGAATAGACTACTGGTGACAGGCCTTGGAAGTGACATCACTTAGATAATTTTCAGGCCATTCCAGTGGACTAAGGCCAAACTTCCAAGACTCATTTTAGTCAAGAAGCAGCAAGTTTCATGAGACTGTTAAGACAAAATCCAGCAAAACAATAATTAATTGCTTTGTATTGAATAATAATGAGGAAAATTTTATTGTTTGAAATATTATTGATGCTGTTTTCATGATCTATTTTCTGGACATATAAGGAAGCCCTTCCTCCTCTTCCTACACTGTCTGTAACCTACAACAATTTAGTAAACTCTGCTTCTATAAACTGAAATATTTTTAAATCGCATCTTATTCTCACTGATTCCCTCCCTCCCTGAATTCAGAAACTCTAAGTCCCTTCATTTTTGATAGCAATATTTTTTTTGCATAAATTCAGTAAGTCTTTCATTTTACCAGTATATAACTGGAAAATTGATTGCACAACCAAGGTCTTAAAGTGTCATTTTTTAGAAAGATGCGTGTTTAATCATCCATGCCAAGGCACTTTTAAGGAACAAAGGTTAGCTATACTTATGGAGACTACAAAGTCATCCCAGAAAAAGTGGCCAGATGCCTGGTTGACAGGGTCCAAACTTAAACGTGTTAAAGAGGGTCCCTTCCTCAAAGACCAGGAACCTTAGCAAATTTTGTGAATCTTGAGAACAATTAACCAAAGTTATAGGCAGTATATGTAAAATCTGGGAAAGATATTTGCTTGGGCCTACTTTCCTAGCTTTGGGATAGTAAATAAGAGATTCTAAAAATCTAATCTGAAATTCCTTATGAAAACTTTCTTGGGGGGCGCCTGGGTGGCTCAGTCATTAAGCGTCTGCCTTCGGCTCAGGTCATGATCCCAGAGTCCTGGGATCGAGCCCCATATCGGGCTCCCTGCTCAGCAGGAAGCCTGCTTCTCCCTCTCCCACTGCCCCTACTTGTGTTCCCTCTCTCGCTGTGTCTCTTTCTGTCAAATAAATAAAAAATCTTTAAAAAAAAAAAAAAAAGAAAACTTTCTTGGAAAAAAGTTAATTTTGTAGACATGGCAATTGTTCTACACTGCATGGTTCTAGATGGGTAAAGTAAATTCATGGAGGCTTGTAGCCTAAATTAACTCTCTTGCTGCACCCATGTAAATAATCAGGCCAAACCCTAAGAAACATGCTTTGTTTTGTTTTCTAGGATAATCTTTCTTTGAAATTACTATGCCTGTAAGAGGAAGAAGACTATAGGAAAAATTTTTTAAAGATTGAATTGAACCAAAAGATTACTGGTTGTTTTCACTGGGAAAAAAGCCATTGCCTAACACATTCTTCTAGGGGCCCTGTGACTTTCATTGTCTTGAAGCTATTTTACAACTCTGTAAATTGTAGCAATACAAATAATATTTGTCCACAGACATGTTTCATAGAGGGACAACTGACTGCCCTCCTCCCTCACCGCTCCCCATGTGGATAAAGCCACTTCTACGTCTATTTGTAAATTTATTACAGCATTCCTGATTTATCTGTACAATTCTGCTACTTTGAGCTCTCCTTTGAATAGGATGCAACATTTTACTCACACCCTCATCAATTAACGAGTTTAAAAAAAACTGAAAAATGAAATGTTACATTTGCATTAGAGTCATGATTATATCTTCTTTTAAAAATTCTTCTTTAATGCTAGCCTCAGAGTCATTTAGTCTAATGGGGTAAATAGAAAGTAAGGAAAATGACAGATCTAATAAGTGGCATAATATGGGAAGCATAAAATGCCAAGGGAACTCCCAGGAGGTGCATTCAATCTAGACTTGTGACATAAAGAAAAGGCTTCTTGGAGGAAATGACCTCTAAGCCAAGACTAGAAAGACAGGCAAAAGGGAGTGCAAGTAGGAGATTAGCATTTCAGACAGAAAGACCCATGTTCAAAGACAGAATATAAATAAATGGTACAGAAGAGAAAATAATGTTCACTATAAAATACAGATCATTTCTTAAATGGAGAAAGGAAAGGGATACAGAGAAATAGGAGGCTAAAGATGTAAACAAAAGATGTGAAACAAGGAACTTGATCACGTTGAGAAGTTGAACCTTATCTTGAAGGCATCAATGGGGAGCAGTGAGTTTACATGAGTCTTCAGGACTATGGGTTCTGGAGTCAGTGTCTGGCTTGGAATAATGGCTCTACCACACGTACTAATTGTGTGACTTTTGCCATGTAAATTAAGTACTTTGTAGTTCTGTTTCTTCATTTGTAAAATGGGAACTGTAGTAGTCCCTTCACTTCATAGAAGCATTATTAGGATTCAGTGAGCCAACACAGGCAAAGTACCTAGAAAGTGCCTGGCACATTGTAAGGAACCAATGACAGTAGTGATAGGAGAAGCAGCATTTGTTTTTTAGAAAGATCATTCCATTGTCTTTTAGATCATTCTAGCTACACTGTGGAGGGTAAATTAAATAGGCACAAAAACAGAAGAGTTAGGAAGATACAAATTAAGGAAAGGACCCTAGAAATAAAGAAGTGGAGAGACTGACAAGACATAAAAGAGGCACAAGGAATAGGATCTGAGGACAGACTGGGAATAGCAGTTGAGTGAGGGAAAGAGAAGTAAAAAATAAATACATAGAGTCCTTGGCTTGGGAAAGGAGCTTAAGTAGGAGCATTCACTGAAATAAGACACACAAGAACAACTAATCCAGGTTACTCAGGTAACATGGCAGGCATACTAATACAAAAATGAGTCTGGATCACAAAAGAGGAATACCTCAAAATACCACAGCAGATAAAACATTTCATTTGCATTATGGAGAAAGTACATCGGAGAAAAAGGAAAAGGGCATCTGAGGCATACGAAATGGCCCAGAAGCATGAAAGGCCTGCAGTTTGTGTGAAAACAGGAAAAGTACTGCAAGACTGAAGGTAAATAGGACATATGAGCTGGGGTCAGCTCTTCATAATCTTCTTTCCTATCCAAATGGTCTTAATGATTTCTGATGTCTTGGCCATTACTAAAAGATCATGGTTCCATGGTCCTATGACTTCTGCTGATAGCCATGCTGATAAAAAGAAATCTTAAACGCAATTTAAGATTTTCATAAAAATGACAAACCAAAAAGTAACAGTTTGGCCAGTTAAACAGCAGATATCCACTGTAGTCATCATCAACTAATGGCACAGAAATTTCAGAAAGCACACACAACAGAAGAATTTTTACATATTAGTACCTCTTATGCTATTAAATTCTAAATCTTCCTGAAGGTCTATAAGCAGTAAAATTCTCAAACTTGTTATTCACCTATAAAAACGATATTCTACATAAAGCAGTTTTATCTATGCCTCATCGTAAGTTAATAAATGTTCCTGGCTTTGCAATACTTTAACAAAACTACTGGTTCACACTTATGGAATGTTTTCCACATGCCAGGCGTGGTGCTGAGCGCTTTACAGACTTCACATCATTTCATTCTTACCCCGTAATTCTGTCAGATCAGTAAAATCAATCCCATTTTGCAAATGAGTAACTAAGAGAGATTAAGTCCCTATCTAAAGCAAATACTTCACACAATCTACAAATACAGAGTTAGTATTCAAACACATATCTGTTTGATTCCAGGATCTATAAGATTTTATTTCTGACCCCTCTCTAAAAGTGTATTTTTCTCACAAAGATTGACTCCTCTCACTCAAGAAACACAGGCTAACCATGGCCCGAAGAGGGCCTGCTATATGCAAGCAGCAAAGCCATAGAAACATGAAGCATGAAAATGACAAGCAGAGAGTGGGGGAGGGGGGAATGAAGCATTCTGAAAAAGAGCCTGAAGCCATTAAGTATAAATGTGAACAACAGAGAACTAAGGGCAATGGAGAGATTACCTTGATAGCAGCAAAAAGAAACAAAATTACTCTTTTTATACAGAAGCTGTGAACCTCTCATAGATGTATGAAGGGATACTGCTAGTATCAGTAGCATGGATGGGAAGACTTGGTCTGCATTAGTCTTCTCTGCCAGAGCCTCAGTGTATTTGCAAAACATAAATCTGACATCAGTTTAGCAATCCTCAAATTTGCTCACAGCTTTGTATTTCCTGAGGCTTTAAAACACTTCTCCATTCTTCTCCAATCCCCAGAAGTCCCATCCACCACTTACACAAAGATAATTTGACATTTCTTGGAGGGACAAAAAGCAAATTCATCCTCTTGTCACTATTCCTCTCTACCCCATGCCCCACAGAGCACCCCTGCAAGCAACCTCTCTCCTCCTTCCCCCTTACACTCATCTTCGTTTTCACTCCTAATGTAACCAACCCTTTCAGATCCTTCTGATGCCCTCAGCTGAACTACTATAATAGCCAACTAATTTCCGTGTTTCCGGCTTATCCCACAACCAATCCATATGGAAATAAATCTCTTCCCGACTAATCTTCCTAACATACTTATTTTGCTATACCACACTCTCCTCAAGTTCATCTGAAGGACCAACTCTTTAGCAAAGCCTTTAATGTTACCCAAACCCGGCTCCATTTACATTTACAGTTTCATTTCCTACTTCCCTATACAAAATTCTCCACTGTACCTGCCCCCAAAAATCAAATTACAGCCCCTGAAATGTGACTTTGAACTGTCCCACTGGTTCTACCAACTAAAGAAGGAAGACATACTTGAGGAGCCTGTAACAAATCAACAACTATGATGAACCAACAACTCCATGTAGTAGAACCAAAGGGTAATGAATCGATACTATTTCTTTGGATTAAATAACACAATGATTTCAAATTATAAAGATAATGAGGGGAAAAGAACTGTTATGATAAACTATTTTTACATGAGCTAAAATAAAATAAGTGAGTAGGATCCGGGTCAGCATTCCAAGCAGAAAGAATATAGCTTCATTGCTAATAGCACATGGTTTTGAGTTAGACAAACTTGTCTTCAAATCTTAGCTCTGCCTCTGATAAGCAATGTGATCTCAGGCAAGTTTCTTAACCCTCACTCTGGGGCATGATACTATCTCCTAGCAGTACTGGGTGGGTTTGAAGATAAAATGAATTATGCACATAAAGTACATAGTATACTGCCCAGTGCATGGTAAGAGCTAAATAAAGAGCTTATTAATAATTATTATTACTGAAGCAAGTCTCAGATCCAGTGAAAAGACTGTTTAGCAGGAAGTAGATAGTACACAACAGTAAGTGCTAAAAAAGATGAGAAATATACACAGAGTACTTAAATCATCTGTAGTATTCAGAATATTCACCAAAAAGCATATAGCAAAACCATCCTTCAAGGCCCTTGGCTAGATTCCCATATGAAGTTTGGTTTCTTCAGATATAATGTGAAGTGTTTAGACAAAATGGTATCGAAAGCTCCTTTCAGTCCTAACCTTCAAAAAAGTGTATAAGAATTGCTATGAACTAGAATTCTGAACATTCATCACCATTACCCAGTTAACTACTTTTACATTTTACTAGGTATATAAAGGCTTATTAATGTTCTACTGGCCTCACAAATTTGGAAAACAAAACAACATTTCAGCCCCAACTAAAAAATCCCCATCACCAGTTTATCAGTCACAGAGAGGGACAGCGATAGTCTCGCTGAAAAACTCCCTGTAGCTGAACTCAACAAGTACCTGATGCCCCTACATGAACCCAAAGTGAGGAGTCTTCAAATTTCCTAGGAATTCTCAGGGGCAGTTTAAGAGGTAGAAAATAAAACACAACAGAAAACATGACCTGGACGGGAGGTTTGTTCTTGGGTCAGTGGACAAGAAAGAATCAAGAATACCAAGAGAAGAATAGTATTTCAAAATGCTAAAATGAGTCAGGAAGGCTCTAACCTAACTATACATTACTTTAAAACAAACCCAATTATACATCATATATCCAAATCAAGTCTTCACTGTAGGAACTTCTTTTGCATACTTAAGGTATTTATAAATCTATTCTTTCTCTAAAGAGCTAAAAACAAATTAAGAGTGCATACCTGTCTTTTTATGTGAAAAGTAGTCAAGGATTGCATTAGATTGAATTAATACTTAACATGCCCATTTACTGGGACGCCTGGGTGGCTTAGTCGGTTAAGCGGCTGTCTGGCTCAGATCATGATCCCAGGGTCCTGGGACTGAGTCCCATAATGGGCTCCTTACTCAGTAGCAGGAGCTCTCCCTTTGCCTGCTGTTCCCCCTGCTTGTGCTCTCTCTCTCTCTCTGACAAATAAATAAATCTTTTTAAAAAATGCCCACTTACTGATTTTTTTCAGTGTAACTTCCTAGTCTTACATATAAGATTTTCATGAGTAGAAAGTTATCCTTCCACATACCAAAATCACTTTCGGTATACTTATTTCTGAATGAACTGCTTTAAACAAATATTTTTCTGTATACTTTTTTCTGAATGAACTGCTTTAAACAAATACTTTTGTCAGCTTTCAATTTTATAAATTAAGAGAATTTTAAGAATCATATCTGTGAACTTAACTTATGGTTAAGCTTATACTAGTAAATTTTTTAATTTTAACAGTGACAAGAGTGTTTTATACCATTTCTTTGCAGGCAAAAAAAAAAAGAATATGTTCATCAGATTTCCATAAAAACTGAAATCTGTATTTTAACCATGTATTATTTAATTCATTTCAAAATGATAAATCTATAATATAAAATTTTAAAGATTTTTCTATTTAAATATATCATGTCAAAATAACTCATAATTTTGGTCATACTAAATACTTAAGGAACTATAAAAGACTATAATCCAAAATACAAATGGAATAAATTCATTCTGAAGTCTCATTTTCTTTTAAGAAAGTAAAGCTATAGATAAGAATTACATAAAAATAAGAAAATATCATCAATTCAACATATATGTAAATGATTCAGACATCACTGTAAAAGGAGAGAACTAACCACTTATTTACAGCAGTTACTACTTCAAGTAGACAGAAATAATAGGAGGGTATTCAACAAAGTATGGTACTGTCAAGTTTTTTTGATGGGAAAAATTTTTAAATGTTTCCAAATATGTTCCATTGATAGATTAAAAGAGTGTAAAAATATGTTGAAACTGTAAACATTCAGTTCTTACTAGTTTTGATATAAAGGCTCCCTCATCACCCATCTACTTGGTAACTTTAAAAGATTTTCCATATACATTCTGCACACATGGTGATTTTTTTCCTCACAACTGGTGAAGAGAAAATATTGATAGAAATTCATGTGTAGTAGTAGTTGCTGCAGTAACAGTAGTAATAATCATAGTACTCCAATTATAAATGTTTTTTAAAAATTATGTGGTTCCAACCTGGTCGCCAAAGTCCTCTGGGAATTTCCACAATACCACAGGATCTGTAAATAATTGACACATGGCATTAAACAGAGGCAAAAGGGCACATTTACACCAACATTCTTGTTAAAACATTGTCAGAGATACTTTTTAAATAATTTTTAAATTTCTCTTTAAACATTTACAGTTGATGAGATTAAAAATAAAGGATTTTGATCTTTTAAGCATTTTAATGACCTTTGGGAATAGGAACAAATAAAATTAAAATAACTTTGTCAGATTATTAAAACTATTTCTTTTCACAACTCTATTTAGATACTTTACATTTTAAGATTCTGAAATATGAATTTTCAGATGTAACTACACTTAACATATTGGTTTTAATTTGAAAAGAAAAATATAAATGTGGTAAATATGTAATATATTATATATATATCATAGTTCTTAAAAATTAGACCAAAATATATTATCTTAAATTTTCATTTAAAATCCTAAATATTTATGAACACTGTAATAACGCTTGCTTTATATCAAAATTCACTTTTGAGGGGCGCCTGGGTGGCTCAGTCATTAAGCATCTGCCTTCGGCTCAGGTCATGATCCCAGAGTCCTGGGATCAAGCCCCACATCAGGCTCCCTGCTCGGCGGGAAGCCTGCTTCTCCCTCTCCCACTCCCCCTGCTTGTGTTCCCTCTCTCGTTGTCTCTCTCTGTCAAATAAATAAAATCTTTAAAAAAAAAATTCACTTTTGAAATCCCATATTTGCAACTCTATGAAGTGAAGCCTTTCATAAAATAATAGATATAAGTTGGTAGTTCTAAGGCATCAAGCTTACTTAAAATACAACTGATATTTGCAGGGCATTTTAAAGAAATTTTTCTAATATATCTAGTTATTCATATATAAAAACCAATGTTGTTTTATAAATATTCCCACAGTTTTTCATTTTCATCATTTCTCACAATATTTCTTTTCTACTTAGTATATTAAAAATAAGTCCTTTTAATTAGCACTAATAAATATTTTGGTTATGTGCTCATTTCTCAATTGTGTCAAAAACAAACTTCTAAATATCTGTAGATGTGCTTTAAAAGGATAGTGTACAACGGATAATATTACTTCTGTAAAAGCCTTTCAAAGCTCAAGATAGTATAAGTAACAAGTACCACTGATATAACAGAATTTGAATTCCACTCCAAGTAAAAAGGGTAGACCAAAGACATCACTTTATGTTCTCAATAAGTTCTATTCCATTATTTCCACTATTCCATGTTGCTTTTATAAAAATACAGTCCAAGAATGCATAATTCCAGGTTTTTAATTCCAAAACTCAATAATTACCTAGCAACATTTTTAGTATGAGCTATCTCCTCTTGCTGTATTACTTATTAAGTTCAAAAGAATTTTTTTCAATTATTTTAAATTAAAAAGAAAAGAAAGCATACTTTCTATAATTAACCTTTTTACATAGTAAGGAATAGAAGGTTCCTATATAAGTCAATATAAATAAATCATTTAACACATCTTATATAAAAATAATGCATTATAAATTCACAAAGATAATATTAAATGATTATCTCTTCATGTAAAACAAAGTGTACATTTCTAAAATGAAGGACATGCATTATAGGTCACCTAAAAATACTCAAGACATGGTTATGACTATGTTGGAAAATATATACATGTGAGTTATGAGTGTGTGTTTTATTGGAAAATATGTACGTGTGAGTCAGTTTTACCAAAATGATAATTATCAAGATTTGAATCGTATAAAACAAAAGTGATATGATGGAATCTTCATGAAATATTGATATTATTTTGATAAACTTAATACACTAATGGCCACATAAGTAAATCAATTATACAGAAATGCAGAATAGTTCTTTCTTATAAATAATGGAGTTAAAGAGTTTTAATGTGAATATTTAAAACATCCCTTTTGAACAACCTCAATTTTATAGTTGTCATTTAAGAAACTGTTTGTGATAAATTTCTTACACTTATGTCTTAAAACCAACATGTTTACCTTGTACAGATAATGCTTTGCCCCTATTGTTCACAGCATTTACCCATGTATGTTCTGCTAACTCACTTTTTCTCATCTTCTATTATGCTGTTGTGTTTTTTTTTTTTCCTGTATCGCCTATTCTTTCACAGAGAGAAGGAACAAGTGAATTCATGTAAGTAACATCTACTGGCTTATATTCAGTGAAAAATATCCTATTTCTTTTCATTAAATGAAATTTCCACTTCAGCACTCAAAAATTTACTGTAACGTGAATCCATATTTTGAAATGGATTAACTTAGTTACTGCCTGTGTTGTTAGACATACACCATATCTGACACATCTCTGTAGAAACTTTTCACAAGTACTGCAAAGGAAGGAAAAAAAGGCTCTTAAAAAGAAATAATAACCTGATTCTCAAATGTATGCACAAAGACTGGATTTTCTATTCCCTGAGGACTATTTTTCTCGCTATCAGATCTGACCTGGAGAGCTTAAGTTGGTTTTCTGCTTGTTTTATGGATGGAAGGATGAGAACCACTGGCAGAAATCACTGCCGCTGGTGAGGCCTGATGCACACTGTGCGTCTCTTCTCACCAATACCTACTACTAATTCAAGAGAGACTCCGGATCTTAATTTTAAAGCAATCTTTGCCACCAACAATCTAGGAACCAAATAAATATGAAAGGAAGAATGCATGATTTGATTTGTACATAAATGCAGTTAGTCTCTTATTTTAATAAGAGATGTTACAGTATAGGAAGGAAAATATAAAAATTTTTATTAAATCAGTAAATTTGGAGTAAGAATATTTAAAATATTATTTGTGCATCACCATCACAGGTATTCCAAATTCATGACTAAAGCTTTTTTAAAATGTAAAGTGAGATAAATTCAGCAGTTTTGGTTTTTTTCCCTTTGCAATCAGGTCTTTCACATTTTCCGGCCCTTCAATGAAAACAAGAACTAAAATAACTTAAAATATTAGTGTGATTCAACTACATCATTAAAAAATGGAAGGCAAACTTTTCAATTTGCATAAATGAATAATATTTATGGAATTCACAGATGAACCTTTAAAATTAGGCATTTGTAAAATCACAGTTCAGGGACTATATACTTTTGAAAGGTAGAATATATATTAGTAAGTAATATGATGGATTATAGCTTTCAGTGTTTGATTTACCTGCCTTGCAGAATCAGAATTTTATGAATGAGAAAACCAAGGCCAAAACAAGGAGGAGTTTGTGTTAGTTATAAGGCTAGTCAATGTGAGAGACTAGAACTTTCTTAGTTGAGATCTAAAGAGCAGCTATTTTATTTTGTTTATTTGAGAGAGAGCGAGAGAGAACAAGAGAGCATGCACAAGTCGGGGGAGGAGCAGAGGGAGAGGGACAAGACTTCCTGCTGAGTGCGGAGCGGGGCTCAATTCCAGGACCCCAAGATCACGACCTGAGACAAAATCAAGAGTAGGACACTTAACCGACTGAGCCACCCCGGCACCCCAAGAGCAGCTATTTTTTTTTTAAAGATTTTAATTATTTATTTGACAGAGAGAGACACAGTGAGAGAGGGAACACAAGCAGGGGGAGTGGGAGAGGGAGAAGCAGGCCTCCCACGGAGCAGGACCCTGGGATCATGACCTAAGCTAAAGGCAGACGCTTAATGACTGAGCCACCCAGGCACCCCAAGAGCACTATTTTATTTTATTTTATTTTTTAATTGGTAAATTTCCCCCCCCCAGGGGAGGTACAAGTTCTTTTTTAAAAAATTTTTTATTGTTATGTTAATCACCATACATTACATCATTAGTTTTTGATGTAGTGTTCCATGATTCATTGTTTGTGCATAACACCCAGTGCTCCATGCAGAACATGCCCTCTTTAATACCCATCACCAGGCCAACCCATCCTCCCACCCCCCTCCCCTCTAGAACCCTCAGTTTGTTTTGCAGAGTCCATCGTCTCTCATGGTTCGTCTCCCACTCTGATTTCCCCCCCTTCATTCTTCCCCTCCTGCTATCTTCTT
>NC_138374.1:109752913-109820675 GCF_054177405.1 Leptonychotes weddellii
TTTGTTTTGCAGAGTCCATCGTCTCTCATGGTTCGTCTCCCACTCTGATTTCCCCCCCTTCATTCTTCCCCTCCTGCTATCTTCTTCTTTTTTTTTCCTTAACATATATTGCATTATTTGTTTCAGAGGTACAGATCTGTAATTCAACAGTCTTGCACAATTCACAACGCTCACCATAGCACATACCCGCCCCAGTGTCTATCACCCAGCCACCCCATCCGTCCCACCCCACGCCCCACTCCAGCAACCCTCAGTTTGTTTCCTGAGATTAAGAATTCCTCCTATCAGTGAGGTCATATGATACATGTCTTTCTCTGATTGACTTATTTTGCTCAGCATAACACCCTCCAGTTCCATCCACGTCGTTGCAAATGGCAAGATCTCTATTTTAAATAATTTCCAGAATCAATACCTTTCTCTGTCCTATTTAAATTTAACTTATTCCATTCAAAACTCTATGCAGTGTTAAAGAAATAAGAAAAGTCCCTGCCCTCCAAAGCCCTATAGTACACATGGGGAAGAGCTCTCTACTTTTTGTGCAAACTATTGTTTTGGGGTTTTTTGTATGCAAATGTTTATGGAAACTTTATTTATAATAAACAAAGAATAGAAGCAACTCAGATGCTCATCAGCTGCTAAATGGGTAACCAATTTGTGGTACATTAATATAATAGAACACAATTTAGCAATAAAAAATAAAGCACCAATACAGGCAAAAAATAGAGGTGAATTTCAAAAGCACTATGCCACTATGTCATTGAAATAAAGATAAAATATATTTATGACTAAACTTACATACTTTATGATTACATTCATATGACATTTTGAAAAGGCAAAAAGTAGATCAGAAACCAGATCACTGATTGCTAGGGACTGGGGGTGAGGGGAGATGATTGACTACAAATAGACACAAAGAAACTTTCTACAATAATAAAAGATGCTTGTCATAAATATATTTTATATTTATTTCCACGACACAAAATGGCAAATAGTAATCAGAGCAATGACTCAGAAATCAGGGCCAGAATGATATTTCCATGGAAAAGGATCATTTAAAAAAAAATCCTAACAGTGGTTACAAGTATATAGATGAAGAAACTGAGACTTAGATGAAATTTTGGGGAATCAGGTTTATTGAGATATTTATAGACAATAATATATTCCCTTTTTAAGAGTACAGTGCAGTAAGTTTTAATAAATGTGTATAGTCCTGTAACCAAAACCATAACTAAGATAACATTTCTATTACTGTAGAAAGTTTCTTTGTGTCTATTTGTAGTCATAAAAGATGCAAACTATTGTTTTAAACAAGGTATCCTGCATAAATACTTGGGCTCAACTTAAAAATTCACTGGCTTAGTAATTTCAAAAAATGTTCCGAATAAAGGAATGGTCATGTCTCTTTAATGTAAATGAGCAAGACTCATTAAGGAAAATGTGTAATTTTATTCTTCCACCTATGGAGATATAATGCTGAACTAAAAAAAAAATAAGGTCTCTACGACTTATAGAAAAGAAAGCATCTAAAACATATAATGCAATAAAATTTAATGACTGCTACACTAAACGGACAGGATACTACACAATAACATATGGAAATCTAATCTAATTTAAAGTCACTAAACAAAGGGCGCCTGGGTGGCTCAGTTGTTAAGTGTCTGCCTTTGGCTCAGGTCATGATTCCAGGATCCTGGGATCAAGCCCCGCGTCAGGCTCCTTGCTCAGCGGGAAGCCTGCTTCTCCTTCTCCCACTCCCCCCCCCCGCTTGTGTCCCCTCTCTTGCTGTGTCTCTCTCTGTCAAATAAATAAATAAAATCTTTAAAGTCACTGAACTACTTAGGAAGGAAAGTACACGTAAACTAACATGTCAGTTAGGCAAGCAAAGGATGATCTGGGTTCTAATGTGGGCAAGGGAGAACGTTCCAGACTGGAAAAACAATATGCATGATGTCTTGGCAGTTAATAGAAAGCACAATGCAATGTAGAAAAGGGGGGAAAAATGTAGTATATCCCAAATGTAGAGCAGAAGGGAGAGAATGTCAAGCGATGAAGCTAGAGAGGCAGGGGACAGACTAGAGTTTAAAATGTATCTTGGGTATCATAGAAACCAATTAAAGCAGATGATGACATAAACCAAATGAGAAAAAACAACTAGAAATGTATAAAGAATACAGCTAGAGTGTGTGTTGTTATGAAAGTCAAGGGAAGAGGGTATATCTAAAAAACTCTCAAATGTGGTAAAACATTAAGCAAAGTGACTACTAAAAAATGACAACTATACGTAAAGCATAAAGCCATAATAAAATGAGCTTCAATGGAAGGATGGGAAGCAGAAGGCCGACTCAGGATCATGCAGTGAGAATGAATGAGGAAGGGCAGGCAGAGTGTATGGAGACAACTTCTTTAACAAAGACTGTACAAGGAAGAAGGTAAAGGTACGAGGAGACATGAAGCTAGATAGATTTGTTTTCTTTTAGTATGGTGCAGACTTGAACATGTTTAAATGATAGTACTAATGAGCCCGCAGAGAGCCCAAGAGAAAAGAGAGGATATCTGAGAAGTCAGGAAGAATGGGATCCTGACCAAGATAGTGAGATGAGCCTTGGAAGGAAGCTGGACAATGTCTTCCATTGTTATAGGAAAAAGAGAAGATATGAATCCAAGGAGATTTTAGAATTGGTGGTACAAAGGCAAAAGTTTTGTGTAAAAATTGTTAATTCTGTAAAGTAGGAGCAAAGCTCTCTGCTTAAAAGAGAAGTTGCTGGAGGCTGAAGGAGGAAGTGTGACTAACTTTCAGGCACTGTTGAGTACTCAATTTGGTAGGTATCCAACCTAGTGTTTAATGGCAACAATGTGGTATTTCCCCCATCATCATCCAACAGCTTAGGTAGAAGAGATAATTGGAAGATTCAGTCAGGGTTGAGGTTTTTGTCAGTCAAGTGTGACGGGAAGAAAATTTAAACAGAAGAGTTGTTATAGATAGGAATTGCTGATTTAAAGCTAATAAAATGGAAGTGAGGTGTTTTTTTCCCTCTAAAGTCCATTACTACGAAATGTTATACCAAATCATGCTAATGCATTTTAAAAGAGCATATTTTCAGTAGAAAATCTACTGCATGTATCTAAAGACCATAGGACTGAAAAATAGGTAAAATCAATACATGCAGCATTTGTAATTATAAAATTAGGTGGCTGAAGTTCTGGTCTTACACTAATGAATAAAAATGCTGTCTCTGATCAGAGGAGGCATTGAAAAAGGTAAAATCAATTTCCCTCCTCTCCGTCCTATAGCCCACTCCTTCCCTCCCAAGTTTACCATTCAAAAACCATTTTCTACATATGGCTATTATGTGAAAAATACTGAAAAGCATGGAATTAGCTAACTACATTTAAAATTACTTTTTCCAGCTTTATTGATAATTCACATATAACATTGTGTAAGTTTAAGGTATGTAACTTGATTCAATAAACATATATGTGAAATGTTCATAATAAGGTTAGTTGACACACATCCTTGCATAATTACTAATTTATTGTTTTTGTTGTGATTATGGTGAGAGCATTAAAGCACTACTCTAATAGCAACTTTCAAGAAGACAATATAGTATTGTTAACTATAGTCACTATGTTGCACATTAGATCCCTGGAACTTATTCATGTTATAACTGAAAGTTTGTACCCTTTGACCAACATCTCCCAACATCTCTCCCTCAGCTCCTGGCAACCATCATTCTACTCTCTTTCTCTGAGTTTCATGTGTTTAGATTCCACACATGAGTGAAATCATACAGTATGTCTTTCTCTGACTTATTTCACTTAGCATGATATCCTCAACACCAATCCATATTATTGTAAATGGCAAGATATTCTTTTTATTTAGGTCTGAATAATATTTCCTTTTATGTGTGTGTGTGTGTGTATATATATACACACACACACACACATACATAATATTTCATTATACACACACACCCCCAACATTTTTGTTAACCATTCATCCACTGATAGACATTTAGGTTGTCTCCGTATCTTGACTGTTGTGAATAATGCTGCAATGAACATGGGAATGCAGATCTCTCTTCAAGATAATGATTTCATTTTCTTCAGATATATACCCAGAAGTGGGATTGCTGGATCATATGGTAATGCTACTTTTAATTTTCTGAGAAACTTCCATACTGTTTTCCACACTGGCTATATTAATTTGCATTTGCACCAACAGTGAACCAGAGTTCCCCTTTCTCTACATCCTTGCCAGCATTTGTTCTTTTTTTTAACATGTATAAGATAATATCCCATTATGGTTTTGATTTGTATTTCCATGATAGTTAGTGATGTTGAGCACATTCTCATGTATTTGTTAACCATTGTATCTCTTCTTTGGAAAAATGTCTATTCAATCCTCTATTTTATTATTTATTTTTATTTTTTTAAGATTTTTATTTATTCATTTGAGAGAGAAAGCATGAGCAGGGCAGGAGGGAAGGGCAGAGGGAGAGGGAGAAGCAGACTCCTTGCTGAGCAGGGAGCTTGATGCAGGGCTGGATCCCAGGACCCCAAGATCATGACCTGAGCCAAAGGCAGACACTTAACTGACTGAGCCACCAGGGCCCCCCCCCTGCCTACTTCTTTTAAATAAATTATTTGGGTTTTTTGTTATTGTATGAGTTCTATGGATGCATATATATTTTGGATATTAACCCCTTACCAGATATATAAGATATATAAGCCAAATACTGTACAATCTCACTCATATGTGGAATCTAAAAACATATATATGGTCTGTAAATATTTTCTCCCATTCTGTAGGTTGTCTTCACTTTTTTTTTTTTTAAAGATTTTATTTATTTATTTGAGAGAGAGAATGAGACAGAGAGCATGAGAGGGGGGAGGGTCAGAGAGAGAGGCAGACTCCCCGCTGAGCAGGGAGCCCGACGCGGGACTCGATCCAGGGACTCCAGGATCATGACCTGAGCCGAAGGCAGTCGCTTAACCAACTGAGCCACCCAGGCACCCGGTTGTCTTCACTTTCTTGATTGTTTCTTTTGTTGTGCAAAAGCTTTGTAGTTTGATGTAGTCCCACTTATTAATTTCTGTGCATCTGATGTCATATCCAAAATGTCATCGATAAGACTGATGTCAAGGAGCTTATCATCTATTATTTTCTTCTAAGAGTTTTATGGGTTCAAATGTTTAAGTCCTTAATCCACTTCAAGTAAGTTTTTGAGATTGGTCTAAGACAGGGATCCAACCTCGTTCATTTGCATGTGGATATCCAGTTTTCCCAACACCATTTATTAAAGAGACTGTCCTTTCCACATTGAGTATTCTTGGCTCCCTTGTGAAATATTTGTTGACCATATATGTGTGGGTTTATTTCTGGGCTCTGGATTCTGTTCCATTGGTCCACATGTCTGTTTTTATGCCAGTACCATACTGTTCTTATTACTATAGTTTGTAACACAATTTGAAATTTGGAAATGTGATGCCTCCAGTTTTGTTCTTCCACGTTTTTTTTTCTTCTTTTTTTCTTTTCTTTTTTGGCTATTTGGGGTCTTTTGTGGTTCCATATAAATTTCAGGAATGTTCTTGTATTTCTGTGAAAAAAGTTCCATTAAATTTTTATAAATACTATATTGAATCTCTAAGTGGCTTTGGATATGAACATATGAACAATATGTTAACAATATTAATTCTTCCAATCCATGATCATGTGATATCTTTCCATTTATTTCTGTGTTCTTCAATTTCTTTCATCAATGTATCATAGTTGTTGTTTTTTTAAGATTTATTTATTTTAGAGAGACAAAGAGAGAGAGAGAGTGCATGAACAGGAGGAGGGGCAGAGGGGGAAGGAGAGAGAGAATCCCAAGTAGACTCCCCACTGAACATGGAGCCCAACCCAGGGCTCAATCTCACAACCCTGAGATCATGACCTGAGTTGAAATCAAGAGTGGGACACTTAACTAATTGAGTGATCCAGGCACCACAATGCTTGATCACAACCCTGAGATCATGACCCGAGTTGAAATCAAGAGTGGGACACTTAACTAATTGAGTGATCCAGGCACCACAATGCTTCATAGTTTTCAATGTAGACATCTTTCACTTCTTTGATTAAATTCATTCCTAAGTATTTTACTGTTTTTGATGCTATTATAAATGGGATTGTGTTTTTCCCTTTTCAGACTGCTAATTGTGTATATAGGACTGCAACTGATTTTTGTATATTGATTCTGCATCTTGAAATGTTACTAAATTTATTTATTCTAAAAATTTTTTAGTGGAGACTTTAGAATTTTCTATATCAAGATCATATCATCAGCAAACAATTTTGCTTCTTTCTTTCCTATTTGGATGCCTTTTATTTCTTTTTCTTACCTATTTGCTCTGGCTAGGACTACCAGTACTATGTTAAATAAGAGTGGTGAGAGTGGGCTTCCTTGTCTTGTTCCTTAACTCAGAGGGAAAGCTTTCACCTTTCACCACTGAGTATGATGTTAGCTGTAGGATAGTCACATGTGTACTTTAGTATGCTGAGGTATGTTCTTTCTATCTCTAACTTGAGAATTTTAATCATGAAAGATATCAAATTTTATCAAATGCTTTTTCTGATCTACTGAGATGATATGATTTTTATCTTTCATTCTATTAATAATGTATCACATTTATGGATTTTCACATGTTGAACCATCTTTGAATCCCAGAATAAATCTCACTTGATCAATGGTTTTTTTTAACCTTTTTTTTTTTAATTTCAAGATCTAACTGGCTTTATTAAGTGATTCATGAATCAGGCAGCAACCCATCTAGCAAGTAGAGGAGAGCTCCCTCATATATGATCCTTTTATTATGCCACTGAATTTGGTTTGCTAGCATTTTGTTGAAAATTTTTGCACCTATATTCATCAGGAATATTGGCCTATAGTTTTCTTTTAGTATCCTTTTCTGGCTTTTGGTATCAGGGTAATACTGGCCTTATAAAATGAGTTTGGTAATGTTCCCTCCTTTTCAATTTTTTGGAAGAGTATAATAAGAACTGGCATTAATTCTTCTTAAATGTTTAGTAAATTCACCCACAAAGCCATCTGGTCTTAAGCTTTTGTTGGGAGGCTTTTTATGACTGATTAAATCTCCTTACCTATTATTGGTCTGTTCAGATTTTCTATTTCTTCCTGATTCAGACACAGTAGGCTATATGTTTGAATGGTTGAATGCATCCATTTCTTCTAGGTTGTCCAATTACTGATATATAGTTGTTCATGATAAGTCATTTATGATCCTTTGTATTTCTATGGTATCAGTTGTAATGTCTCCTTTTTCATTTATAATTTTATTTATTTAAGTCCTTTCATTTTTTCTTGGTAAATCCAACTAAAGGCTTGTGAATTTTATTTATCTTTTCAAAAAAATGACTTCTAGTTTTGCTGATCTTCTCTATTGTTTTTCTGTTCTCCCTTTCATTTTCTGCTCTTTATCTCCTTTCTTCTGCTAATTTGTGGCTTCATTTGTTCATTTTATAGTTCCTGAGGTATTAAAGCTAAGTTGTTTGAGATATTTACTTTTCCCTAATGTAGGCATTTATTGCTATAAACTTCCTCTTTGCACTGCTCTTACTGTATCCCATGACTTTTGGTATGCTGTTTCCATTTTTGTTTCAGTTTTTTTTTTTATTTCCCTTTTGATTTAATTTTTGACATTAGTTGTTCAGCAGTATGTTAATAATTTCCACATATTTTTAAATTTTCCAGTTTCCTCTTGTTATTGATATCTAGTTTGATACCACTGTGGTTGCAAAAAATACTTGGTATAATTCATTCTTTTAAATTTACTGAGACTTATTTGTGAATGAATATACAGTCTATCCTAGAGACTTACCCTGCGTGCTTGAGAAGAATGTGTATTCTGCTGCTGTTGGATAGAACATTCTGTATATGTCTGCTAAGACCATTTGATCTAAAGTATGGTTCAAGTCCAATGTTTCCTTATTGATTTTCTGCCTGGATGATTTATCCATTGTTGAAAGCAGGGTATTAAAGTCCTCTATTACCACACTGGTATCTATTACTCCCTTCAGATCTGTTAGTATTTCCTTGATATCTTTACATGTTCTGATGTAGGGTGCATATATAAATTTACAATTGCACAGTCTTCACAAACTGACCCCTTTTATCATCATATAATGACCTTCTTTCTCTCTTATTACAGCATTTGACTTAGTCATTTTGTCTGATACAAACATAGCTACCCCTGCTCACTTTTTCCATCACTTCACTTTGAGCTGCAGTTAGTCTCTTGTAGGCAGCATATAGTTGGGTCTTGTTTTCCTATCTTTTCAGTCACTGTATGCCTTTGATTGAACAATTTAGTCCACTTACATTTAAAGAAATTATTTATAGGTAAAGACATAATACTGTCATCTTGTTAATTATTTTCTGGCTGTTCTGTAGTTCCTTTCCTCTTTTCTCGCTATCTTTCTTTGTGATTTTCCACAGTGGTATATTCCCCTCTCTTTATCTTGTATCTACTACAGATTTTTGTTTTGTGGTTACTGAGGCTTACTTGAAAAATTTTACAATCACATACAAAACCTCCACTGTTTCATTCCCCTGACACACACACATTTTATGTTTCTGATGTCACACTTCACATCTTTTTTATATTGTGCATCCATTAACAAATTATTGTAGCTATAGCTATTTGTAATACTTTTGTCCTTCAACCTTGATACTAAAGTAGACTGGTCAACATACCACCTATTAGAGTATTAGAGCATTCTGCAGTTGGCAACATACTTGCCTTTAACAGTATGTCTTTCCTTTCATATGTTTTCATAGTCCCTTTTCTTTC
The DNA here is from genome assembly GCF_054177405.1 of Leptonychotes weddellii. NCBI lineage: Eukaryota > Metazoa > Chordata > Mammalia > Carnivora > Phocidae > Leptonychotes > Leptonychotes weddellii. The sequence continues at coordinate 109,761,764 of NC_138374.1, forward strand.
ATTTCAGCTTGAGTAAGTCCTTTCAACATTTCTCATACAGCAAGTATAGTGGTGATGAACTACCTCAGCTTTTATTTGTTTGGAAAAGTATTTCAACCTTCATTTTTGAATGATGACTTTGCCGAATATGGTATTGTTGGTTGGCAGTCTTTCTTTCAGCATTCTGAATATACCATTCCAGTCTCTCCTGGCCTGCAAGGTCTCTGTTTAGAAATCTGCTGACAGCCTTCATGAAAGAAATATTTTTCTGTTGCTGCTTTTAAAATTCTCTCCTTGTCTTTAATTATGAACAGCTGTATTTTAATATGTCTTGGAGAAGACCCTTTTGATTGAAATTTGGGGGTGACTTATTAACTTCATAATTATTAACTTAATAATTAACTTCTACCCCTTTCTCCTCACTTCTCCTTCTGGGACTCCAACTGTACAGAACTGTTTGTATTAATGGTGTCTTATAAGACCTGTAGGCTTTCATTATTCCTTTTCATTCTTTTTTTTCTTTTTGCTCCTCTGAGTGGTTAATTTCATATTATCTGTCTTTGAGCTCATAGATTCTTTCATATGCTTGGTCTAGCCTGCAGCTGAAGCTCTCTATTGAATTCCTCAGTTAGGTAACTGCATTCTTCAGTTCTGAAATTTGTTTGGTTCTTTTTTGGGTTTCTTATTTGTTGCACTTCACATTTGTTCTTGTGTTGTTTTCCTGGTATATTTAAATTGTTTATCTGTATTCTCTTACAGTGCTTAAGTATCATCAGAACAATTATTTTGAATTCTTTATCAGGAAATTCCTGGATTTCCATTTCTTTGGGGCTAGTTACTGGAGATTCACTGTACTCCTTTGATGTAGTCATAATTCCTTGATTCTTCATGACCCCTATGGCCTTGTATAGGTGTCTACACATTAGAAGAAGCAGTCATTTTTTTCAAGATGTTTTAGACTGACTTCTTTAAGGGAAGATTTTCACCTGCAGGTTGGGGCATGCTGGAGTGTGCTGTGACTCGAGATCTAGTGGTGTAGGACACCAAGTTTAAGATGTGTAATGGTGTCAGGTCTGGGGATATGTGATGGCCTATTCTGCTGAGGCCACTGGAGTCCACAGCATCTCCAACCACATGGTCCTTCGCAAGGGCTGCAGGGCATCCACTGAGGGTGCAAAGGCTGTGAGGGTCCTCAACAGTGCCTCCAGGTCCAGTGGCTAAGGGCCAGAACAAACAGCAGTAGCAGCCAGTGCCAGTGATGTGCTCTCAGCATGTACTATCTTACACTACTGGTGGCTCCTCATGTTTCACCATGAGGCCACGGCAGTGGAGGCTAGTGATGGGGATCCAGCCAGAGGCATACAGGTGCACAGCTGGAGGGGCTAGCTCCAGTTGAGCATAGTGGTGCAGGCCAGTGACATAATTCAAGCCCACAATCATCTGTGGGGGACCTGGCTGTCAACATGCTCTCCCATGGCCACACAGTCTTCCTCCAGGCATGCACATAGCAGTGGAGGATGGTAATAGGTATCAGACTGGTGCCATGGAAGTACACAGCTGGAAGAGCTAACTCTGAGTACTTGCACAGTTGTGGGAGTCAGCCATGGGGGGGCTAGGATGGTGTACTGCATCATATAGTTGTAGAAGTCTGGGCTGCTGCCAGTGTGATTTCTAGGCTCACAACAGGGGAAGGGAGGGTTGGGAGAAGCAGAGAGGAACTTAGGCAGCTGGTGTCACTGAACCCAAATATTTGTGAGGTAAAAACCAATAAAATTCACAGAGCAGGTAAGCTGGGAACCGTAGCTGCTCCCACTGTGTGACTGATACTAGTAGCACATTTTTCCTCTTTGTCCCTAGCCATCTCTATAGATCTCAACTTTGCTAGTTTCTGAGTGGGGTGAAATTGACGCAGAGCCTTAATGTGGTGCCCCCAAAGTGGGGAAATTCATCCCACTATCCCTTCTCTGCAAGGGAAACTCTTTCTAGATGGAGAGTTCCCTCTTGGCACTGAGCAGTGTCAGCTTGAGAATGAAATGATGCAGGCATAATAAAGCTGTTATTTCCTCAGTGTAGTTATTCTCAAGTTTTTTGTTACAGTGTATTGCTAAAGTTTCTTAAGTGGACTCCAGGGCTCTTCCAGAACTGTTCTTTTGTTTTTTGGGTTTTTTTTAAGGTCTTTTGCATTGTTTTCTATTTTTTTTTCTTTTAAGATTTTATTTATTTATTTGACAGAGAGAGACACAGCGAGAGAGGGAACACAAGCAGGGGGAGTGGGAGAGGGAGAAGCAGGCTTCCCGCAGAGCAGGGAACCTGACGTGGGCCAGCACCCTGGGATCATGACCCGAGCCGAAGGCAGACGCCTAACGACTGAGCCACCCAGAACTGTTTTTGTTTGTGGATAGCAGTCTAACTGTTAATCTTTGTTGGAGGATGGAGGCTGGGGTCCCTGATTCGGCCATCTTGTGCTAAGGCCACATCCCTAAAGTTTTAATTGTCACTATCTCTACCAAAATAGTTTGCAAACTCCACTAATTACTGTAATTTTATATCTAGTCTGACCACAATAAAAGTATTTTAAAAAGCAATTCATTCCACATTTAGGGCCACACATGACCTTGGTGAAACCAGAGATCCAGAAAACCAATATCCTGCCATTTTTCCTTGCCATGCACTCCAGCAAAACACAGATTTATAGCACTATATCTAATCATCTCTCCCAACCTACTCCCCAAAAAAACAGTAATCATAGGTTGCATAACATTACAAATTTTAAGACTACTAGCAATAGTGAAAGTAAAAACAAATTCATTGCTGAAAAATGTCAAATTCAGACTACATTTAATCTTACTAAAACATACACTGTAAGGTAGTTTTACAAATTATTTTGAAGTACACATATAGTGGTAATACAGAATTTTAGCAACTTCTCAAGGTCTACTTCAGTAGTTCTCAAACTTTAGCATGTAACACAAATGTATAGAGAGCTTGTTAAGACATAGATCTCTGGGTCCCACTTCCAGAATTTCTAAGTCAATAGGTCAAAGGTGTGTCTGAGAAAATGCATTTCTAACAAGTTTCCAAGTGATACTGATGCTATTGATCTAAGGACTACACCTTAAGAACTAAAAGCACAGACCATGTATCTCTCACAACAATTAGCATTATGTATCACATGTTAAAGAATTTAATATTTGTTGGCTGGAAATATTCTTTAAAATATGGCAATGAATAATTCAGAATTTCCCTTATTATATATATTTTTTGTTTAGCAACAGGTGTATCTTCAGAGAGCTAGGAAGAAACATCAACCATGACAGCTATAGCAGGAGATAATTTTTGCAAGAAAAGTGTTACTAAATTTTTAAAAAGCATTTTGTTTAAAAAATCATTTCTCTGCTAATTATTATTAATACTATAATTCTACTTTTATAGAACAATGGAAATCATTTTATTTCAAAATTAAGTGTTTTACGACATTGGAACTATAAGGTTTAAGGAACAATGATGGGAAACTATAGCTATATATATATACATATATATATATATTTATGAAGATATATAGTCTATTATTCCTTTTATCCTTTATTCCCTTTATCCCTATGTATATCCCATGCCATACACATAAACACTGGTAGTCCATATCTAAACAAGATGTATGTCTTTTTGTATCTTACTATCTAAGATATCTGTGAGAAAATACTTTTTGTTGTGCTTTCTTACAATGCTTTCTTTCATAGAATTTAAGCAATTAGTTCCAATCTGAATAACAGAAAGCATGAATGCCAGTATCTATGAATGTAAAAACTAATTTAAGGCCTCTGTTTTGTTTTTATCCCCCCTTTTGGAATTTTCAAAGAAAGGTTCATTGTGTATGAATAGAATCACAGAGTTTTCTGAATGGGAGAGGACCTTAAAGATTCTTTTTTACCACTCCATAGTCAGGAAGTTATATTGTATCCCATGTCTGAAGCTCGTAACTATTGAAGCCAAGACTAGAATCCAGCTATCCTTGTTTCTAATATGACATCCTTTCTAAAATATGCTGCTGCATCTGAAAGCACACTATAAAGAAGCCAAATTTTTTCCTACTTTCTTGATCTTTAATTGTATTGTTCATTGAGTGGACAGCAGTTTAAGGCATATTCACAAGTTTAGAAAATTTCCTTACTATCTACAGGAAGACATTATCAGCAAACTAAATATTTAAGGCTTTTTTTGTAAAATAATGGCCTAAATCCTACTGAATTCCTCTGAACAATATTTGAAAATTTCTGTGTGAAGAAATTAGGAAAGGACATTAATTACTAATAGATCCAAATCAATTCCCTCTCATTCTAAAACTAAAATCATTCTTCACTTGATCATTTGAGTTTCATTTACATATACAAAAACCTTAAGGAAATGAAATTCTTATTTGAAGATGTTTTATTTTATAACCAGTTACAAACATAGCACAGATCACACTTCTATTTGTCGCTTACATAATGTACATATTTAAATTAAAAGTACCCAATTTTGGAAATTTGTCAATATGTTCACCCTCTTAAAAATGTATAAGCTGTGGTACAAAAAAAAACATCTAATCTAATGATCCCACTGTGTTTATCTTCATTCTGAAGAATTATCTGTATAATCAAACAATTCCTACTTTTATTTTGGTGCTTTTGAAACTCAAACCATAGAAGCAATTTAACTGGTAATTCTAGCCTTTCCAAATGTTTCTTCCCAGAATGACCTAAAATTAGCATCACAACTGAAAACAATGAAGCTCTAATTACTCATACATAAGCAAATTCTAGCTAAGGTAATGAAAATGGAACGTCAAAGAATTTTAAGAAAATATAATCCATAGCAGGTTAGATACATCATTTTGCTACTTCCATTCCTTTTAAATAAGACCTATTATAATAAAATGAAAACCCTCATCAATCACCTGATAGAGTAATTCCAAACTTAACCAAACAGGGCTAATGGGTGAGAATTGAATTGAAAACACCTTGACAAAGAAAGCAATTTCTTTTCTTCGCACTCCTCTGAAGCTGTGGGTGATCATGGTAATCGAACCATCAACAGTGAGGGGCCATCTGTCCCAAGGGCCCTTCATGAGAGTTAAAAAAAAAAAAAAAATCAACAACAAAAAGGGAAAGAAATGCTGTACCACAGATGTTCAATCCTGATTAATCTATGACAAGGAACTTACAACTGAGAATCAATGTTTTGACGTTTTTCAGATACCGATCATTTAAAACCAACACAAAAGTTTTCATAAGAACACGGGTTGGGGGGGAGTTAATAGGTTGCTTATAGAAAGATAATCTTTCATACAAAATCTCAAATACCTTTTAGACAGCTGAGATGTTCATCATATCCCAAAGCAATAGCTTTCATTATGATTCCCTTAAAGAGGAGAGTAGGCAAGAGACCATATTTTGCTACCTCTCAGACTAGCATTTGAGACTTTTATTTTTTATATATTCTTTCTACAAGTATATAATTAAATAAAAAGAAAACATGTTTATATTCACAGTACTCATATTTAACTCTTTGAACTAAAATTGATTTTCAGGAAATACAGCATTAACATGAAACCTCAGTAAAATTAATTGATCCTTATAAAGCAGTTTCACTATATTTATAACATTTAAAATAATTTGCATGTTATAGCAAAAAAGTAATTATAGGGTGCCTGGGTGGCTCAGTTCGTTAAGCGACTGCCTTCGGCTCAGGTCATGATCCCAGGGTCCTGGGATCGAGTCCCACATTGGGCTCCTGGCTCAGCGGGGAGCCTGCTTCTCCCTCTGACCCTCTCCTCTCTCATGCTGTTTCTCTCTCGCTCGCTCTCTAATAAATAAATAAATGAAATCTAAAAAAAAAAAAAGTAATTATAAGCAGAAGTGCAAACCAGGCCAAAGTTTTTCTTGTTTGATATATAGTGTTAAGAATAGTAGATTCCTGGCACTCTTGGATATAACAGACACATTTTCAATCCTTTGGAAAAAAAGCCAAAGATGATGAATAGAATGTACTAGCTATAAAAATGACTCAAAGTTTACTAAAATGAAAACCTGGGTGAGCTATATGAAGAATAACTACTAAAAACATTTAAAAACTAATTTTAAAATGAAAAATAAAATTACAAGACAAAATATCAAAGAACACATTAAATCAGGCCATCTAGTTTTTCAAAATACTTTCAAGTTAGGATCAAATTAAATACAGAAGAAATGTAATTTAAGACTCAAACAAATAAATTCACTATGGGACTTAACTATAAATGCAATAACCACTTATCAAAATTATCTTTGTATCTTCAGAGCCTAAAAATGAATTCTGTGATACAGAGAGATCCTCGGGCAAGCAGATCTGCCCTCTAGAAGGAGAAACTATGAGCCCAGGTCATGCCAAAGATGAGTTTGCAATTCAGTACTATAGAAAATCTAAAAACTATCAGAAACAAACAACAGAATTAGATCACCTCTCCCTCAAAGGCTTAAGATATTAAAGTTATCTGAAATGGCAATTATACTAAGAATGTTTAAAATGGTTAAAGAATAAAATAAAGATCAAAAACATTAGCAAACAATGAGATCTTTTTTAAAAAAAAAGGCAAATTTTGAAAATGACTAGAACTTTAAGAAATAAAAAATATACAATTAAAGTAAAAGCTCAATAGATGGAATAAACAGATTATATACAGCTGAAGACAGAACAGTGAACTTAATCAGACATAAAAGTTATTAAACAGAATGAGGCACAGAGAGAACCCCCCACAAATGAGAAATAAAAGAGAGGTTCAGAAAATTGAAGACTAGAATGGTAAGTCTATTTAGAGTTCTAAAAAATCAGACCTAAGAGACTGAAGTGTAAAAAACAAGGAAAGGATGGAGATAGTATCAGAAGAAATAATGACTAAATTTTCCAAAAGCAATGAAAGACATAAATCTTCAGAATTAGAAATTACAACAAACCTAAACAAGATCTCAAGAAAGACACATCTAGAGACATTAGAATGAAGTTACAGAATAAAAAATTACATAGATACCTTTAAAAGCATCCTAGAGAAAAAGAGATAACTCCAAATCTATCTACCTACCTACCTATCTAACGTTATACTGACAGCAGACTTCTCATTAGCAGCAATGGAATCCAGAAGACAGTGGAATAATATATTTGAAACTTTTGAAAAAGTATATTTGTCTTTGAAGAACTGTATACACAGGAATTGTGAGCAAAACAAAGATATTTTTAGAAAGAGAAAATGATTTATCAAAAAATAAACCCTTGCTAAAGAAACGTCTAAAGATGGTAGTATTGGGAAGAAAGGATAATTCTCAAAAAAAAATGTGTAATGCAAGAAATGATATGTTTCATGTATAGACATGAAACAGACATATATATATACATAGAACAATATCTACTGAAGCACTGTTTACAACTAACAAGTTTCTGGAAATAACCTATATGCCCATTAATACGGTAATGGTTATATCATAATTATTCTATGAAATACTATACAGTTTCGAAAAAGACTAAAGCCTTGAAAAAAATGTATTTGTTTGTATGAAAAAAAACCCTGAAATATAGTGTTAAATAAAAATAAGTAGGCAAGATGAGGTCAAGAAGATGGAGGGAGCAGGCAGAACATGAGGCCTTGTAAGTCATAAAAAGGAACTAGGCTTTTAGTCTAAGAAACAGAACCACATGAGAATTTGACTAGAGACGTCAAATGCTCTGATGTATTTTATCAGGATCACCTGGCTGCTGTGTTTGTATAAAGTGAAAGACAATAAAATAATGAAGCTAGTTATAAGGCTACTGCAATAACACAGGTAACATATAAAATGAACCTCCTGGTAAAAGAACTTAGATCTTATGTAATATTGAGATCAGGATTCAGACATATATGGACAATTTGAAAACAGAAGGAAAGGAAGCAGATAAAATAAAACTTACAAGATGATCTACCTTCCTGGCAATAGGACCTAAGAGCCAAAGGGAAAGTCTTTCAATAGATTATAGTAGACATTTTATGAAACTAGGACTTAATTATTTGTAATTAAGTACAAATTGATTACAACCTGACCCAGTGATCCTGGTGTCTTGTGGGCATTCTCGGGAAGGAAAGAACAGTATTTTAGAGGAACTAAATGAGCCCTAGTTTGGCAGAACTTCTTTAACAGAGATGATGAGAACCCACCTCCTTACCCAGTTTGCAGAACTTCGATCCACACTGACTACTCAAGTGACATTTAAAGTGTAAAGAGCTATGACTGGCTACATCATCATCATGAATGACAGTCCTGAAACCAAAAGCAGCAATAATAAAACGAGCAGCCCAGGATAAGACCGTCAGCACCAATCAGTGTCATGCGCATCGTTCTAGTGGAGCACTAAAAGAAGGTCTAGAGAAATCATTTCATCAGTGATGCAATCATTGCAGTCAGACATCAAGAGCAAAGGAAGAAGCACAGCATGTGAGGCAGGCAAGCAATTCCTCAAGACCTATGAGATAGCTCTGCTGCATCTACAGAAATATTAAAAAAGAATGATTACTTCAAAATGGGACAGAAACCTAGAAGGAACTCCAGTGAGGGCTATTAAGCAGTCAACATGTGAGTCTAAATATCAATGTCATGTCATCTGTACCCTCAAGCTAAAGAAGCCTAAGGATCTAAGGACTTCTGGATAACACCTTCAAAACATCCACAGTAAAAATTAACAAACTTGTTCATGAAAAAGCATAATGATAAGCAAAATGGGCATAAATCCAGATATTGCATTTCAGTTCTCAATTACAAGAGAAAAAATTTGTCTATGTTGCTACATATGAAAGAACATCTTCCCTGGTGGTACCCAGAATTTCCTTGAATTTCCTTAATAATGGGTACATATCATTAACCTCTGAGGTCAATATTATGATTGGTAAACATAACACTGACATGGGCAACAGGAGACACTTCCTGGAAGGGGCAGAAAGCTATTAGCCTGAACTTGCTTACAAATAATTAAGTCCTAGAGTAATTTTCACCCACTTTTTAAAAAACATACAATTCAAAAGACTTTGCTACATATTTTGAATAGAAACCAGTGATCTAGTTTGGGCGTCTATTGGGTTGGATTCTAAGTAGACTGCAGGAGCAAGCAATTTCACAGGGATCATTTATCATGTGAGATTACAGATAAATGTGTATAGAAGATGCAGTTATTTATGAGAAATGAAAAATACCACATGTTGTAGATTATAGGCTAGGATGGTCTCAAGAGGACTTGTCTCCTCTCCCTGAATATCAGGCCCCTTTATGTTCCACTAAAACAGGTACATCTATTTATATTCCGCACATACACAGGAACTACTCCAAGTCTCCTAGTTCCCTTCCTAAAGGGTCCAGTAACCTAATGGTTGAAAGTTCTTCCCAATATTCAACTAAAACTCTTGTAAGACAATTTAAATCTTTTCTCTGTTGTGGAAAAGTTGGGGGAAAAGTAGATCATCCCCACATATAATTTTTTTAAAGATTTTATTTATTTATTTGACACAGAGAGAAAGGGAACACAAGCAGGGGGGATCGGCAGGCAGAGGGAGAAGCAGGCTCCCCGCTGAGCAAGGAGCCCAATGTGGGGCTCGATCCCAGAACCCTGGGATCATGACCTGAGCCGAAAGTAGATGCTTAACCGACTGAGCCACCCAGGCACCCCTTCCCACATATAATTTAAAACAAAACTTCAAAACCTTTACTAAAACTCTGTTTCCCATTCATCACAAATTATTCTATATAAATAGAATGGTTCTCAATCCTTTCTGCTCATTAGAATTACCTAAGGAATATCAACTCCCCCCTCAAAAAAAGGACACCTTTGGCCACATTCCAGACCATCCTAGATGTCCTCAAGTTTTAAAAACTCCTCAGGTGATTCTAATGTGTAGCAGGGGCTGAGAATCACTGCCCCAATCTTTCTGTAAAGAAATTTTTCTCCCCAAGCCTTTTAAAAACCTTCAGACTTTTTCAAGGTTCAAATATTGTTTCAAACACTGGACTTAGACTATATTGTATAATGCCATATATAAAACATAGGTGCTTTATAGAGTTGATCAGAAGCATCAATAACGTAAAATTCTGTACTCATGCCCAATTCTCCCAATGACTTCATTGCACCAACACCTTAAACTAGTATCTAACACTGAATCCTATCCATCTCACTCTATTAACAGAACCCAGGCACTGAAGCTTTTTCAAAATCTCTGAATCAGCCTTAATGTTCCTTCTTCATCCTCTACGTCTAATCAACTTCCTAATCGTGTTAGTTCTTGCTTTGAAATGTAGCTCTCACCGATCCTCCTCTTCCATATCCACTCTTATCACCTAACCAGTCTTCCTGCCACTCAGCCCTTCTCAACACATGGCCACTAAATTCATCTTCTTAAAAACAGTGTTTTGATTATGTCTCCCTCCACAGAAAAATGTTCAGTGGCCCCCCACTGCTTACGCTAACAAAATTCAAGTCTTTAAACTATGTAGGCATTTTAGTCCCCAAGTAAAATATCCCAATTTTAACCCAATAAATAACTCCACCTATTAAGATTACTCAGTTTAGCAAAATTCTGCACTTCATACCTAGTTACATCCTACCTATCCATGAGAATTTCCCACCACACTCCAATACAAATTTTCTACTCATTCCGGACCTCCTGTCTTTCATATACATAAAGTTTATTCCCAAATCCAAGCATTTACTCATGCCCTAACATAAACTATACCCCTCTCTTGAAATCCTATGTTCTCTTTTCCTCATCTTTCCAAATTCTACACATTAGTCTGGACCCAGGCTATGAGGCCTTCCCAAAACACTGCAACCACACAGACTACCCCTCTTCCACACAACATATATCATTTGAACCAATTACTCTGAAATATACTGCTTTACACTACTGCTTACCTATTTTATTTGTGTCTCCTCATTTAAATAAAGCTCCTGAAGGCAAAAATCATGTTTTATATGCTTAATGTGTACTGCACAAAAGTAGCTTTTCAGCTTTTAATTGAATTTTTCATTCGCTCCACTCAATGAACATACATAATGCACATAAAATTATTGCCTATCAAAATTATTGCCTATCATACCAATTTCTTCAGAGTAAATTTTGTGAATTTGATTATTTTAATTTTGAGGAGAGCCAGTCTATAATTTAAGTCTCATTAATTCCTACTGAAAGGTAATATAATGAATCAAGTATCTGTGCTAAACAATGTTTCAATGTAGCATAAAGCCAAAAAAATTAAAATTTTCTTTAAAATCTGAGATAGAGTCAAAGTATGGTTATGCATTCATTATACAAATATATTTCCTCTTTATGGATAGAAAAGGGAAAAATGGTATTTCAAGGTTAAATGCCTACAGGAGATAGATAGGTGATATAAATGAGTGAGCCTATGGGAGACAATAGGAAATGGAGGGACACATAGTAAAAGACAGATCCCATGCTCCTTCTCAAGAAGACAGCCAGTTCCAGCCCTGTGGAATGTATGCCCAGAGTGGACAGATACTCTTGATTTTTCCAGAAAAGCCAGAATTTTCAAGAAGAAAAATTACTTAATTATTAAATTAGGAAAAATAGTTGAACATTTCATAAATACTGTATGAGGCAAATGTGAGTCAGGGGGCCATTAGATTTTAACCTCTGTCTTATTATACGAGGTACAAATTAGAAAAGGAAAAAGTTCTTGAAGGTTGATCAGATGTTTAAAGTAAACAACTTCTTGGAAATTTTGTCATCTGTTCTGGTGGCTTTTAGAATCAAGATTGTTCTTGTTTAGCTAAGTTCATTTAGGTGTGTCACACTAAATGCAACAGAACCCCTTCTAACTTTGCTGAATCTCAGGTAACATTTTAAAATAAATGAAATAAATGAAAAGGGATAGTATTAACAAACCAGTTCCTTGAACTTAAGAACCACACTCCTCGTTTTTTAAACAAGTCGGATACAGGTTGTTTAATCATAATTGGCACATATATACATGACAGAAATTTTAACATTTTTGAGATGTCTGAATTTTATAGCATACTAGCCAAAGAAAACAGTCTCAAAACAGAATAGAGTCTACCACTCTAAAAAGTAGCTTACTAACGCTCACAAATGTTGATATTATCATATGACAACTCCATAATGCAACATAAAGATAACTGAAATCTCAACAGGTATGAGCCATACAGAGTTCTGAAAAACAGCAAATACTACTTATCCTGGTAACTTCTTGAGAGTATTCACGTCACAACTTGGAAAAAATAGTAACAAAACTAGACAGTCAGGGTGCCTGGGTGGCTCAGTTGGTTAAGCGACTGCCTTCGGCTCAGGTCACGATCCTGGAGTCCCGGGATCGAGTCCCGCATCGGGCTCCCTGCTCGGCAGGGAGTCTGCTTCTCCCTCTGACCCTCCTCCCTCTCATGCTGTCTCTCATTCTCGCTCTCAAATAAATAAAATCTTTAAAAAAAAAAAAATATTAAAAAAACAAAAAACAAAAAACTAGACAGTCAAAGGATTAAAACAGATTAATAAAGGAATCAGAAAGAGAAGAAGTATGTCACTGGGAAGAACAAACCAATTACACATTTAGAAAAATAAGAAACTACATGAGGAAGAAAAGACAAATTGGGAGAAAAAAATAAACTTGAAATCCATGAGATACAAATAAAAAATACCCTTATATTTATTTGTGTATTTTAACACCAGGTTTTCCTCTGAGAAAGTAAGCAATTCATTCCTGTTTAGGTTATTCCACAAGAAGTACTAGGGAAATAAAATAATAAAAGAGTTGGGGGACTGCTGTCTGAATATTAAAACTTTAGGCAGTATGTAATTACACCTGTGAATTTTTAAAGGAGTACAGCAAGTAGTTTAGAGGCTAGGTGTTTAAGCTCTGGAGTTACACTGAACACAGACATGCCACACACTGCCACTCGCTAGCTATGCATGACCTTGCCCAAGATACTTAACACACTGTGCCTCAGTTGTCTCCTTGGTAAAGCAGCGACAATAATAGTAGCCACCTTGTGGGATGCTGTTAGAATGAGTGGAGATTATATGCATGCAAGCATACACTGCTTACAACAGTGCCTAACACAGAAAGAGTCTTAGATTGATATTAAATATCATTAGTACTCATTATTGTATGGCAAGAGGGAAAACACTGAGATATGGATGCAGAAATGTGGCCATGAGAATGAAGATGATGCATTAACCCAAATCACACATTATTATCTATTTCTGTTTTTTCACATAAATCTACTTCTCCTCATCCAAGATGTTCCCAAGTCTGGTTACTCCATACTTTTGTGTTAAGGGATAATTCCTATCAAATGTTTACATTTATGGGCTGTGTATTATTTGAAAACTTACAGGCCTGCACTACAGTTCACCACCCATTCTTAACCTGTCCATTTTCTGTTTCACCTCCTTCCTCTTTCCCTCAACTCACTCTCAACTTCTACTTCCTATCCTTCTCTCTCTCTTGCCTCATCATCATTGTCTAGCCAGCACACACTCTCCCCCTGTGACCCCACCTCTCTTTTTCTCATCCTTTTTATCTCTTTTCTTTTTCTGTCAGGGAGAAGACATGTCTATTGTTACCAAAGAAAATCCAAATAACAAGAAATATTTCAAAGATGACACCATGACAAACTCAGCTTTAGAGTATATCTTACATAACAGAATATAAGCAGCTGTTTACCCACATTTATACACATGATTACTTTCAAGAGTAAGTTACCTACATTAGTATAGCCAAGCAATGAGCCCAAATGCCTAAGGCCTTACTTATTATCAAAGACTAATACCAGAGAAGAGAAGGGGAAGCAAATAGCCAGACTGGCTGATCCAAGAGGACAGATGACTCAATGATTAATTAACAACTTGACTTCCATCAATTCTAATTGGATTATAACTAAATTCCCAGTATTGATAAAACTGGGAGACAGAAGTCTCCAGATTCTTTTTATACTAGGATTGCAACTAGCTCCTCCCTAGAGTTGTATAATAACACTGACCACCCAAAGACCTGTGTATTAACACAATAGGTACCAAAATGCCACAGCTCAAATGGAAGGGAGTCATATTATGCACCAGAGAAGTGCACTACACTTCTCCGTGTCTGTAAAGATACATGTTCATATTAAGAAAGGAAATTGGAGGAAAACAAGAAAAAAAAGATGAACAGGCTCTTAACCTCACGTAGAAAGAAAATAAATATTCCGAACTTGGCAGAAGTCTGTAATGGAGCTTCTTAATTTAGGGAGAAAAAGCAAAAGAAAAATATTACACTTCTATTGTTTCTTGCATTTATATTGCAGTTTGCATGATTCAAACTTGAAATAAAGTTAAACACCTATGTTTAAGAATATTAAGTCAAAAGACATAGTTGGAAATAGGCATGTATTACTAGAACTCAAGCATCCATCTCTGACAGATATCTGCTGAACCTGTTATTATAGACATTACATAGAGACCTCGATGAATGTTTCTCCTCTTTTTCTTCTACCTTACCCCCCTCCCAACACTTTCTCCTCCTTACTGGCTTTTTATTTTATGGTCAGAGGTTAAACTGCTAACCCTTCACCTTCCAGGAAAGTTTTTTTTTCCTCTCTCATAAAAGGTTTTTCACCGTGTGCAGCAGTCGGATTAGCCCCTCTCCTCGAGAACAAAAGCTAGATCTTTGTCTTCGTGGTTTGGGCACAGAGCCCCTACATCAGAGGAAGCTGCTCTACTCCACATGCACAATAACAATATTGTGAGGCCCCACGAAAGCCTGGCCTCTCAGTGTCTAGACTCTCATCCAACCAGCTCACTGAAGAGAAAATCCTGTCAGGCACTCAGCTGAAAATTCACTAAGGTATCCTGTTGAGAACCTGATGAAGATGTTATTTGACCATACGGTAAAACTTTCCATTGTTTAACATAAAGATAAGAGAAAAACTTTTGGAACTCAATGCTTTAACAATCTTGGTCACGAATTCACACATGGGTCAGTAAATGTATTTACTATCATACAACCCCTCCCTCTATACACTCTCTTAAAATAATACACAGGCTTATTTATGACATTCTAATCTCTTGCATTTAAAAATTTGCCTAACTAAAGGATACATTCAAAATATTACAATAGATTTTTTATTTTTTTTATTTTTTATTTTATTATTTTTACATTCACTAGTTCTCATCAGAAATTTTACTACTGTATCACTGAAGGAACTGGCTGAAAGAAAACTCATATCTTTTCACATTTCATGATACTTATCTATTTTACAAGTTTTTAAATATTGAACAAAGGAGAAATAGTAAACCACAAAGCATGTATTTGATTAAAATTTAGAAATGGAAGTATAATGGTACATGAACCAAACCACACTTACAAAAACCATCTGTAAATTTTTTTAAACCTGTAAATATGAAATACATAAGACAAATTTATATTTGATATCATAACAATAAAAGAAGAATTCTCTCAAGCATGTTAAATTATGGGTGAGTTCATGAATATTTACAATGGCTGAGCAGAGGATTGCAGTTTTTAAAATATACATAATCTTAAAATTCACATCTATGACAGCAACCAATGTTGAAAATTATTAAGACTACATTATATATGATTAAAACTACATTAAGTAAGCTCATATTGAAATCTGAAAGTGAATGCACAAAAATAGATGTTTTTATATTACTGGTATGAAAAAAGAATAATCTTTTTACTTTTTTCAAAATTGTTCATAACACACTCCACTGATAATTTAAAAAATAGAAGAAACTGCAGAATAAAAATGGGTAGCAACTAATGAGAGGTGTGTTATCACTTGTATAAAAAATTAAGGAATAAATAATTTCTGTTATAGCCCATAGAGCAATATAAACTGCCCAAATTTTAGGAGAAATACAAATGTGCTTTTTTGGAAAGATGATTATTAGCCTCACAACTTCAAGAGATCATGACCAACAAGTTTAACAAAAGAAATATATTTATTCTTGGGGTATATCCTATGCTCAATGTACAATGAGTATTTAGACCTTTATTAATTTATAAAAATATTACTGGAAATTATAGGTTGGAATAACTGTATAGGAACCCTCCCTCTAGAGTTCATCAGCTACAAATTAGTACTTTTATTGAATTTGAGTAGTGAAAATTTGGATTTACAGAGAACCAAAGATATTATCTAATCTAATCCACTCATTTTGAGCCTCAAGAAGATTAAATGGTTTGCCCAATTCTTATATTTTAAACTGAAGTGATAAATTCTATATATGTCATAGATATTATCCCTGAAATGACTGATGATAAATTTGTTACTGTAACCCTTCTCTACAGATGCCCATACTCCATGCCCGTTGTACTGGAATGGCTATTCATTAGCTTCAACACTCCACTGATCTCGTATACTTTTCTGTTTTCCATGTTTTTGTTGTACCACTCATTCTGAAAACAGCCTCCTCTTTTTTGTAACCGTATACAGCATATACCCAAGCCTCTATTCTTATGAATGTCTGAGACTTATTTCATAAATGAGATTTCTCAATAGTAGCATTCATGCATGACATCAAAAGTCTGTTGCCACTTCTCTTGATAACCACTCAAGACTGTCTATTTACACATTTAAAGGCCTATTATCAGTCTAAATCATCCTTGGTCTTTTTCGTTATATGATAATATTAGCTATTCTTAGCCCTTGCCCACCCCTAATCATATCCCAGTTGTTCCAATAGGGGCCTATAAGACACACTGCCCTTCTCCTGCAACCAGGTATCAGGCAGCATATCAATGTAACTGCAACTTCTTCCATAGAGTAGTGGGATTCAGACTCAGTCAACTGCCTGTGTTCAAGTAGCTGGATCTATGCACCACCATAGTCCTATTCCTTAAGACAATTACTTCAAACTTGCAGATACGTAACAGTAACCTGGGAAACTTTTTCAAAAATGGAGATTCCATTCCTACTTCCCTTTTCCCATAAAAATAATCTAAAGTATGCCCCAGGAACCTGATTCCTCAATCAACGAATCAGTAGCACGGGCTCCACACTCAGCAGGGGGTCTGCTGGACCCTGCCTCTCCCTCCCTCTCCCTCAGTCCCTCTCCCGCCCCGTACTGTCTCTCTCTCAAGTAAATAATAAATCTTTTTTTTTAAAGGTCTGTCTTCCTTCTTTTGTTCAGTTATGTACCTCCCTTCAGTCTCGGTAGAGCTGAGTTTTCCAATCACCTCGTCTTTGAAGAAATAAAGTATTACTTAGCTCTAATGTCACAATTCCCAGTATTCTGCTGAAATAGCATTAGAAGGGAAGACATGATATATGGATACTAACTTGAAGAGTGCCTAATCCAGCTCATTCTCTTCCAGCAGGATGATTACTTCCATATAATTTATCTTCTCCACTTAACATTCCCCTTCAATTGCTTTTATACTAATTTCTCTGATGCCTGTTTATTACATTTTCTCTTTTCTCTGATCCAAGAAGAACCAGCAAGCATGAATACCCACTGTTATGTAATAGGAAAAAGAGAAGTATCTAATATAATTACAATTGGAGGAGATTTCATGACAAATTATTTTGAAACAATGCTGATTTTTTTTTTAAATGCTGAGTTTAAGGTGCTATTTTTCTCATTTGGACTTATAAATCTTTTCCTTTCAAAACCAAAAATAACAACATTAAATCTACAAAGGTAGTGACAGCCCAGGTCACAATAATTCCCTCTTTCTTGGCAGCTGAAGCCCATACCCAGGGTGGGGACCCAGTAGCCACATCCATACTTGGTAATGCTGACCCCAGGCCAGAACTGAATAAGCCAAAACATGAGCTAATCTGGACCAGGCTCTCTTTCATAGAATTTGGATTGTGAAGTTAAGAAACACACAAAATGGGAAATGCTAATGCAAAAATCACTTTTTTGGCAGCAAGATGACAGAAGATCTTCAGAACTACTGTGGTAACTTTATTTCCAAAAATTATTTGTCCTATATATGTAAGTTACCATGTCTTTTTCTCTAACCAAAGATATGGAATGTTGAAGTACTGCTTTTACAATCCATAAACAGGACATCTGCTTCTAGCCAAGAGAAAGTAACAAGGACTGGATTTACTTTCCATCTTTAACAAATGAAAATCTGGAAGAAAATATGAAACAATTCTCAGACATCAGTCAGGGCAGGACAGTGATCCCGGACAGAGAGAAAACAAATAAGATAAACCTTACAATTGTTCCCAGCTCAGTCTGGAGACTTTCCAGTGTGTAGCACAAGGAGAGAAAACCCAGGCAGAACCAAGTGATCTCCCTGAGATGAGGAGATGGATTTTGGAGGCTGAGAGGCCAAGGCAGCTAAAGTACACAGAAGGAGTACTGGAGAAGAGAAAGCTGCACAGAAATAGAGCTCTGAACATCTGCGGCAGGCCACCACCCTCCCCAAACTCCCCCATCCTGCCCAAGTCTTCAGTGGAGTGCTGATCAGTGGACACATATGAGGAAACTACCCAAGGCTGGGGAAAGGAAATGCACTCATCATATTTAAGAGGAGAGACCATATTCTGGGTCATAAAGCAAGTCTCAATAGATTTTAAAGGATTCAAATCATATGTCATCAATTCTCTGGAATTATATTATCCAAAATATAATGAAAAGATCATTAGAAACTCCCTTAAATATCTGGAACTGAAGTAATATTTTTCTAAATAACCCATGGGTCAAAGAAGAAATCAAAAGGCAAGCTAGGTATAGATATCTGAACTAAATAAAAATGAAAACTGATAAATTGAACTTTATCAAAACTAAGAACTCTTCTCTGTAAAAGAAACTATTAAATTAAATTATGAGAATGAAAATACAAGACACAACTGGAAAAAAAAAACCCTGCAATCCAACAAAGAAGTTATATCCTGTGTGTGTGTGTCTGTGTGTTATATAAAAACTCCATAAACAAAAGATTTGAATAGAACTTACACCAAAGAAGATACAAAGATGGACAAGAAGCATATGAATTCATTCTTTTTTTTTAAGATTTTATTTTTATACTTAAAAATCTCTACACACAATGTGAGGCTCAAACTCACAACCCCAAAATCAGGAGTCACATGTCCTACCGACTTAGCTAGCCAGGCGCCCCCACATGAATTCACTCTAATAGGACATAATCGAGTTTCCAAAATGCTTCCACCAATTTCTGAGAAATCAGACCTTCATCTGAAAATGAGAATGTGTAATGTGCTAGAATATTGCTAATAATTCTATTCAATTACCCTAAGGAATTTGTACTATCAAATTTTATTTTATATAAGCAACTCAAAGAATATTTATATATATATATGTATACATGTAACTACATGTTTACACACATACACACACACACACACCAATATAACATTATCAGGTAAATAGCATCTGAAATCAAATCCAACTTCATAACTGAAAGAGCATATGAAGGAATTATGTATGTTCTCACATATCCACATATATATGATTAACCAGCATATATATATAGATAGATTAACCATCATATATATGTAGATATATGAGAACATACCTAGTTCTTTTATCAGAGTCTATATTTTTTCCAAAGACCCTGATTTCCATTGGGGAACTATGTGGTACCAAGAACATTACACTACTCCCAACTCCAGGAATGGAGTCCATTCCAACAGAACATAACTGAGTCTACAAATGTTTCTATCAATTTCTAGGAAATCAAACCTTTACTTCTAATTACAATGTATAATGTCCTAAGATATTGTTAAATAGTTCTATTTAATTGAACTTGTGTTTGATTCAGGGTTGGGCACATAACTTAATCATGAGTACCAGAGAAAAAAGTGTGGAATTTTCATTAAATTGATCAAGGTGGGTCTCACTAAGAATGAGCAAAAAGTTGCAGAAAGTAATTAGTCGTGCAGGTATCTTGGGGAAGAGCATTATAGAGGCAGAGCAAACAAAAAGTGCATAGGCTTAAAGAAGAGCATTTCTGATGTGTTCCTGGTGCAGAAAGGAAACCAATCTGGCTACAGTTGAGGGAGGAAGAGGAAGGAATGGTAGAGATCATAAACATAAAAAAAGGGGACTTGAACCAGATTGTGGAGGACCATGGTAGATCCCTGGAAAGTTTTTCATTTTTATTTGAATGATTTGAAAAGTCAGAGGGATGGAAAAAAGAGAACAATGAGCAGGACACTGCATAGAGAAAACTGATTCTTGAAAAGCTGAGGTTTGGAAATTGAGGTTGTGAACGAATTTCTATTACTATATCCAATGTGTCATGCTATATATTGTGTGAACTCCCAAAAGTAAGATAAAATCCTTGTCGTCAGTGAGTTGATAATCTAGATGAAGAACCAAAACACAAATACACTTAAAATGACAGAATGTTTTAACTGCAAGGAGTCTTAGGACAGTTAGTCTATACCTTTTGTTTGACCAAAGGAATTTAAGCCAAGAAAGGGGAAATGATTTATGCAAGGTTGTATAACTAGTTATTGGTTCAAACAGAACTAAAAATAAGTTCTCTTAGATTCGATGTCAAGCAAAGCAATGTTACAAAGGATGAGCTGAAGAAAAGACTACATTTATAAAGCACTTCTGCAAAACATAAACATTTATCACATCCACTTGCTGTTACAATTTCCAAAGAAACCAGCTGCTCAGCCTGCCCCAAAGATTTGCCCTGCAATTCTAAGGGAAGGAGTGAAAGGCAAAGCTGATACCTATGTTGATAAGTAAATCCAATGGATCAAAAGATAAAGAGCTTTCTGTATTCTGATAAAAAAATAAAAGCATTCAAAGTTTTTCATATAAAGACTGTATTTTCTCTCTAACAAAGAAACTTTGTTTTCTGGAATTTCACAAGGCTACAAAGAAAAGGAATAAGGCAAGTAAATCATTATCCTATGTGCTGATAGAGCAAGCCTCTTCTCAAATCAAGTACAAACATCCCTGGCTGGTGGAAAATAACATGTCGTGCCAAAAAGCCCTCTCACTGAAGTAGTAGTACTTCTGAAATACTCTGAGATAGAGTAACCAATATAACTCAAGAACATATTCCAAATAGTCAACATTTCCAACTCAATCCAACTAAGAACATATTATCCAAATAAGTACATAAGGTGATTACAATGGTGCTGTCCTTATTGATATATATTAATAAAATAAATAATCATTAAAGCAGTTTTATACCATTAACACAATTTAAAGTAGATTCTAATGTTAGAATACTAATATCTACAGTAGAACAAGTCTAATATGAGAATGTGTCAATATACAATCCTTAACAAATTTTTACATAATCGTTTAAACCCAATTTATCAAAATGACTATTTAAAATAAGTAACTATGGACTGAAATAACACCAAAAAAATACTTTTTATGCCTTTACTAAAGAGTTTACTATTAAAAAACCTTCCAGCATAGTTTCAAATACTTAGCGATCACACAGGTAAAGTTTACAACTCTACTGCTTACGCATCAGATTAAGAATTTAAATTTTCAGTTTCATGATCCCATGTATAAATCAAAGTACATCAAATGGACATAAACTGTACATACTCAAAAATAAATAAATAAAGCTAACTTGGAGACCCACACATATGGTATGTAGAAAAAGCACTAAGCTTTATTCAGAGACCCAATTTTCAGTCCCAGGTCTGCCACTTCATAGCTTTGGAACCTTAAATATGAACACTGCAATGAGCTTTCATTTCCTCATCAGTAAAATGGGGATAGCTATTGAACCTAACATAGAGAGTTGTTGAGAAATTCAAAAGTAACTTAAAAGTGATGTGTGTAAAATTCCTTTCTCACACGTGAATTACTATATAAATTTAAATTATATACAGAAATGTTAAATATAATACAATGGCACTATGTCGAGTCTCAGTAAAAAGCAGTCCAAACACAGCAGTCTAATTTTTACTAATTTCCCTAGTGATTTCTTTTTCTTTCAAAAAACTCAGCAACAGTTCATAAAAAGTTTTATGTTAGCAACTTTAGGCATATGCTTACACAGAGGTACTATAAACCAATCTGTCATATAACATCCTCATTCTCATCATTATCAATAACAACATCAAGAGACAACATTTTTGTGCTTCAGTATAAACTTTGTACTTCAGTCTCATATTTCTACTATCTGTTTTGTGGAACATATTTATTGAGTATCTACTTATATAATAGTCTGAAGAATAAAAAACAGTAGAAAAAATAAGATCTATGACCTTAACAGTCTGGATACCATAATATCATATATGCATAAATATTTCAATTAAAGTGATACCGAGACTTCCACTTTTGGCCATGAGGCAGTAACAGGTACAAACTAGCCAGCCCTCCATAAACAATGTGAAATAAAACTGTAAAAAAACATTTGAAACTAATGGTTTTAGATGTTGGGCAATTGGCAAAACAGGACTGTGGTCCCTAAGAAAAAGAAAATATACAAAATGAACAATACATGAACTTCTCCCTGTCTTTCTGTCTGGAGGCATTTTTAAGACCATAGCACATAAGCAAAGAACAGCAGTTTTGCTGAGCAGAGAAAGAAGAGAATAAAGTTGGGGGATGCAGCAAAATTGGGGGCGCTAGAATACCAAGTACAAGAAACTCCAGAAATATACATAAGGGTCATATTAAATCTTTAGCCAAACACTAAATGCACATGCCCAGAGTGACACTCTAAAAAACCTGGCAGTGAGTAGCTGAATGGAGATTCTGGAGGTCACATAATACTGAGAGATATAGCACATAGATAAAACTACACTGAACACCCAGGGAATTCAACTGAGACTACCCCAGAAAGGGCACACTGTTGAGAGATAATCCTAGGGGTCCCTCAACTTTCTTCACCTCTTGAGAGCAGAGGCCTTGACCAGGTTTTGTTCCAAACTATCTTTTCCAGGATGTTTGATTAATAAGGCACATAATCACTAAAACATTTTTAAACAATTAATATTATACTAATGTGATTAAAGCAAACAGACTTGGAAGACAGAGGCGGTCTCCAACCAGAGCAAAGGGCACATTAACTTACAGCCTGGGAAGATAGAGGATTTCCCTCCAGGAGCAAAGGGGAGGCATGCTTACTGCACACTGCATACTATTTGGGTCCTCTAAGCTCAGAGTTCCTCTCCTATAATATGACCAACTGCATTACCAGGCATCCATGTAGGCCCACCCACACTACCTTCATATAATTTAGGGACAAAGAAAACTGAGACAAATATACTGATGTTCATGTTGCTGAATGCACCATATGTGATATCTGACAGCATCCATGAAAGTTTAACAAGCTAACTAATTATTATTTAAGTAGGGTAAAATCTCAGACAGTTCTTCTGTCTGTCTCCCTGTACAGTTCTTCTGAACATATACCTTGGAAGTAAAATATTCTAGGCCCACCCAAACAAACATTAAAAACAAATCTAGAAAGGATCAAGCTGATCCAACAAAAAAATTGATTGCCCACGAAAACAAAAAACATTTACTAAAAGAAAATAATAAATTGTAAACTGCCAATAATATGATCTCCACAGTATTTACCATATAATCAAAAGCTATCACACATGCACAGATGTAGTAAAATGTAGCCCATAAGTAGGTGGGGAGAGAACAGTGCATAGAAACAAACTCCAAAATGAACCAGATATTAGAAGATAACAATTTTAAAAGAGTTATATAGGAGGCAGATGACCCTCCGAAGATATCTATGTCTTAATCCCTAGAACCCATCAATATGGTAGGTAATGTGGCAAAGGCGAAATAAGGGTGCTAATCAGCTGACCTTACCATAGGGAGAGTATCCTGGATTATCCAGGTGATTCCAATGCAATCACAAGGATCCTCAGATGTGAAAGAGGGAAGCCTAAGTGTCAGTGTCAGAGTGAAAATGGGAGAAGTTCGTCATTGCCACCTTTGAAGATGAAAGGGGGCCATGAACCAAGGAATGCAGGCAGCCTCTAGAAGCTGGAAAAAACAAGAAAACGTTATCTGCTAGAGCCACCAGAAAGAAACACAGCCCTGTTAACACAGTGATTTTAGTTCAGTGAGACCCATTTCAGACTTCTAGAACTATAAGATAATAAATTTGTGATGTTTCAAGCCACAATGTTTGTGTTAATTTGATATAGCACCAAGAAGAAACTAATATGAGTTATTAAAAATATGTCTATGACTTAAAGGAAGGCAAATGAGTGAACAGAGAAAAGAATCTCAGTGGAAAAATAGAAACTACAAAAAAGAACCAAATGGATAATCTAGAAATGAAAAATATATTATTTGAAACAAAAAATTCACTGTATAGGCTTAACAACAGATTGGATATTACAGAATAAAAGATTCTGAATACAGAATAATTAAAATTATACAAACTGAAGCACAGAGAGAAAAAATACTGAGAAATATAAAACAATTTCTGCGATTAGTGAAACAATTTAACATACATGAATTGTAATCCTAAGGGGAAAAGAGTAGAGGGGAGGGTGATCAGAAAAAGTTTGAAAAACATAATGGCTGGGCACCTGGGTGGCTCAGTTGGTCAAGCATCTGCCTTCGGCTCAGGTCATGATCGCAGGGTCCTGGGATGGAGTGCTGCATCAGCCTCCCTGCTCAGTTTCTCCCTCTCCCTCGGCAGCTCCCCCTGCTTGTGCTCTCTCTTGCTATCTCTCTCTTGCTATCTCTCTCTCTCTCTCTCTAATAAATAATTAAAAATCTTTTTAAAAAATACAACATAAAGGTCAACAATTTTCTGAATCTGAATACACACACACACACATCCAAAGAGCTCAACAAAGCCCTAGGCAAAATAAGTGTAAAGAAAACTAAATCTAGGCACATAATAATCAAATTTCTTAAAACCAAAATAAAAAGAAAAAATCTTAAAAGCCAGAGGGGAAAAAAGATATATTACCATATAGAGGGATAATGACTAAAAATTTCTGCTGAGATTGCATCAAAAACTTTGCAAGCCAGAAGATAATGGAGCAAAATCTTTAAAATGCTGAAAGAAAAAAAACTATCAAATTAGAAGTCTATTTCCAAAAAAATTATCCTTCAAAATAATAATGACATTTTCAGATAAACAGAAGCTCGGAGAAGTTTTCACTAGCAGACCTGACCTACAATGAATATTCAGTTTCTCAGGCTAAAAGAAAATAATATGAGATATAAATTCAAATCTATGTAAAGGAAGAGTGCCAGAGATAACAAAAATGTAAGTTAATACAAAAGGCTATTTTTTATATTTTCTAATTTCTTTAAAAATTGTTTAAACAACAATAATAGCAATTTATTATGGGGATTATGACCTATGTAGGAATAAAATGTATGACAGGAATAGCACAAAGGATGGGAAGGAGATATAATTTACTGTTGGAAGGTTCTTATAGTGGTGTACTTTTAATTTATGGTAGACTGACAATTTAATAATGTCTAATGTAGAACCACTAAATTTTAGAGCCACTAAAAACAAAGCCAATAGGAGAGAAAGGTATAAGATGCTTTTTTTAAAAAAAAATTAATATAGAAAAATGTAGGCAGAAAAAACAAAAAAAACAAAAAAATGTTTAAATCCTTAGAGTATAACTGGAAAACAAACAGCAAGATGACAGATTTAAATCTAAACATATCAATAATTACATTGAATGTAAATGTACCATTCTAATTAAAGACAGCAACTGTCAGGATAGAAAAGGAAAACCCAAATATATAGGTATTAAATATAGATAGTTTAGAAAAAAAAATGGAAAAAGAATTTCATGCAAACATTAATCATGGGAAATGTAGGGCAATTTTATCCCTTAAACAACGTAAACTTAAAAAGCATTACCAGAGACAAAGAAAGAAATTCTATATGTTAGAAGGGGTGGTTCACAAAGAAAACATAATCAAAAACATGTATGCACCTCATAACAGAGCTTCAAAATACATAAAGCTAAAACTAGCTGAATTAAAGGGGGAAATCAACAAATCCATAATTACAGTTGAAGATGTTAATATTCCTCTCCCAGAAACTGAAAGAAATAGACCCAAAAAATTCAGTAAAGATATGAAAGATGTGAAAAACTATCAATTAACTTTACCTAACCAGCATTTATACAAGATCCAACAAGCACAGAATACATACTGTGTTCAAGCACTGAATATAGCACCAAATATAGACCATACTATGGGCCATAAAAAAACCCTTATATATATATATATTTTTTTTTTTTAGATTTTATTTATTTATTTGACAGAGAGAGAGAGAGAGAGAGAAAGAGTATAAGCAGTGGGAGTGGCAGGCAGGGGGAGAGGGAGAAGCAGGCTCCCCACTGAGCAGAGAGCTGCTCAATCCCAGGACCCTGCTCCGCAGGGAGTATGCTTCTTCCTTTCCCTTTGCTCCTCCCTCTGCTCATGCACGTGTGCTCTCTCTCTCTCTCTCTCAAATAAATAAAATCTTTAAAAAAAAAATCAGCAGAGTCTGCATTCTAGGAGCTGAATACAGACTGTACTCAGTCAGCAGCTAGGCTTAGGCAGCAGCTGTGTGACTGCATTAGGGACTGGAAGCAAGACTGGCAAGGGAAGTGGGCTGGGTGGAATCTGTTGGGTCTAAGAGAGATTATAACCACAAATAATACTAGTAGTAGAGCAAGAAATCCCCTGCTCACCTTTCATGTTCAAGCATTGTTTGAAAAGCAGCACTTAACAGTTACTCAACACACCTGGCCTTTATTGAGGGTACACAATATGCCAGGCATTGTGATAGGTCCTTTTACTGGTATCTAATTTGGTTTAACCACAAACCTGAGAGAATGATAGGATTTTTCTCATTTTATAAGAGACTCCAGCATAAATTACAGAATTCAGTCTAGAAGTCAAAACTTCTGACTCCCAAGTCCAAGGGCCACCAGCTACAACACAGCTGCCTTGAGATATTTGAGGCACACAAAACCGGACAGAAATGAACAAGGTTGATTCAGAGTTGTTAGTCAAAGATGGGAGTGGGAGTTTATTTAAAAGTCATTCAAAACTGCTATACAGGGGCACCTGGGAGGCTCAGGGGCACCAGGCATCTGACTCTTGGTTTCAGCTCAGGTCATGACCTCATGGGTCATGGAATGGAGTCCCAGGTTGGGCTCCGCACTCAGCGGGGAGTCTGCTTGATTCTCTCTCTGCCTCTCTCCCCACTCACATGCTCTCTCTCCCTCTAAAATAAATAAGTAAATCTTTTTAAAAAGAGAGAGAAAACTGCTATACAGAAGCAATGGCAAAATGAAGTTTAAAGTCCCTGTCCTAAATGAATTTACAAAGTAGCTGGGAACAAAAACAATGATCATTAAAGGTGCTGCTTTAAAAAAAATCAATAACAATATATTAGAAAGAATCCCAGATATTTAGAAATTAAGTACCACATCTCTAAATAAACTGTGAATCAAGAAAGACATCAGAGGAAAATTAGAAAATATTTTCAACCCCATAATAATGAAAACATATTATGTCAAAGTTTGTGAGACACAGCTAAAACAATACTTAAAGGAAAATTTTATACATTTATGATTATATTAGGGAAAAAACAAAGGTTTAAAATTCAATGGTCTAACTTTCCACATTAAGAAGCTACAAGAAATTAAATCCAAAATAAGAAGAAGAAGAAAATAAGAGAGAAGATATCAACGAAACAGAAAATGAACAAATAATGGGGAAATCAACAAAATCCTAAATTGGTTCTCTGAATATATCAATGAAACTTGTAAACCCCTAGCTAGAATGATCAAGAAAAACAAGAGAGAATATATAAATTACCAACACTGAATGAAAACAGGGGGTTATTACCACAGATCTTGCAGAAATTAAAAAGATAATTTAAAAATATCATAAACAGCTTTGTGCAAATATATTTTACAATTAGATGAAACAGGGTAATTCCTTAGAGATGAAAATTACCAAAACTAATGCCAAAAAAATCTCATAGCCATTTATCTGTTAGAGAAAATGAATTCATAATTAAAATTTTCCTACTTAAAAAATTCCAGGCCCAAGTGGCTTCACTGGTAAATTCTCATCAAACATTTAAGAAAAAAAAATCAGGGGGCACCTGGGTGGCTCAGTTGTTAAGCGTCTGCCTTCGGCTCAGGTCATGATCCCAGGGTCCTGGGATCGAGCCCCGCATCAGGCTCCCTGCTGCGCGGGAAGCCTGCTTCTCCCTCTCTCACTCCCCCTGCTTGTGTTCTCTCTCTGTGTCTCTCTCTGTCAAATAAATAAATAAATAAATCTTAAAAAAAAAAAGAAAATAGTATCAGTATAATTCAATTAATTTGATTTTCCCTGTATCCTAATAAGAATATAATTGTAACAAAGCTGACCTATATCAGAAATATGTTTAAAATGCTAACTCCTGATTTCTTCCTTAGGTTCAGATCTTTGGCAAAAATACCCAAAACAGAAACTATAAAAAAAGACTAATTTGACTAGAAAAAAAAAGTTAAACTTCTAAATGAAGAACATCATAAACAGAATTAAAAGATAAATGTTAAATTGGAAAATATCAATATTTAATAATTGGTTGATATGGATAAAATGAAAGTCTTTATCAAATGTACAAAAGACAAAAACAGGAACTGCCTCAAAGAAATAATAATACCAACATGAAATAATGGCCAATTTTCTTAACCAATCATAAATATAAATTTAAGCATGATAGGCAAAAACATTTTCAAAATCTCTGGAAAAAGCAAAATTGTAGAGACTATAAAAAGATCAGTGGATTCCAGAGGTTGGGCCAGGGGAAGAAGGGATGACTAGGCACAGCATAAAGGATTTGGGGGGGTTTTGAAAGTATTTTGTAAAATACCATAATGGTAGATACATGTCATTATACATTTATCAAAACTCATAGAATTTGTAACACTGAATGTGAACTGTAATGTAAATTACGGACTTTGGGTAACAGTGATATGTCAGTGTAGGTTCATCAATTCTAACAAATGTACCACCACTCTGGTAGGAATGTTGACAGTGGGGAAGGCTGAAAGGTGGGAAGTAAGGGAGATATGGGAACTCTGTAGTTTCCACTCAATTTTGCTATGAACCTAAAACTGCTCTAAAAAATAGTCTATTTTTTCAAAAAATACAAATAAGACTTCAAAGACTAAGTTGGAAAAATATGAATTATTTTAATAATACTCTAATAGTGACTGTATGCCTGTTATGATGATGTTTTGGATGTGCTGAGTTGAATAAAATATATCAGTATTTTTAAAAAGAGAATACCTAGTATTGTTGAGAACTGCAGTATACAAATGCTCTCTTGCACTAGTTATAATATATACCTTTTTGTATGAAAATCTGCCAATACATATCAAAAGTCCAAAAATGACACTCTAAGAATTTATCCAAAGTAATATAAGTGTAATGAGATGTACGCATAGTAGGCCCATATGGTGGAATTCTAGGTAGGTAGTAAATCCAATGAAGTAGACTCCTATTTTTACACATAAGAAGATGTTTATGATAAACTATCAATTGGTAAAGGTCAAATTATAGGACATTATGGACAGAGAGTCAGCTTAGGAATATGTACATAATATTAATGCACACATATTCATAGAGAAATGTGTAATGGGTTGTTCAACACAATATTAACCATGATATTCTCTGGGTGATCAGATTTAAAGATTTTTAGTCTCTTCATATTATTTGCCTCTTTTACTTGAATTTTTTACAATAGGCCTGGATCTCTTTTCCTAAAACATACAGGTATTTATACTCACAAACATACATAGACACACATTGACAGTCTTTGGCTACTCTAACTTACCTTCCAATTTATTCTGGCAAGGACAAAGTTCATCATACCTAAAGAAATAATTCACTTGATTCTGTAATTTGGGGCAAGTTCCTCAATTTATGCTACTTATCTCATATAAAATCAAGCTGTACTGGAAAGTGAGTTTTAGAGTTAAAGTCTTGGTTCAAGTCTGCATTTATCTGAACCTGTTCACTTCACTTTTCTGTGCTTCCGTTTCTTCAAATATACAATGATAATACTGGTATCCACCCAGTGATAAGACTAATAGGAGGATGAAACAAATAATTCATGTGGAAAATACTTTCTGAAATACTTTCCAAATAATGAATATTAGTAGTTGTAGTATATTGTAAAACAGAAACATATGAAATGGTACAGGACACCAAAACAATGAAAAAAGAAAAAAAAAACAGAGTTTTTAAAATGGTAAAAAAGATTAGTAAAAGGGAAATACGTAAATAAATGTACTAAAGAAAGAAAATGAGCTTAAACTAATAAGAATTTCCATTTTTAAAAAAGTAACCATTGAATAGACTGCCCAAAAGAAAAAATAATAAGTAAAAAATAATAAGTATAAAAAGTAATAATAACTTAGACAAATACAGAATAAAAACTTTGAACATAATTCACATGTTGATACCTAACGTATTTGAAATATAAGTTCCCTTATATCTTTTAAAATTCTTAATAAGATGAATATAATACTTGGCCCCTGACATCAAAGGAACTTAGAGCTACTCCATAAAATAAGCATTATCATCATTCATTAGCATACATTCATTTAAATGCCTGCTAAACACAAAGCACTATGCTAGGCATATAGAATTCAAAAGTATATGTGATATTACTTCTTGCTTTTTGAAAAACTGACATTTGAGGAAGGAACTGGAGTACCAACACAAACATAAACTCAATTATGAGAACTGGGACACGTGGCAAAGGGTACAAGAATGGAATTAGAGCCCAGGAATAAGACAGATGCTGAGTCATCACACCTGTATCTAAGCTGCATTAGCAGCAAGAACAACTGGATGCTACACAGAAATGGATCTGAATTCCTCCTGTTCTGGGCATGATTGGGCCAGGGAACTAGAATTACTTACTTACAGGCATTACTTCACTGGCAATAATATATTAAACATTAAATAAGTTGTCATTCAGTACACCACCTGGTCAATGCTGGGTTCCTACTGAAATGCTGCCAAAACTGACAGGAAGAGGAAGCCATCAGGAAATAATGGCTGTCTCTATCAGCTTGACACTTGAGTTCATGCACGCATTAATTTATTTAAAAAAAAAAAAATTGAAGGGGTATTTTTTTAATGACCTGGAGAGCTTCCCCAAAACTGTAAGCAAGTAAGTAAGTAAATAAATAAATAATAAAAATAAACGGACAAAAAAGCTTAGTAAAACCAAAGAGCAAAGTAAAACTTTATCAGATCTGGTTATAATTATTGGACTCTCAAGCATTCAATCTTTTACTGAGAGTAGCAGTTACAGATGGGGCTTGGAAAGAGTCCAAAATCTAACAAATTTAATAAGTCCTATATATGTTTCTCTCTTACCAGATTATAAATTCCTTAATGGCTGGGACTAGTATCAAGTCTGCATTCCTTTAAGCATCAAGAATGACTTTTTATACATCTGGATGGATCAATGGGTAAAAGAATGGACAAACAAACCATGAAACAGCAAATAGATGCATGTCACTGAGATTGAAATTTTAGTAGAATACTTTGAATGTTTGTGAAACTAACTGGCTATTAAAGACAGGCTTGGGGAATGTAGAAATGACACAGAACGTGAAGGTGACTAGAAGGGAGAAAGAAGCAGTGATCACTACAACATGGCCTCCACAGCAGAAAGGAGGAAGAAAAAGCATACTGAGAAATAATATAAGGGCCAGGAGGAAGAGCTAACAACAACAAAAAAGAATTAATGGAGAAAACAGACAGACAAAACAAGGAAAGACATTAAAAGTAAATAGAGCAATCAATATTGAGAAATCTAAACAGAACCAATAGTCGTGTGCCTCTTCAGGGCAGAAGATATGCTTTTTAAAAATCTTACGTTAGGGATTTAACAATGGTTCTCTCAATAAAAATAACATGTGCTCACAAATGCAAAAGAGAACTGGCATTATTAAAAAGTTAAACACAGTATAGTACAACCTTACCAACTGACTTCCAAAACATATGGGAAAAGAGAGAGAAACATTAAGAGTTATATTAGCCATTAAGTTAAAAAAATAAATAATTGTACACAATTTGAAAATGAAAGAAAAAGTTTGATGACAAATATTTTTTACTTGTTCCAGATAGAGGTCAAGGAAAAGCTTATATAGATGTAAATTAGTTTTAATTTCTTATAAAATTTGTATAGCATTTTACAATTTGTCATTTTTTCCACATATACTCTCACATGACAATGTGAAATGGTTATGTTTATTAAATCCAAATTATAGATGAGAAAAGAGAGACATAAAAAAAAGATAAGCATTTCCCCAAAGCCACATACAGTAGAGAGTACAAATGGATTTGAAACCCAGATTTTCCAAATTTTGTAATAAACAAACTATTGATGAAAGAATATTTTCAAACTCTAATTTTAGGGGAACAAGGTCTTTATGATATATACATATACCAAGGTGAAAAGAAATTATACAAAATATAGGCAAGTGAAATTTTCTATTTCGCAAAGCAAGCTTAACTATTGCCACTTTACAGAATTGAAGGCATTGGGTGCCTGGGTGGCTCAGTCGGTTATGCATCTGCCTTGGGCTCAGGTCATGATCTCAGGGTCCTGGGATTGAGTCCTGCATGGCTCCCTGCTCAGTGGGGAATCTGCCTCTCTCTCTGCCCCTCCCCACCCCTGCTCATGTGCGAGCGCTCTCTCTCCCTCCTTCTCTCTCTCTCACAAAAATAAATAGAATCTTTAAAAAAAAAAAAGAATTGAAAGCATTAATAACAAGTGAGGAAAAAGTGAAAATAAAAGGCTTCAAGAATTTTAACATATCACTTCCATCTAAATTAACTTAAAGATGAAAAAGTTATATACAGAAGAAACTGGAAAGTTGAACCAGCCTATAGTATAGTCACTGAGTGAACATACTATGCTGCAGTTAGGAAAGTTCTGTGTACTGAATTAGAAGAATCTGCAAACTACATTAAAGTAAAAGAGAAAACAGTTTGCACAGAATACATCCAAGGGAACATTTATATAAATATGCTAGCAAATGCATTGAAATTTTCTGAAAAAGATATATAGGAAATGGTTAACGATGTATTCTGTAGGAAGGGGTGCTAAGGCACTTTGAATTTGTGGTGGGAAGGGACTTACTTTTTTTGTATTCCCCTTTGTATAATGCTAATAGAAATTTTATTATCATTTGTATTTGTTATTTCTGATTTAAAAGACTGTTACTAAAAGATGTTTTAAATAATTTCCATTAACACAAATATAAATTTTAAAGAATTTGCATTAAAACAAAATGTGTAACCTGGTTATGGTAGGTTTAATACACTAACGTGCATTTAGAGATGACCAATATAATTATCATGAAGGCAGACTTGTGAGCTGAGCTTTAATTACGGGTATAGGTAGACTATCTAGAAATGGAAGGTAATGGCACTCTACCATACAAAGGAAACAATATAAGATAACATAAGATTTGTTTGAGCATGAGTGATGTGGAGCAATAAAAGTCTAAAATGGTCTTCTGAGCCCAGGTCATGGATGACCTAGAATACTGGACTGAAATGTAGACCTTATTCTGGAGATCAGGGTATCTCAAACATAAGAATCTGCCGGCCTCAGTCTGAGAAAAACTGCAGTTAACAACAGAGATTGACAGCTCTTGGCTAGGCAAAAACTGCCACATATACTGGTCACATGATCAGAACAGCCAGCCCCACTCTAGCAATAGTGTGGGGTTCCATTAAGATTCCATAAGGACATTATAGATATATGATAAAAAACCAAAGGCCTTGTTTTCATCAATGGTATCAGACTATTTATTCAATAAAAGTTCCAGGAATAAGCCTAAACACAGGAGTCTAACATGATTGAGAAGAATATTTTGCTTAGTCAATTGTGATGCACAGAATTAACATAACCACTATTTTGTGGCTTTAGTCTGCAACACCAGAATCTATTTATTCTTAGGTGTTTTTCCAGCATTTAAAATATGCTGCCATTAGACATTTAGCTTTGATTATTATTTAGGGGAAAATATGGTATGAATATCCAGACTTTCAGTAAGTGTGAATTACTAATACTGAATTTTATTCACTTTCATTTTTATTTTAAAAAAATCATTAAAATAGGTGAATATAAAAGTTTATAATATTTATCAGAATCCATAATTAGAATTATTATTAAAAGAATATGATAGGCCTTAGCGTAAAATAGAAAGAAATACTTAAATAAATGTAATACATCCCTCATTAATCCACAATTATTACAGTCATTAAGTCATGCAATTTATCCCCCTAGCTTTGGAGTCAAAAACCCTCACTGACAAACCCTGTATCATTATAGATTATATATATATACACACATATTACATACATATCAAAAGCATCCCATAATTTCTTCTTGCAAGTTATGAAAAGGAGGTACTTATAGTTTGCTTAAATTATACTACATAATTAGTATAATTAATAATTAAGTAGTATTAAATTAATACATTGTTTAAAAGCATATATTTTATTCTCTCCATTGATCATCACAGCTTTATGGGAGAACGAGAAAATTGCTAATGTTCTCATTTTAAAGACAAACTGAAGCTCAGAGTGGTTACAAGTCTTAATACAAAGCTAGAACTCCAACCAAATTCTTCTAAATTCAGCCTAACGTTAGAGTTCTGCCTTCCTAGTTAGCATCAAACAGCAGTGAACAAAAACAGTGAATGAAAGAACAGATTCTTTTCTCACCAAAGAGACCATAAAGAGAATACCCCAGTCTATGTCCTTCTAATGATTAAGAAGAGTGAGAATATAATAATCCCCTCAATCCTAGGAGCCCCAGGACAGCTACCTCCTCACCATTGCGTGAAGTTCATTTGTCCAGATGTCCAGACAAATACTGCCATTTTCCGTGTCTGTTGTAACATGAATAAAGTTGAGAAACACTGCTACTGAGAACTCAGGAATATACAGGATGGTCTTAAATAAATTTATTTTTTAAAAATATAAACCTCGGGCGCCTGGGTGGCTCAGCTGGTTAAGCGACTGCCTTCAGCTCAGGTCATGATCCTGGAGTCCCGGGATCGAGTCCCGCATCGGGCTCCCTGCTCGGCAGGGAGTCTGCTTCTCCCTCTGACCCTCCCCCCTCTCATGTGCTCTCTCTCTCTCATTCTCTCTCTCAAATAAATAAATAAAATCTTTAAAAAAATTAAATAAATAAAAAATAAAAATAAAAATATAAACCTCATGAACTTTATGGAATTATCTATTTAAAAAAGATTTATATCAATGATATAACAGAATCCTGCTTCAAGGTTAACTGTTGATTTTAATTTAGTGTATGGTGTAGTGGTTTCTCCAGTCTTATCCATTACCACTCACATAAAAGATAACATTCATATTCACAATCCATTCTTACACACATAATCCAGATGTTGAAAAATCTAAATAAATTTTTCCAAGTATTAACACTGGATTAATTTTCCAATTATCAGTTATTTATTCAATCAGTGGCTTATTCTGTTCTGTAGCATTGATAAGATAGCCCATGATTTGCATACAATTTCTCGTGACAGCTACACTATTCCTTTAGCACTCACTCAAGAAAGTTATATAGGAATACAAATAAGTAAGAGTGATGTCACTCCTGGGATGGCCTTGCATTTGTTATAACATCTAATCATTCACACACTGCAATACTTATTATCAGTTTACACAGAACTCCTAACCAATTGCAACATACTTCACAACTGGTAACATTTCCAGTGAGAACCCTACACTTGTATAACATTACCCACCCTTCATCTCATCTCACCAACACCCTGTCAGACATGTGAACACTTAGTTTACTTCCATTCTAGTTACCTTCTAGCTTGGCAATATTAACTCTTAGAAGTTTAAAATTTTACACATATACGGAATTCCCACTTCCCAGCTGAAGTTTGTACATGTAAAAAATTTAGAAGAAAGCAGTGCAAAGAAAAGTCACATTGTAACTTCCAAATTGGGCTTAACCCCTCTAGAGGCCACCACGCTTTTAAATGAGTACCATCAGATTTAGTGCCACAAATTTTTATTCTCTGCTAAACAACCCTTTAAAAGTGAAAGTAACTCATCAGCCCAAAATACATTACCATCTTCCATCCTCCTTATTTCTGGCACTTCTGCAATATTAAACGGGGGGCTTGGAAGTTACTATGAGACCTTCCTTTAGCATTTCTTTCTTCCACATTGATCACATACATCAAAACAGAAGGGGAGTTCATCCCTATCACTAAATTTCTGTTGATCATGCCTTTTTTTTAAAATACCACCACCCCTATACAAACCAAATAGAAGTTTATATCTATATAAGGGTTTACAGTATAGTTTACAAAAAACTTTTCATGTCATTTCGTATTTGACTCTCATAACAATTCTTGAGTTATGTATTGCAAACTTTTTATAACTGTGAAAGGAAAACAGAAGTTAAATGACTCTACCAAGTTACATAACTAGTAAGTAGTGAAGCCAGGACCAAAAGCCATGTTTCAACTCTTAGTCCAATATCTTTCTACTCCACTGTGATGTTTTTAAGGAAGATACTGTTTTAGCCATAAGAAGATTCCAGATTTTAGGCTTGTAGAAAATCGTGTCATCAATCCATTTATTTCTGTTCCCCTTGAAAGAGAGATTTAACTACCTATTCATATTCAATCAAAGAGTAAGCATCAGTCTGTTTTGAGAGTTCCCACAACTACCTAGCATAATATAGATATACCTTATTTTATTGTGCTTTGCTTTACTGTACTTACAGATACTGTGCTTACAGATGCATTTTTTTAAAATTGAAGGGCTGTGGCAACCCTGTGTCAGGCAAGTCTATCAGCGCCATTTTTCCAACAGCATTTGCTCACTTTTTATCTTTGTGTCACATTTTGGAAATTCTCACAGTATCTCAAACTTTTCATTATTGTTATACTTGTTATGGCGATCTTTGATCAGTGACCTTTGATGTTCCTATAGTCGTTGTCTTGAGGCACCACAAACTGCACCCTTATAAGTCAGCAAACTTAATCGGTAAATGTTGAGTGTGTTCGGGCTATTCCGCCAACCAGCCGTTCCCCCATTTCCTTATCCTTAGGCCTCCCAATTCCCTGAGACACAATATTGAAATCAGGTCAATTAAGAACCCCACAGTGGCCTCTAGGTGTTTAAATGAAAGGGAGAGTCACATGTCTTTCACTTTAAATCAATAGCCAGAAATGATCAAGCTTAGTGAGGAAGGCATGTCGAAAGCCAAGAGAAGGTGAAAGCTAGGCCTCTTGATCCGAACAGCAAGTTGTGAATGCAAAGGACAAGTTCTTAAAGGAAATTAAAAAATACTACTCCAGTGAACACACAAATGATAAAGCAAAAGAGCCTTATTGCTGATACAGAGAAAGTTTTTGATCACACCAACCATAACATTCCCTTAAGCAAAAGCCTAATCCAGAGCAAGGCCCTAACTTGCTTCAATTCTATGAAGGCTGAGAGGTGAGGAAGCCGTAGAAGAAAAATCTGAAACTAGCAGAGGTTGGTTCATGAGATTTAAGGAAAGAAGTAGTCTCCATAACATAAAGATTCGAGGTGAGGCAGCAAGTGCTGATGTAGAAGCTTGTAGCGAGTGATCCAGAAGATCTAGCTGACATAATTAATGAAGGTGGCTACACTATAGACCAGATTTTCAATGTAGACAAAACCACCATATACTGGAAGTAGATTCCGTATAAGGCTTTCATAGCTACAGAGGAGAAATCAATGCCTGCCTTCAAAACTTCAA
This sequence comes from Leptonychotes weddellii, assembly GCF_054177405.1. NCBI lineage: Eukaryota > Metazoa > Chordata > Mammalia > Carnivora > Phocidae > Leptonychotes > Leptonychotes weddellii. The sequence continues at coordinate 109,799,527 of NC_138374.1, forward strand.
AGGACAGACGGACTCTCTTGTTAGGGGCTAATGTAGCTGGTGATTCTGAGTTGAAGGCAGTTCTCATTTACCATTGTGAAAATCCCAGGGCCCTTAAGAATGATGTCAAATCTATGCTATCTGTGCTGTATCAATGAAACAACAAAGCCTGGATGACAGTACATCTGTTTACAGCATGGTTTGCTGAATAGTTTAAGCCACTGTTGAGACCTACTGCTCAGAAAGAGATGTCTTTCAAAATATTAGTGCTCACTGACAATGCACCTGGTCACTAAGAGCTCTGACAAAATATGTGCAACAAGATTAGTGTTGTTTTCAAGCCTGCTAACACAACATCCATTCTGCAGCCCATAGATCAAAAAGTGATTTTTTTTTTTACTTTCAAGTCTTATTATTTAAGAAATACATTTCATAAGGCTTATAGATGCCATATACAGTGATTCCTCTGATCTGCACAAAGTAAGGTGAGAACCTTCTGGGAAGAGTTCACTATTCTAGTTGCCATTAAGGACATTCACAATTCATGTAAAGAAGTCAAAACATCAACATTCACAGGAGATTGGAAGAAGGTGATTCAAACTCTCATGGATGACATTGACGGGTTCAAGACTTCAGTAGAATAAGTAACTGCAGATGTGGTAGAAGTAGCAAGAGAACTAGAATTAGAAATGGAGCCTGAAGATGGGACTGAAGTGCTTCAATCTCATGATAAAACCTTAATGGATGAGGAGTTGCTTCTTATGGATGAGGAAAGAAAGTGGTTTCTTGAGATGGAGTCTATTCCTGGTGAAGATGCTGTGAAGACCGAAGATTGCTGAATGACAATAAAGGATTTAGGATGTTAGGACATTAGGATATCAGGACAACAAAGGATATTATATAAATGTAGTTGATAAAGCAGTAGCAGAATTTGAGAGAATTCACTCCAATTTCGAAAGAAGTTCTATAGGTAAAGTGCAATCAAATAGCATCACACTACAGAGAAATTCTTAGTGAAAGGAAGAGTTAGTCAATCACTCTAGCAAACATCACTTGTTTTATTTTAAGAAATTGCCACAGCCATCCCAACCTGCAGCAACCACCACCCTGATCAGCTAGCAGCCATCAACATGTATGTAGGCAAGACCCTCCCCCAGCAAAAAGATTATGACTCCTGAAAGTTCAAATGATGGTTAGTGTTTTTTAGCAATATTTTTAATTAAGGCATATACACTGTTTTTTAGACATAATGCTATTGCACACTTAGCACAATATGGTCTAGGGTAAACATAACTTTTATAACCACTGGGAAACCAAAAATTTCATTTGACTTACTTTATTGTGATATTTGCTTTATTATGGTGGTGTGAACAGAACCCACAATATCTCTGAGGTATGCCTGTATTCACCCTACTCTTCTAGCTTTCCTTGCCTCCTCATTAGGAAAAAAAAAGGGTTCGAAGGGCACTCTATAGAAGGAAGAGCAGAACTTTTTCCAAAGAAATATTTCATTAAATATTTTTAAACAATAAAGACTTTTTATAAACTAAAGAAATTAATATAAAATAATAAAAACCAAAGAACAATGAAAAGTAAAAGCTAAAGAATAAGCTAAAACAGTTAAAAAATATAAAAACATTAAATATCTAATGAAAGTAAAGTAAATACCAAATACACCAAAAAGTAAAAGTGAAACAAGGCAAAAATACAAATTCCAAAATGTAACACCTCCATGCAGATGGTATGAGGTGGTACAAACAGGTAGCAGGCCTTCATTGGGTCAATTTGCTGATTACAGATACCAGAAGTATAAAATAGTCTTTAGTCTTTCCCTTAGTCGCAGAAGATTCAACACTCTGTCCTTCTGCGTTAAAAATATCTGTGTGGGAGGAAGATATCTCCTAAAGAGCACTGAGCTCTAGCTTAGTCATCTCTTCCAACGCTACATCAAGCAAAAGCCACCCATCATCTACTCTCTTCAACCCTACCTTTTAAATGCAGTTTTAACTTAGAATAAGTAATGTCAAGTCCCTTATTAACAACATATAAATAATTTTTGTGTTTTGACCAAATTAAATTCAGCCATATCTAAAAAGGTAAAATTCTAGGGGTGCCTGGGTGGCTCAGTTGGTTAAGCATCTGCCTTGGGCTCAGGTCATGATCCCAGGGTCCTGGGATCGAGCCCTGCATCAGGCTCCCTGCTCAGCGGTAAGCCTGCTTCTCCCTCTCCCACTCCCCCTGCTTGTGTTCCTGCTCTCGCTATATCTCTCTCTGTCAAATAAATAAATAAAAATCTTAAAAAAAAAAAAAAAAGGTAAAATTCTAGTCATATTTAAAAGTATGTTTTAAAGGAAATATAAATTGTATATATTAAATCTGTCATACATATTAAATATAATAGAAATCACACACTTTCAAAGAATTAAAATACCATAAAAATATAAACTATAAACCATGCTAAATATAATTTAGTCTTACTACGATGATTTAGAAGGTAATTCAGAAGTATTCAGTAATTTCATTTTCAATACCTTGACCACCATTTGGAGTATCTCACAAGTAAGAAAGTAGTATACAATACAAGGTTTAAAGTAGAAATTTTGATATGAGGGCCATCTCTCTTCTTTCCATATCCATCTATAAAAAAAAATTATCATTGCCAATCTGGATAATACCTGAGGGAAATGAGTCAAAAAAATTGCCAAAAGATCTTATAAATTCCCAAATCAAGTAAACCATAAGTAAATGGATTTCATAATGGCTTTATAAAGAATTTTGGATAGCCACATCAGCCTTCAAAGGCCAAATTCAGGACAAGGACACATACAAAGTATTAAAGATTCATTTATATTTCAACTACTAAGCCAAAAATGAAGTAAATATTTACAAATGAAAACTCTGAATTCCAATATTTCCACTTTTTAAAGTAAACATTGTCATTGACAAACACAACAGTAACCATTAAGAACTTGGAAACTAGTATTTTTGTACATAAAAATTCTCAGCTTACTATTTTCTTCAATAACACGTCTAAACCCAGACACAGCGAATACTACCAACATATAAGCTTGATGAAATTGTGTTGCCCTTATTGTCAATAATTATTCTGCAGATACTCATTACCAAAATCTACAACTTCAAATTTTTATAACAAAACTACAACTTCAAAATTTAGTTCTCACATTCTCTGTAGAAATAAGGACAAAATGACAAAATAAAGAGATAACACATTATTCCCTCAAAATCAAATAATTGCTTATAAGTATTAAAACACTATTTTAGCTTATATAAAAGAGTAACAGTGACCAAGACCTTGAAAAACATTCCCCAAATATTAAACAACTTCCTCTTCCAAGAAAAAAAAAATACCAACTTCTTCTTCCAAATATCATATCCAAAATACACTGGAATCTCAAAAAAAAAAAAAAAAGCCATTTAAGAATCCTTTCTGAACCACTTATGAAATAAACACAAGTTTATTTCATAGCAACTATACTTGAAATGCATAGACCCTGAGGACATACAGTGCTCTAGTGTATTAAAACACACCTGAACTTATTTGGGTTTCATTTCAACCAATGTTTTCTATACAAATTCATAAGTTATTTCAAATAATCTCTTATCAAAACTAAAAAGAAGGCAAATTTTACAATCACTCAGGTGACAACATTTTAAAGGACAGTTTAATTTTAATTAATGATAAATTTGAATACTACACACATCCTTATGCTTGGTGCATTTCTGCTACCATACTAAGACAAATTATTTTTGAAATGACTAATTTCTGGACACTTACACATTTGCAAAAGACCATCAGATGTACTAAACTGATAGCTCTATACTTTATTTTCAGATTCAAATGATAAATAAGAAGGAACTGAAAGAGGAAAAGGCTCTATCTGATCTTCACCAGTTCTGCCCACTAAGCTACAGAGTTTGTGGTTTATCAACACAGTTCTGTTTTTAAAAAAATGTTTTAAATACAGCATCTATTGCTTGTGATATAAAAATGTACAGCCTTTCAACATTCTTTTACATTAAAGGTTTTTTTAAGATTTATGAAATCTAAAATAGGTATTAAAAATACAGCACAACCTTTTACTAATTTTACTTCAATAACAGAGTAAAACTTAACAAGTACTTATTGAATATCATCCATATGGAAGATCCATATGGTAGATTTTCTGAAAATCTACAAGAGATCCAAAGAGGCACTTGTCCTCAAAAACCTAAAATCCAGTGGTTGGCATACGTCAGGGTGATAAAAGATCAAGTTCAAGACAGAATATAACTGCCACAAGACAGATACCAAAAAGGATTATTACTCAGCAACTTCTTTTTAAATCTTTCACTTCCGTAGCTTCACTTTTACAAATTTCATCTGTTCAACAGTTGTTATACTTTTACAGAAAAAATGAATTTAACAGTAATTATTAAAGTCTCAATACCCTTTTCTTTAAAAGCCATTTCAGTACCTTGAAAATAGTGCTTCGAAAACTCAGTAAGTCACTAAACACACACACCTTAGGTCAGATGCTATTTTATGCTCTGAGTAAACAAAATCAAACCCGATCAACCCCCTGCCAGGGCAGATTACACTGAAGTAGAGAGTGCTTCTTAATCATCTTCATTAGATATAAATGTTTATACTAAAAGCAATATATTCTTTACTCTTAGTTATTCACACCAGATTTTGAATATGAAGTAAAACTCCAACCAACTTCAGAGAAAGATAACAGTCTGGTACCCAACTGAGAGCTGACAAGACAGTATCTCATTGTCTCTCCCTCCATCACCTCAAGACTATCCCTGACTCTCCCCTCTCTGCCCTCTCTCCCACTGCCCCCCATGCCCCCCCCCAAAGAGCTGAGTTAGGTGCCCTCTTCAGACTCAGTGCCACACAGTGCAACCTCTCAAACAGCCCTTCCTACACTATCACAATCACTGATTTAGAACGCCGAGAACGTCATCTTTTTAGCTGCTTTCAATCTGTGCTTGACACTCAGAAACATTCGGTGAATGAACGACAGAGGGCTGAATATCTTCTTATATAAAAGAGTAACAGTGACCAAGACCTTGAAAAAAATTCCCCAAATATTAAACAACTTCCTCTTCCAAGAAAAAAAAATACCAACTTCCTCTTCCAAGTGTTTATGTTCTTCTTCCCATTGTCACTTTTTGATGTCTACTAAAAATTAGTATCACAGTAACTCTGGTCAAGCCTAGAATTAGCCAGGGATTTCCTAAATGGGTGGCTTTCAAAAATTGCTGAGAAAAATTTCAATGCTATTAGAAAAGGATGACTACTGTATTTTAAAGGCAGCACAGTGTAATGGTTGAATTTCGGCTCTAAAATCAGAAAAACAGGTTCAAAGACCAATCCCACCTCTTAGAGCTGTGTGACCCGAGCAAGCTACTTAACTTTCCTGTGCTTCCACTTCCTCGTCTTTATGAAAAGGTTTATAACCCCTACTGCATATGGTTATCATGAAGATAAATTGGAAACATAAGCTCTGAGCACATTTACTGATGTATAGTAAATACTAAATAGTAATTTTTATTTCTATTTCTGTAAAACATTTAACTGGAAGCTGAATCAGAAAAAATAAATCAATAAATAAGGCTTTAAACCATAATGCTTTAGCTTTATTAATTGAAAACTTATAAACAAACAAAAAATATCTTAATGGAATTCACTGAATACTTAAATACACATTTATTAAAGCTGTTAATCACAAACTACAAATGAAGTGTCAATACAGATGCGGGCGGGGAAGAAATGGTAAAAACCTAACTAGAAACTGACAGAGATACATTTGATCTTTAGTTCAGAAATCTTTCCACTATAGCAAACTGCATCTTTTTAATTAATTCAACTTTACAAGGCTTTCTTTAAAATTAAAATGCTCCCTTGAGGGCTATCAGTTGTTCACACCTCACTGAATTACTTTAATCAGATAAATGCATTAAGTACCACCACCTACTTAAAGAAATTGTTATTTGAAGAATAGTGAGAAGAGGGGTAGCTTTAAAACTAGTGTGCCTGGCGTGGAGAAGGCCTGTTTCATGCTCATAGTGAGCATCTTTATGCAGTCACGGGACAGCGTGAGGACAATGGCATCTGCAGGGTGACAGCAAAGGGGCTGCGGGAATTCTAAGGTCCATCAAAGCCAATTCCTCTCTACTAGGTGGTACTAGGTGCCCTTTAAGGAAACTTCCAGTTCTATTATTCCACTGTTCTCTTCTGCAATGTGCCCTAAGACTGCATGTGGTACCAACTTCCTAAATACCTCTAAAAAAATCAATTGAGGAGCACTTTTGGCAAGTTCCCACCAAGGAAAAATGACTGAAACACCATAGAAACATGAAACAAGACACCCTTTCCTACAAATAAAATTAAATCACTATCTGGAGTAAATCAACTTATCCTTAATTTATATAAACTAAGAGTCTATGTCCAAAATAAATACAACAACAGGAAATCCATTCAACTTAACAATATAGGAAGACCACAGTGTTTCAGGAGTTTCTCAAAGCTATCTCTAATGCTTTCTGGCTCAAGTAAAAAAATCTTTTAAAAAATCTTCAAGAGGCACCTGGGTGGCTCAGTCGTTAAGCGTCTGCCTTCGGCTCAGGTCACGATCCTGGGGTCCTGGGATCGAGCCCCGCATCGGGCTCCCTGCTCAGCGGGAAGCCTGCTTCTCCCTCTCCCACTCCCCCTCCCACTCCCCCTGCTTGTGTTCCCTCTCTTGCTGTGTCTCTGTCAAATAAATAAATAAAATCTTTAAAAAAAAAACTTCAAGTAAAAAATCTCTTCTAGTTTGTATAATACTACTTTAGCATAAGCTGAAGAGTTTGAAAGTGGAAAAAATTTCTGAATGTTAAATATTTTAAAAAGTATTTCCAGGGAAGAAAGATTCTTTTAGCATTGATTGAGAACATACTTCACACTTAATGCCTTTGATTTTCATTGTTATTTTAAATAAAACTATGGCTGCCTGCGTAAAGTACCCCAAAAATGCCAATTGCTAATATTGTATATATGCTTTAAAATGTACATTTTAAAAGGTAAATTATTGTCCTCTACCTTGCCAATCAAAAATAAAAATTTGGACGGAAAGAAAAAGGGATATTACTTGAGCATAAGAAAATCCTCCAAATGAGAGAATATTATCAAAAGAATATTAGGAACATATTACCTTGAAGGTCAAGGAAACAAGAAGGTTCCAAGGGAAAAAACCTGAACAAACTTGTGGCACTGTGGCCACCCAGCAGAGCCCGAGCACCAGTCCCACAGCACACCACAGCAGCAGAGAACAGCAGCGGAGGCTCCACCAGCCACAGGGCACGGCGGGAACCAGCAACATTAAAAATCAAGAAGTGACCTTTGTTAGCCTGGTGATGGGTATTAAAGAGGGCACATACTGAATGGAGCACTGGGTGTTATACGCAAACAATGAATCATGGAACACCACATCAAAAACTAATGATGTATGGTGATTAAAATAATAATAAAAAAATAATAAAAAATTAAAAAAAAGAAGTGACCTTGGATTAAAGCAGCAAAACTAAAGAACATGTGAACAAACAAAAGTACCTACTGAGACAAGTCATAATCAAACTATTACAATATAAACTCTGCAGCATCCGTATCAAAGTATTCATCAACAAACACTGGACGTTGACATTTGATTTGCTTTTTAGACTTGCAGGCAGCTGTGTCAGGGAGCACATAATGTTCCAAAGTCAAATACAAAAGTACAGCTCTTCTTAGCTATCTTCTTTATAAAATCAAAAATGACGTATCTCAAAGGTATGGTTCTAAAGAACCACATTAAGTTTTATTCCCGGTTAGCAAGTATGAGAAAATACAAGTTTCACTTTCTTCAACAATCTACGATATAAAGCTAATACTTTCAGTAACGATGACTCCAATTTATCCACTTGCATCTAGATTGAGAGGGACTCAGAAAGAGCTCAGCAAGGAACACACAGCTAGAGCAAAAACATCGTAACCGCATTTGACTCACAGATTGTTCTTCCATGTTGGGCAGTATGTAAAGTCTCCTACACCACTTTATTGTATGTATGATTCATCAGTTCTACTTTCTAAATGTTAAGTTTTTTATTGGGTTTTTGGTATGTGTGGATGGGTACAAATGGGTTTTAAGGTGGACTCTAAAACATACATACATAGCAACTGTCCCAATAAATCTTGTGATGTGAGAAGACAGCAAGCAGATGTGGGTCCTGAATGGGAAGAGCTTAAGCACAGAGTATCCCTAAACAAGCCCACTGGTCCAAGATAGATGTGGTCATATATATTTCTATTGTCCCTGCTCCTGTCATATCAGCGCACACTTCAGATAACTTCTACAACAAGCAGCTCTCAGTGAATTAATCTGATCATTTATTTGACCAGTGGTTGGCACTATGCTTGGTCCAATTTCTTTTATTCATTCTGTAAATATTCATTAAACATGCCAGATACCATGCTAAGCTTTTCTCTAAGGAAACAAATTAATAAGTCATGGCCCATTTCTCAAAGAGTTTATTTTAAGCAGGGCAAAGAGACACTTAGACCTAGCTATATGTCGGTATATTACTATATTAGACACATCTACAAGAACAGTTAAGTGCTAAAATATAGGGAGAAGCAAAATGCTAGAGATTCTGTGTAAACAGTATCCCTAGAGACAAAAACTATCAAATGCAAAAGCAAGCCTAGAAATACCCTTTCTTGTGCAGGGCATGAGGGATACTGACTAAGTTAGTATTCTTTGGCCTCAAGTTCTGATTTAAGAAAAAAGTAAGAGGCAGTTAAACTATTAACATAGCTAAAGATCACAAAGGTGGATAACTTGATACTGGGTTGGATGAGTTTATAAAAGTGGAAAGTCAGTAGCAAAGGAGGATTTGTTCCTAAGAGAAATTTTTCTACCTAAAGAGACAAGATAAAGAAAACAAGACCTAATAAAGATGTATTGAAAACTACAAATAAATAGCTAGGACTACTAGATCAAGGGTTCACTAAACAAACAGACTTAAATCCTAAAAAAGAGTAGTGAGTGGGGAAAGGGGATATCCTGAGCCAGCATCAATAACACAAGGAAAAAGTTCAGTAATTTTTTTTATGTGGAATTACCCTTGATTCATTCATTTCAGGGAGAACACTGTATTCCTGTTTAAAAATAGATATACCTGCACCACATGTAGTTTAAACTCTACTATTTCCTCACAGGGTAATAATGCAGCCTCTATCGAGCTGATTCGAGATCACTACACAATGAGAGGCAATAGAGCAGATTTTTTAAATTAGATTAAATCTATTAAAAAGCAATAGATTAAAATACAGACTCTGGAGCCAGACTACTTGGCCAAGTTTCTTCATTTCCCTGTGCTTCAGTTTCTTCACGCGCAAATGAAGACAGACGTTTGGTACGCCGCAGGATGGTGTGAGAGGTGAACAGTTGGTCCGCGTACACCAGCTAGAAGGAGGCACAGCACAGAGCGCTATGGCCGCGTTAGCATGGTGTGGCCGCCACTAACGCCCCTGTCACCCGCACTGCCGCCACGTGACGTAAGCGATCAACAAAATACAAGAGAGAAAGCTAGAGCACCAAAGCCACTGCCTGAAAGACAGACCCCAAGAGGAGGCATCGGCAACCCTGTACCAAGGAAGGCTTACTTTTCAGTTCCCTGAAGCCCTGAACCACTCTGGGGAACGCAGGGGCAGTGTGGTAACAGTAACTTTGCTGCTGGAACTGAGGACAGGCCATCGCTGCTGGCTCTACTTCACTGACTGCTGGCAAGCATGGAGGAGTGACAACAGCAAGTCCCTTGGAAATCTACCAGGAAGAGTATTAAGATCTAAGTGTTGGCACTTCACTCTTGGATAGTTGCAGCAGAAGTTATTAGGGAAGTTGTCCCGCCAGGGAGACATCCGTGAAAATATGGGCCAACCAGTCTGTGAGACATCATCAGAACCGGTTCTACTAACCCTAGGGAACACGATAGGGAAACACAACCAACCACCCTCATGGCAATTTTTTTTTTTAAAGATTTTTATTTATTTATTTGAGAGAGAGAGAGCTCATGAGAGGGGGGAGGGTCAGAGGGAGAAGCAGACTCCCCGCCGAGCAGGGAGCCCGATGCGGGACTCGATCCCGGGACTCCAGGATCATGACCTGAGCCGAAGGCAGTCGCTTAACCAACTGAGCCACCCAGGCGCCCTCATGGCAATTTTTTTAACTTGTGGAACCCTCCATATGAAACTATTTCCCAGTGTTCTAAAATGTGCTGTTTTCAAAAAATCAATGTAATGCCTCTGAAACAAGTCCAAATAGCCATAGGTCAAATGAAGATCACCCCTTTACCAGAGCTAGCTATATTAAATTATATTTCAACAACTAATACCATTTCAAAACACCAACTAAAACTTAGTTAAATAATAATTTCTCTCTGAAGATATTTATGAAGTAAGCTACACAAGACAAATGAAAGAATTTAGAACCTCTCTATTAGAAAGTGAACAAGAGAAACACATCAAATATCTTAATGTAGTATCATCAATCTTAGCATAAACCACATTTATCCTGAGCATGGTATTTTCCATTGGATCAAACAGACAGTCTTTAAAAAATAAACCAATAGGGGCACCTGGGTGGCTCAGTCGGTTAAGTGTCTGCTTTGGGCTCAGGTCATGATCTCGGGGTCCTGGGGTCAAGCCCTCTCCCTCTGCCCCTCCCTCCCTGCTCATGTGTGCGCTCTCTCAAATAAAATCTAAAAAAATTAAACTAATATTCTGAGAAATGTAGAGAACATTTTCATTTACTTCCCAACATCTATTCCTTGCCAGTTGTTTATTAATAATCAATCATAATAATCTTGCCATTCACCCCTCTACCACTACCCTACCAATGATTATTTTAGGAATGTTTAAGCCCATGCCAACTTAGGCCACCGGATCCAATGTTCTGGAAGATTCTGGGGAAAGATATTTTCTAGCTCTAAGCAGAGTGCCATGAAAAGCCAGTGTCTGTCACCCCCAAGGTCATAAAAGAGAAAGTAGAGTTCTAACTTCACTGCCATCCTAGAACCACAAGGAATCTAAATCTTCCAATGACACCAGTTACTATGAGTGGCAGAGCTGTGATGCAGAAAGAACCTGGATCTTTGATGACCTACTTCTAGACTTCCTCTTATAAAAACTATTAAGTTCCCTCATTACTTAAATTGGTTTTATATTTGTGCCCCCCAAACACCCTAATTTACACATTGTTTTCCAGGTTTATTACTATATAAGAATGTCATCCATGTTCATTTGAATGTTAGCAAAAACAAAAAACTATCCTACTTTAAACAAACTGACACACATATCAGACTCATTAAAATAAAAAGGTTTCATTGACAGTTAAATAGGAGTATTCCAATAACTCTCTTTAATAATTTCTGGACTGTTTCCTTTAATATTTATCAATAAAGTAGAAAATTAATAAAAACATTTAGAAACATCAAACTCTCAATTTGACATAAAATTTAAAGCTCAAAAAGGTATAACTTGTTAGACCCTAAAATATTAGTCATATTTATACTATTTAAGTCACAACGAAAAGAAGAAAAATTGTTTATGCTTTTATATAGTTGACTTTAGCTTTATTAAAAATCTTTAGAATTTGCTGCCCATGAGTCATATTAATGGAATACATGGGTAGAATGGATTAATTGCAACCTATAAAGAGGCTGAAGTGTTTAACCATTTGTTATATTCCCAACTTCACCATGCTGGATAAACTACTAAAATACACATGAAGATGTTTCTAATGAGTAGTAATTTAAACAATAACAACCGTAAAAAGGCAAGAAAGGAATAAAAGGACACAAGCAGAAGATAAAAACTGGAATAACTAGTTCCTAAAAATGGAAAAGGGCAAAGGGAGGAAGGAAGGAGTAAAACACTCAGAATTCTTTATGGATAGGTGCCAATCTGACACATGTATAGATCGTGTGTTATATAAGGTAGATCGATGCTTGTACCAAAATTGCTTTAGCATGCATTTAAAATTACAGAGAAATTGTATTTTCTAAAGGAATTTAGCTTGTTTTACAAACACATCAGGTAAGCATTAATTCACCCACCTTCACTAATGTTATGGTATAGGTATTCTGAAGAATTATTCATACCATAAATACACAAAAGAATAGATTTAAATTGGAGCTGAGAAAATTTGAGTCTTCATAGAGAAGCTGGTTGTGCCTGGAAAGAATGTAAATAGACCACCTTTAACACAGATAGGACAACAAAAGATAACCTTTTTAATTGGAAAAGGCTCCCCACAACCTAGGATCACTCCCTGCCTGGGGACAAACCTGATCACAGCTATAGTTCAAACAGGCCAAAAAAAAAAGCAGGCAGGGCTGGTGGAGTCAGGAACATGTGTGACTTCCTACCTAAAATTAGCCATGCCCATTTCACCACAAGCTGGGTTGGGCTCCTCTATTTTAAGGTGTGCAGCTCCAAATTGCTTAAGAGCATATAATTGCTGGCCAGTTTCTGGAGTTAAGAGTGTCAGCAGACTTTCCACCAAGTCTTTAGAATGGACATCTTTGTCTCCACAAAATCCCACACTTAATCGCCAAGTTATCTAGCATCTAAGTACATGGCAAGTGAAATCACACACTGGAAATATCCATGAAAACATATCACACAAGGACACATCAAAAAGGAAATAAGCAAAAAGAGACAGCCCTTATTCCTTTCCACTACACCTCCCCCTGATGCACACATATTATATATGACAAAAATAGGGGGGGAAACTGACAAAAGTGTCCTCGTCTTTGCAGGAAATTATATAGAACTGACAGTTGAAACTCTTCCAAAGTAATGTCACACCATTATTTACCTCCCTCTGAAAGTGCTTTGCTACTGGAGTAAATCCAACAGAAGGGGCTATTCAGTCTGTATTCTGCATTCCGGAAACATTAGAAGGGAATTGGTGTGGCCTCATTGTACCAGCAAGAGATTTTCACTAATGTTTAAAAAAGGAACTAAGTTTTCAAAGACAAATGAAAGAAAATGAAAAGGTGTTCATTACCGCCAAAACGATCGATCATTCTATCAACAAATGATAAAGCTGAGTTCTAAGTTATATGGCCTTAACGTACACCTGAAATTTAAGCTGCACAGATAACATTCATGGTTTCTACAATCTCATGGCAAAAACCTAACATCTACTTTACTAACAGCACCTTGAGACACTAGATGCAGAATATACATTTAGTACCATTATTATCCTGATACTATCATGTTCTAGCAGTCTACAACACTAACACTTGTTTTGATAGACTCAGTTATTTTAAGAATGAACAAAACACACATACCTTCATTTTCAGAGGCATGACATTTCACTTTCAATACCAAGTCAAAGGTTCTTTCTGGATTTTCCCTAAAAGAAAAAGAACTTTGTTTTATTTATTTCCTGTGACAAATAAGCATCTTTGCAGAGTTTATATTTTCTTAACTCAAAAAACTAATCATCTTCTTGTTACAATGTAATCTATGTAACTATATGAGCACAATGCAGAAATAACAGTTTTTTCCCAGTTAAGTAATGTAAGAGGCTTAGGAGTTCTGAGACCCGGGGCAAACATTTAACCTCTGAGCCTATTTTCTCACCTATAAAGTGCCTTGCTCACTTCAGAGAATAGTTGTGAGTATTATAAATCAACTAATTTATGTGGAAGTACTTTTTAAAAGTATTAAGTGCTTTATAAATGTGAAGCATTGACTTTATCTTATTGAATCAAAATTGGAAAGTCAGTATGCTCCTAAGTATTTCTACCTTTTCCTGCCAACAAAGCCGGCCAGCAGGTTCTCAGGCTTTTTTTTAAAGGACTTACAGTATAAGTGTAAATGATGAATACCTGGTTCCACCTGCCACATTCTAGACCACCATAAAACAGTTACGATGCTCCTAAATTTGACACTTTGCATATGCTTCTCTTGAAATATAATTATTGCAAAGCATGTTTAAAGTAGCAAACTGTACATAAACTACAAGGCTAAAAAGAACAACAACAAAAACCTTGTTTTACTTCAATTATCTTTACAGAAATTAGAAAAAGGCATCTACCTTAATACCAGATTTTCCCACCAGGTACAGTAAGATTGCTTTGCTTCATTCAGAAGTTATCCACTTCTTTGTTAACTTCTCACACATTCAACCAATTCATTGGTTTAGTTTCAAAAAGCAAACTGAAATCTACTGAGACACATTTTCTTTAACAGTTTTGTTTTAATCTCCTTCTGCTAGAAGATAAAAGATGAAGCAAAATCTGATACCACAATGTCCACGTGACCAAAGTGTTAATCTATCTGTTATTCCTGCGAAGGAGACCTTAGTGTCTTTGCATATTGGCTGTTTTAAAAATGTACTTCCTTTAATAAAGAATGCCACTTTTGGCTTCTAAATAAACACTCGTTTTTTCTAAATTTATTACAAGAATCTAGAATCACAGGAAGTGACAAGCTATATAAATTAATTTGCAAATATACATTTCCTCAGCCTTCCAACTAGTAACTTGTTTCAATGGAAATAATATGGATTTAGGTGACCTCCTCCCTCCTAATCCAATTAATGTCAAAAAGTATACTTTTTAAATCACTTACCCTGCCCCTCCATGTCAAACACTGAAGAAAATAATAATTTTCCCGTTTTCCTAATATTTTTTGGAATCTCTTAGGTGTAAAAATTAAATATTGATTCAATTATACTGTGACATTTTACAAGCCTTTCACACTTATACAAATACACATAATATTCCTTATTTTAAACTGGGGGAGTGGTGTGAAGAGGGAGTAAGGGAAGAAGAAATTCTTCGTAAAGTAAGTTTCAGGAAAAAAACAAAACAAAACATAAAACTCATACCTCTAAGACCCAAAACAAAATCACCACACTTCCTCAAATTGCTTTTTACATAATTAATCTCCTGATGAAAAATATCCATTGAAACAGACACATAAAAACACTATCTAATTGGATACCATTTTGCAAGCACCATGCATACGCCCAGTGCCTATGTAAGTAAATACCTATCAGAGGCCAATTTAATTTTATAAGAAAAACTGGAAGAAAACATCTGGGAAACTGATAACTATGCTTAACTATGCTTAAAAATGAAATGGTTATCTTCACGTTAGGGAAATACTTTAAATAATAACCGCTTAACCTCAACGCTGTCGCCTCCGGGACACCAGCAAGACACAGACAACCGACAGTCACGTCTGCCACACTCCGGGAGGAACAAGAAACCCACAGCGGGTGGTGGCAGGAGCCGCCAGGCCTCCACCACTACCTAGAGATGCGGGCGTCGACGCGGCGCTCCCGGCCGCTCCCGGAGGAGCGGCGCCGACCCCGGCGGGCCGGGGACGCGGGGCCGGGCAGGCTTTGCGGCCTAGCGCTGTCCCGGCGGCCGGCCGCGCACGGGGGGCCGGGCCAAAGTCGCCGTCTGGGGGGCCGGCCGCCGCGGGACGCCCCCACCTCCCTCCCGCCCGCGACCCCCACTCACTTGGTCCTGCAGTCCATGGTTACATGTCGGTGTGAGGCTGTCCGTCCCGCCCCCGCGCCGGCCTGGAAGCCCACTGCCCCGCGCTGGGAGGGTCGCGCCGCCCCCGCCCACGCTGGCCGCCCCGCGGGGAAGGAGGCTACTCACAGCGGCGGCGGCGGCGGCGGGCCCATGTCAGCGGCGCCCCCGGCGCTTCCCCGCCTCCCACCCCACCCCCCAGAGCCTTTTTGTGACAGCAGCAGCAACAGCGGTGGCGCGGCCGCCGCCCCCGTCTTCGCCGGCCGCCGCCCCCGCCGCCTCCGAGGCTGGGGCCTCTCAGTTCCTGCGACCGGGGCCGCCCGCAGCGGCTCCTGCACCTTCTGCAAACCAGGAAGTCGCCGGGAGGGGGAAGGGGCGCGCGGGGGCGCGCCCGCCGGCCTCACCTGGGCCGCGCGGCCCGCGGGCCGGAGCCTGAGGAGAAGGCTGGGCGGGGTCCCCGCGCCCAGAGTGGCCGGCGGGTCGCGGGGAGCGCAAGTGTCTTCGGGGATGGCCCACGTACCGCTTTGTAACTGAGCCAGTAACGCAAGGTGCCCCCTGTGTCCTCAGCCCTGGACCAGCCGACTTCCTTTCTGGGTCCAGTCCAGGCTCCAGGGCTACAACCCACCCCAAAAGCAAAGTAATTGAAATAGTACCTCGGTTTGCAGTCTTTTCCACACCATATGCACACGGAATTGGATCACTAATTAATAGGTATTGTTTGCTAGAACCTTCGTCGTTTTGGGGCGTTTCATTTCCCTTCAGACTGCACTTTCGGAGCTCAAGTTGATGCTCCTGACTCCTGCCTCACTCCGGCTGTGGCCTGGTTACCGCTCTCTGAAATCCAGAGCTGCCCCCCTCCTGATTCAGGAATGTTCAGACATGTGCACCTGCTAAATAGACTTGTCAAGTAGCATAATGGTAGTGCTCCACTTGCCGGCACATATGGAAGCCAGACGTTCTTACATATACCACAGGACCGCAGAACGCCAAAGACTGACTTTGGACACATTCTCCAAGCGGCAGGCCTCATAGAACTGCAGCCTAGGAAGCTCAGGGAGGGCACAACTGAGGGGAAGACGGGCCAGTATAAAAAGCTAAAATTTACAGGGCACTAAAGTCCCTGTTAAGCAGGTTATATGCATTGTCACAGTACTTGCCATAACTCTATGTGATAGATACTTGCATCAGCATTTTATGGATGAAGAAACAGGCCAAGTTAATCCAGTAGGTGATGGCAGAGCTGGATTTCAGAACAGGTCTGCTTGATGCTGGTAATTTCCTTCTACCACGTACTGCCTCTGCACGTTCTGCTGCCTTATATCTAGAATCTACTGAGAAGAGATGTAGAAAAAGTCTTGATTGTCCAGGACTGGACTCTTACACAGAGATCTTCAGGAGAAGGCTTCTCCCGCCAACATTCCCACACTTGACACATGGCCACAGTGTTTTTCAGCCACATAGGGGTTGCTTCAGACTTTATTCATGCAAAAGGTAAGATGATGAGAGGAAACCAAATGTGGTATGAATAGAGTATGAGTCATGAGACATAAAAGTCATACAAGGAGTCTTGGGAATTAAAGAATTCAGAAGCAAAAACTTAACATTAAATTCAGTTACGCAGATCTTAAATGTTCTTGCCAAAGGTAGGTGTTACTTGGTCAAAAAAACGAAATATATTTTGTAGACACAGACCTGATAGTTAAAAATAAGGTCAGGACATAATAGGGAAACAAAAATATTAGATTTAAGCATGATATGTGCTGTCATAGCTTGACTTGGGGTGAGGCACTTCAGTTTCTCAGTTCCTACATTTGTAAAATGGGAATTATTACTTGTATATCACATGAGCAATGCGATATTCAAGTTAAAAAGTACTACACATTTGTGTGATCTTTTAGGAAATTATTCTGTGGATTTCAGTTTCACAATTAGGCAGTCTATACCACATAAATTTTTTCCCAAATGAAGCTTTTTTCTACCTAAGAACTTACCATAGTCCAAAGCCTTGAAAAAAATTCTGTAAACTAAAAACCACTTCTGCTCCAAGTGTTACTAAATTTCTCAAACTTCTCCTTTCATTATAATTAACTCTTTTCCCAAGAAAAGGAACCCTACCTGGGAAGATGCCTACATCAGGAGTATTTGTTAGTGGTAAGAAAATATTAATACAATTGTTTTCCCTCTCCATTTGTTGGGATTTAAGTGACAGTCATACCCCTGCATAATATAAAATGTTATTTTTTTAATCTATCTTAAGTATATGAAGGGAAAACACTGCATATGCGCACACAAAGCAGATCTTTTTAAACCAGCTCTTAGGCTGACCATGATGAGGAGATTTATTTATCTGTTCTGATATTACTGAGTTAAAAGGGATAGGAACACAGAAGGACACAATTTGCATGATTTGTTAAAAATTACTAAAAAAGGAAATTTTTATACACTTATTTTGGTGATATGTTTAATGAAGCCAGTAGTATAATTTTAGCAATGTTCATTTCATATGGAACTTCTGATATGACCGATAGAGAAGTGTGCAAAGGGCGAGCCTTCAAGTTGGTATTATATCTTCACAAGATCATATTTCAGCAATAATATTTCTTATTTGACAATTGATACTAACATTTTTCAGGACCACAGTAGTCAAAGAACATGGTCTATATTGTTGCCAAAGAACATAGTCTATAAACTATTAGTCTTTTTTCAGTGTTTTAAGCTCATTTTAAATTTTTGGCATGTGTTTATAAAGAGTGTGTGTTCAGCAGGTCTTGGGCAAGGTGTTCTAAAATATGTCCTTGATCAGAACTTGCCTATGGTTTTGCCATAGCTTGCTTGCCCCAAATTGCAATTATGTGCTATTCCCAAATAAACCCATTTTTTGCTGGAAAAATAACTGACAGTTTTATTTTTAAGGTTAACATTATTTTGGTGATCAGAAATGGGATCCAGAGAAGACCCTCAGCAACTCTGATGCTGGTGAGCAAACAGATGCCACAGAGTCGACTGGGCCCATTGCTTTCTTGCCAACCCTGGAGTTTGAGGGTAAGATTTTTCCTGGATTTAGAGCTCCACTCTCTTTGTGTTTGAGCTCGCCAGGTTTTATTCAGGTTGTATTTTTAAGGCCTATCCTTTCTGAGAGTACTTGTTTGTTCTTTGGTCTTACTCCTTTTTCAGAACCAGATTGTTTCTAGTGGAACTGTGCCTGTTAGAAGTGTGTTGGCCTTGGGCGCCTGGGTGGCTCAGATGGTTAAGCGTCTGCCTTCGGCTCGGGTCGTGATCTCAGGTCCTGGGATCGAGTCCCTCATCGGGTTCCCTGCTCAGTGCAGGGCCTGCTTCTCTCTCTCCCTCTGCCACTCCCTCTGCTTGTGCTCTTCTGTCTATCTCTCTGTCAAATAAATAAATAAAATCTTAAAAAAAAAAAGAAGTGTGTTGGCCTTTAATCCAATTCCTTTTCAGAACCCGACTGTTCCTGATGGAACTGTGATGGCTTTCCGTTTGATTCCTTCTGGAACCAGGATGCTCATGTTGAAACTGTGGTGTTAAGGAATTTTTCTCTTTGCTCTAGAAAAACCTCTATAAAATGGAATCCCACTCATCAAAAATGCTTTGAAAGTAGTGGGTCCACCCACTACTGGGACCCTAGTGGTTTTATGTTTAAAAACTATGGTCCCTCTTCAGTGCATTTCTAACCTAAATGGATCAACTTAACCAAAAGTAATTTAGAACTTCAGTGGCCATGATGGGGAATTTCAATCTCCCCAAACTTAACTTGTTTTTCTTAAAATTAAATTAGAAAGCTGCAGCTCCTAAGAAAAACAAAACAAAACAACAAACAAACAAAAGACCTTGATCAAGTATTATGATGGTGTTATTGATATTTTCTATTACTATGATTGTGCTATTGATATCTTATATAACTGAATTTGCATCTGCTTGGCAATTCATTCATGGGAGAGATGACTTAAAATTTCCTAATATGATGGCAGATTTGTCTATCTTATAGTTCTGTCACTTTTTGCTTTATGTAGTTGGGGTCTGTGTCATCATAAGCAAAGCAGTTTATAATTATTTTATTTGCCTGGCAAATTTATCATTATGTTGTGACTTTCTTTAACTCTAGTAATTCTTTTGCCTTAGCATTTAAATGGCTTTCTTCTGATTAGTATTTGCCTAGTATTTGTATAACTCTTTTCACTCTATTACATTAAAACTTACTAAGTCATTACATTTCAGATTTATCTAACTAGTGTTAATTTTGACTTTTAGTATGGTCTAATAATCTTTGACTCTTAGATCAAACATTTAGATCATTGCATGTTTTATAATTGCTGATATATTTAAATGTATTTGTCATCTAATGTTGTGCTCCCCATTTGTTTTCTTCTGATCTATGTGTTGGGTTTTTTTTTTTTTCTTTCACCATTGCGTTCTTTGGGATTATTGACTTTTTTTTGTTTTGTTTTGTTTTGTTTTAAGATTTTATTTATTTATTTGAGAAAGAGAGAATGAGAGAGAGAAAGCACATGAGAGGGGGGAGGGTCAGAAGGAGAAGCAGACTCCCCCGAGCAGGGAGCCCGATGCGGGACTCAATCCCGGGACTCCAGGATCATGACCTGAGCCGAAGGCAGTGGCTTAACCAACTGAGCCACCCAGGCGCCCCTATTGACTGTTTTTATGCAGCCACTTTTCCACCTAGATTCTAGTTGGGAAGTTATATACTCTATTCCTGTTTATTTAGTGGTTATCCTAGAAATTTTAACTGATTAAATTCAGAATTTATCAATCCATCAACCTTCTCCCAGGCAGCACAAGGACCTTTAAAACACTTTTAAAAATGACTTTCATCAGTCCTGGAAAATTCTGAACTCCATTCTTTCTCCCCTTTCCTTCTGGGACTCTTACTATATACACATTCTCATTTACCCTCTGTATGTCTTAACATTTCTTTCATAGTTTCTTCTTTTTTTTTTTTTAATTTTCCTAGGCTGAATTCTGGATAATTTTGCAGATATCTTTCTGTTCATTAATTCTTTCTCTGGCTGTTAAATCTTCTGTTAAAGCTATCCATTTAGTTTTTAATGTATATTATTTTCATTTCTAAAGTTCTGTTTGGTTATTTTATTTTTTTTTAAAGATTTTATTTATTTTTTGATGGAGAGAGACACAGCGAAAGAGGGAACACAAGCAGGGGGAGTGGGAGAGGGAGAAGTAGGCCTCCCGCCGAGCAGGGAGCACGATGTGGGGCTCGATCCCAGGACCCTGGGATCATGACCTGAGCCGAAGGCAGACGCTCAACCATCTGAGCCACCCAGGTGCCCCTGTTTGGTTATTTTAAATCTACTTTCTCTTCATTCATATTTTTAAGCTTCTCCTTAATTTCTCAAGATATATTTAACATACATATTTTCAATTCTATTTCTGATAATTCCAATATCTGAAGCATTTGTGAGTCTGATTCTACTATCTGATTTTCTTCTGCTGGCTCTTACTTACAGTCTCTTGTTTTTTTTCTTTTGATTTCTTTTTATGTTACCTGATCCTTGGAGTTTTATGTGCAGAAATGTAGTGAGATCTGAAAAGAGGAGTTC
>NC_138374.1:109820775-109845585 GCF_054177405.1 Leptonychotes weddellii
CGCCTGGGTGGCTCAGTTGGTTAAGCGACTGCCTTCGGCTCAGGTCATGATCCTGGAGTCCCGGGATCGAGTCCCGCATCGGGCTCCCTGCTCGGCAGGGAGTCTGCATCTCCCTCTGACCCTCCTCCCTCTCATGCTCTCTGTCTCTCATTCTCTCTGTCTCAAAATAAATAAATAAAAATCTTTAAAAAAAAAAAAATGAAAAGAGGAGTTCTCTGGAAAGAATATTCATTTACTCTTGGTAGATGTCTGGAGGGTCACTACCCAGTCAGGGCCCTTTCATACTAAATTCTCAACTTGAAATTTTTCAAACCACCCATGTGAGATCTGGTTTATAGTTATGAATCCTTAGGGGCACCTGGTGGCTCCATCAGTTAAACGTCTGCCTTTGGCTCGGGTCGTGATCTCAGGGTCCTGGGATCGAGCCCTGCATCAGGATCCTTGCTCAGCAGGGAGTCTGCTTCTCCCTCTGCCCTTCACCTTGCTCATGCATGCTTGTTCTCTCTCTCTCTCAAAATAAAATCTTAAAAAAAAGATTTCCCCCCCCCCCTCCAATTCTGCTCCAGTGTTTTGAGACCATCAGTTTCGCTTGAATCCCTTTGGAATGCCAGGTTATGAGGGTATCCTATTGAACTCCTTACATTAGGAAGGTCCTCAAGCCCCATGAGGCTGTAATAACAGGTTCTCAAGCTCGTCTAGCTTAAGAAATACCTTCAAGATGAACAGTGGCTCTGGTGGCTACGTTTACTTATTCCCAACCTGCACCCCCCCACACACACACTACCACCACCAAGTATTCCTTATTTCCTTGACTACTCTTGAATGCATTTAGTACTTTTTAAAGGTTTAATTCTAGGGGCGCCTGGGTCGCTCAGCTGGTTAAGTGACTGCCTTCAGCTCAGGTCATGATCCTGGAGTCCTGGAATCGAGTCCCGCATCGGGCTCCCTGCTCAGCGGGGAGTCTTCTTCTCCCTCTGACCCTCCTCCCTTTCATGTTCTCTGTCTCTCATTCTCTCTCTCTCAAATAAATAAATACAATCTTAAAAAAAAAATAAAGGTTTAATTCTAAATTTTTAGTTGATGTCAATAGAAGTTTTGACGACACATCACAATTGCCTAGTTTTCAATACATATAAAGTGTACTAGCAAGAACTTTTTATCTACCTAATAATATCCAACTTGCTTAAGCCATACCCAAATAGTCCCTGAATAATATATTTTTATATACTAATGGTGTGGGGGAAATCTAAGTTCAGTGCCTTTAGTGAGACACCTGTCCTTCCCAATGTACTGGGATAACCATAAAGGTAACTCCTGGTCCCCTAACCCTCATCCATTTGTACAATGTACCCATGTGGAAATTTGCCTTAGACAGAAATGAAGAGTCACTAATACCCAGGAGTACCTGCCCTGATAGCTCCTTCCCTTTTGGAGTATGGAAAGAGAAACAATATTGTAAACTCTAGAATGGTATTTTTTATATAATACTGTTAATAATGCTTCAACTTCAATAAAACTTAAGTAAACTCATGGGCTGTGAGCCTCACCAATTGTTTTGAATTCCAAACAATTAACTTAGAAATAAACTTTTAGACACAATCCCCTCATGAGTTATAGTCTGCGTGTATCCAAATCAGACATTCCCTAGAATCTAACTCTGTACTGCCTCCTATTAATGTTCTTAGGTGAAATTTATTAATAGTATCACCATCTTCATTTATTATAGGATAAAAATCCTTTATGTAAAGTATTTAATAAGTCAGATTTTCTTGAAGTCCTTAGAAAACAATCTTGAAAATATTTTAGCAGGAACTGCCTTTTAGTATCAGCTCAGATAGTGTTATTAAGAAGAACATTCTCCAAAAATATTATTCTTTTTTATACTTAGCAGCAATATTATGAATTTGATTCTGAAGGTGAAATTGTACTTCAAAATGACATATGCAGTGCTTTTCAAATAGAGAGATGATAGAAGAGAATATTTGGGAGCAATATCTTTCCAGAAAGTATGCTTCCCCTGTTTCTGTCACAACTCATGGCCTATGAAGTTAGCATTCAATGTTAATTTGAAGGCTGACTCTAAGAAAAAAGTTCCAGTTTTGGAGACAAAAAGACTCTGATTATTCCTAACATCTTTATTACTAAATCTGAACATATCCAAATATTTATAAAAATCAAGTGGGAAATGATGATATTTGTTTCTTTTTCTGCTAAACTTTTAGCAAAAAGGATAGTAAAATTCTCAAAAAATAATACAGCAAAGACACTCTCTTTCCCCTGTATTTCAAGTGATTTGCCAAAAATCATATAATCAAATTCTCTTACCTCTGACGAGCTTCTGCTAGTTCATCTTTATCTTTATCTTGACATCTGCCAGACATTGGAAAACTTAAAATAGTCTTTGGAGTTAGGAAAAAACAATGCTTGAAGCAGAGTATCACCAATAGACTGTAATCAGAGAAGACAAATTTTCTTTATGGACTCTTTGAGGAGTCTCACTTGGGTTACAAGAAACAGCAGTGTTTGTGTAACCCTGTGGCAATGCCTGGGAAAGAATCTCCTAACCCCACCCACCAGACACGTCACATAAATAAAAACATCTTTACCATATGGCAATTCCACTCACACCCATTTAATAGTCTCAAGAGAATGTGTAATCACATCCAATGAGCACAACATTAGAATTTACTGGAAGGAAACATAGAAAGGCATCTAATATGACATTGATAGTCCAACAAAATCAATAACCCCTATAAGCAACCCTAATCCTCATATAAATAGGGAAATGATCAAAACAAATTCCTGTAAAAAGAAAAAGACAAACACATTCCTGTATGCCAAGTTATACTTTCCTAAAATATAAGAAAATAACTAGGTAAATATTACATGTACTTAAATCTGATTGATTCAGGGTGGGGGCATTACCTGCCAGCACAGAATTCAGTCAAATAGCAGGTTAAAAGGTACAATTCCACAGCAGAAGATCCTTAGAATGATAAGCAGAGATTCAAAAGCAGAGGTCAAAATATTTGACCACCCCCCCTTTTTTATTATTACAAACAAGGTCACGCTAAAAATAAACAAGGACTGAGAAGTCTCCTTGGCTTCAGAAGTATGGGATATCATCTTATCTCTCTCCTCTTGTCTCTGATGTCAGACCCAAGACATGAGCAAGTATTTGCTAAGAAAACCTCTGCTTGTCATCTTTTCTGGGAAAGAAGGAGCAGCAGAATGAAACTGATAAAGGTCTTAGTTTGTTGGAAATTTGCTTGCTTTGTAAGAAGGACCTCGGTCTTACCTGCTTCTCTTCATTCACTATGCACAACTGCAGTTAGTCTCCTCTGCCAAGCAGGATAGCTGAACTTGGTGGAGTGGGACAGAGGCATCTGGACCCACGACTAAACCTGATAGTCTGCTTGTGACTTAATGGAACCTCGCCATGTGGACTGACCACTCTTTCTCTCTGCTATACAGCCACCTCCCTGGGTCTTCTCTTTACTTCCCTCCAGGTTGAATTATGGATCAGGAACATATGACATGAGTATGTGCACCATGTATAGTAATTACAGTGTGTTCTCACTGTGGTTACTGAAGAAAACTACCAAATAGGAGCTACTAATTCCTATTCAGTGATGACATAAGACCACTGATCACCATCAACCCATTTATTTCCCTACGTTTTTTTTTTTTTCTTTAACACAAACACGTTGCTCTTTCCCTTTAAATAAGCAGGTATGAATTCTTAAATAATACATGCACAAATTCTTGGGGAGAGGCCTAATATTAGAAATGGAGGGAAGGCTTTAAATCAAGTGGCTTACTATTGAGTTAGAAACAATTCACTACAGCAAGCCAGCTGGCAAAACTACTTCCAGTTTGTGAAAGAAAAAAAAATGGTTTAACATTTGAGTCACTGTATCATTTCACACACAAAGACTTCATGTACATACCAGAAAGACAAGCCTTACCACATTTGCATGTATCCTTTTATAGTTGTTGTGATTTTGCCAAGTGCTTTATGATCATTTTTTATTAGCTAGGGCTCTCAATAGTCCTGTGAGGTATAGATTAGTAGGTAAAACAGGTACTCTGCATGATGAAGCAGGAAGTGAACTCTCTAGAGACATTTCATTCCAAGAACGCCTGTGTGGAAGAATGCACTTTCCCCTGTTTGCTGGAGGCACCAGGAAGTAAAGTTGGCCTGCAAAATACTACTGAGCCATTTTAAAAAGCCATTTTCTTCACAAAGCACATATATATCTCTTCTCTCTCTCTGCCTCTTTCTCGCTCTCTCACTCTTGCTCTCTCTCAGTCACTTGCTCAACAAAAGTGAGCAAGGCTCAACTGGGTTTATATTTCAATTCAAATGTATTACCATATGGCATCTCCCTCATTGATATCTATACCCAAATTACAAGCAGTCTTAAATATTTCTGAAATCATACATTTCTTTAAAAGTCCTTTGTACAAGTTACAGGGTAAACAAAAGCACTTATATAACAAACTTAAAGAGTTTGTTATAAAAGCTAAAAGAAATTTAAAAACTTGTTACTTACTCATTTTACAAATAATGAAAGCTAAAGTTGAGAGAAACTTTCCTAACATAATCAGTCCATAGACAAATTGTATCTTTGGGGAAAGACAGTCTGGAAATTGGATTTTCTGGTTCTCAAAGATGAAAAAGCAAAACTAAAGTATAATTTTCTATGAACATTCATAAAAACAGAAAATAGGCCTTATTTTATGAATCTTGGTATTTTATGTCATATATTTGTGAAATTAATCTCCATTTGACATAGAGTTTTTAACCTATTACATTGAAATTACATATTAGGAAAAGATTATATGGTAGGAACTTTTTTACACAAGATGGGGATCTAGGAAAAAAAAGAGGTCAATGAATATAAACCGTCTACACAGGCTGCATGTTATAAGAAATGGATGCTAGAAACAGCCGCCTTGGTAGATCTAAATTAGCAATTACCTTATGATGGGTTCAATCACTCGCCCCTAAGCCAATGTTCAAATATTATCATCTATTGTGTATCTATTGTGTCTCCTCCGGCTCCAGGCTGTGCTATCTTCTCCTGTAAGTGGCCATTGTCCTGTCCAGACCTTGCGCTCTTCCTCTCAAAAAACAAAGCCTCAAAAGATGCTGTCCTTTTGCTTCAGCTTGTACTTTTCCTGCACTTCTAGACAACTCTGTGTCCTGGCTCCCAAACTGACTTAGTTGGAGTACCTGATATATATTCTCTAGGTAGTTATAAAAACTAGTACTTACTACTCTTCGAAGAGGTTCATTTTCTTTGCCCAAGAATTCCAATCCTGTGAACCTTCACTATTACCATCATAATATTCAGGAAGGCACTGAAGTTCTGGGGGCATGCTTTCAGCCCATCTATAAATAGAGATGACTGGCATACTGAGAGCCCAATGATAGGTTAAACTTTTCTGACTCAGGTTATCAGCTGCATTGTCTCCTCTGGGCTTGCTTTAATGATTCATTGTCCAAGAAGACCTTATGCAAAGCGAAAAAGAGAGTCCTATTATTTTGGTAATATGTACCAAAAAGTCTAAAACACATAGCCAGAAAAAGCATGCATAAACTCAACCAAGAAAAGAAGAGTGCTGTATACTTGTAATCACCAGGAAGGTACTAAGATCCTTTCTGGTTGCCTTACGTTCTATGACACTGATTCAGGGCTCTATAGGAGGAGCCTGGCAGCTGAATGAGGCCAGGACACGTTCCATAGGATCACTGAAGTGACTTTTAAGAACACCCCAACACATCCTGAAATCAGACCTTAAGCCCTGTGAACATAAGGGTAGAAGTCCCCTCACTGTACTGGATGCACTTGGTTACAAATAATTCCTGCAAGAAACCCGGAGTAGATTAGAGCTCAGTTTCTGTTGACTTACTTTGTCCTAGGCTATCCAGTCAGACTCATGCATGTGCTAATTAATGTATTAGGACTGAAGCTTCTTAGGCTGAGATTCTCCATGTAGTTTGTTTGGCAAGCATAGAATTAAGTTTAAGTTGTAAGTTTATAAACACAATATTAATTGCTACCAAATATTAAGGCATGTTACAAAAGACTCCAGTCATCAATGAAAGAGAGCAGCAATATTTCAATGGCTACCTCACTATATCTCTGTTCCCACCTTTTAGTGCGGGAATTCAAAGCATAAAAATAAAATAAAATGGTGAAATGTCAAGAAGTCTCTAATGACAAGTTTAGCTATTCCCACGCACCTCAACACCAGATTATGCTGCAGTGCCCTCTTGAAATCCCTCTCAGGAAAGGCCATCATATAAATTCAATTTTATCTTCCAAACTTAATCACTCTGGAATCTAAATATATTTAAACCTGGCCCTTTTAGGCCCCAATTACTGGTGTCCCTAATTTCCCAGGACAGCCAGAATGTATTGGACAGAAAGTTTGAGAGGAAAAAATATGATAGAGAAAGGATGTGATGTCATGAGGGAACAGGACTGGCAGTTTGCAGTTAATATTGTGTGCATCGCTACTTTTAGTGAGAACCGTCAAGCACATTGCAATGAGATTTTGATTTTGAGATACTTGTACAGAAACGCACAGAACATCTCTTGTGATGCAAGTGTTTTATTCAATGGTTTATAGGGGTTTAAATTTTTTTTCTCGTATCATTTTTCTTCTCTTTTCATAAATATAATAAGGATCAGTTTCAATTTACTACTGTTCCCCAGTGTGATTTTCAGTAATGCTCCATTTTCGTCCAAAAAATGTCACAAGCTTGTAAGATAAGTTATGTGGTCTTCTTGAGAATAGTTGCCTATTTTTTTGAGAAATGAGAAAGAAAAAGAAGGAAAGAGGAAAAATATGTGCCAAGAGATTTAGTACATATTTTGAATATATTTTTCATTTCATCCTCATAATATATCAGAGTGAGGCCAAGTGTTTCTCCTTCTCTTATGGGTTAGACTCAGAAAGATAACTTTCCTAAAGTTACGTAAGTAGGCTTCAAACCTAAGTCTCCTCTTAAGCCATCAAAGCATAGGATTTTACTAGGTGAATCACAGTTAGAATAAATAAGCCATTCAGATAGTAGCAAAAATAAAGAAATAAATTACTTACATTCCTAAAAACTAACCAGCACTCTATTAGCTGTCCTGCCAGGGTGCCTGCTATGTAGAGCCACGGGACCCCCAGCTCATGCCAGCCACAATTCCAGCCAACCAGCAGAAGTCACCAAGTATATATAGTCTACATAAGGGACAACCATATAACAAGACCATGTCTTCAAGTTTAGGAAAAGTAGCTGTTCCACCCAATTCATAGAAACAAGCACAGAAAGTCAAGCAAAATGAGGAGACAAAGAAATATGTTTCAAAAGAAAGAACAAGACAAAAGCTCAGAAAAAGAACTAAATGAAATGAAAATAACCAATATGCCTGATAAAGAATTTAAAGTAATGATCATAATGCTCACCAGGCTGGAGAGAAGAGTGGAAGAACTCAGTGAGACCTTCAATAAACAGATATATAAAAAAGAAAACAGTAACTGAAATAAAAAAATATGCTAGAGGGAATCAACAGATTAGCAAATGCAGAAGAACAGATTAGCAATCTGGAAGACAAGGTAATGGAAAGTACCCAAGCTAAACAATAAAAAGAAAAGAATTTTTAAAACTGAGGAAAGGTTAAGGGCTCTCTTGGACAACATCAAGTGAACAAACATTGGCATTATGGGGGTCCCAGAAGAAGAAGAAGAAGAGGAAGAAAAAGAAGAAGGAGGAGGAAGAGGAGGAGAAGGAGGAGAGGGGGAAGAGAGAGAGAAAGAGGCAGACAGCATTTTTGAAGAAATAATAGCAGAAAACTTCCCTAATTTAGGAAAAGAAATAGACATCCATGTTCAAGAAGCACAGAGTTTTAAACAAGATGAACCCAAGGAGGTCTACGCCATGATACATAATTAAAATATCAAAGGCTAGCAGCACCTGGGTGGCTTAGTTAAGCTTCCAACTCTTGATTTTGGCTCAGGTCATGATCTCAGGGTCGTGAGATCAAAGCCTACACTGGGCTCTGCACTGTGCATAGAGCCTACTTAAGATTCTCTCTCTCCCTCTCCCTCTGCCCCTCCCCTGCTCTTTCTCTTGCTCTAAAAATAAATAAATAAATAAATAAATAAATAAATAAATAAATAAATAAAATGTCAAAGGTTAAAGATAAAGAGAGAATTTTAAAAGCAGGAAGAGAGGGGCGCCTGGGTGGCTCAGTCGTTAAGTGTCTGCCTTTGGCTCAGGTCATGGTCCCAGGGTCCTGGGATCGAGCCCCGCATCTGGCTCCCTGCTCTGCAGGAAGCCTGCTTCTCTCTCTCTCCCACTCCCCCTGCTTGTGTTACCTATCTCACTGTGTCTTTCTTTGTCAAATAAATAAATAAAACCTTTAAAAAAAAAAAAGCAGGAAGAGAGAGGCAAATAGTTACCTACAAGGGAAACCCTCTAGGGCTGTCAGCTGATTTTCCAGCAGAAACTTTACAGGCCAGAAAAGTGCTGAAAGGAAAAATCCTACAACTAAGAATAGTCTACTTGGCAAGATTATCATTCAGATTTAAAGGAGAGATAGAGTTTCCCAGACAAACAGAAGTTAAAGCAATTTATCACCACTAAACCAACCTTACAAAAATTGTTAATGGGACTTCTTTAAGTGGAAAAGAAATAGCCATAATTAGAAGAAAATTATGAATAAAAAGATGTAAAATATGACAGGATATTCATGAAATGTCGGGGAGGGAGTAAGAAAAAGAAAGGTTTTCTTTTAGAATGTGTTTGAACTTAAATGACTATCAAATTAACATAGACTGCTATATACTTAGGATGTTATATGTGAACCTCATGTCATGATAACCACAAATCCAAAACTTATGATGGATACACAAATCTTAAAGATATACTACAAAGCTTAGTAATAAAAACAGTGTAGTACTGCCACAAACATAGACACATAGATCAATAGAACAGAATAGAAAGTCCAGAAATGAACCCACACTTATATGGTCAATTAATCTACAACAAAGAAAGCAAGAATTTATAATGGAGAAAAGAAAGTCTCTTCAATAAATGCTGCTGGGAAAACTGGATAGCCACATGCAAAAGAATGAACTACTTCAACTTTCTAACACCGTACACAAAATTCAACTCAAAATGGATCAAAGATCTAAATGTGAGATCTGAAACCATAAAAATCCTAGAAGAGAACACAGACAGTCATAGAAACATTTTTCTAGATATGTCTCCTGAGGCAAGGGAAACAAAGCAAAAATAAACTCTTGGGACTATGTCAAAATAAGAAGCTTTTGCACAGCAAAGAAAACCATCAACAGGATAAAAAGGCACACTGAATGGGAGAAAATAGTTGCAAATGATACATCTGATAAGGGGTTAGTATCTAAAATATATAAAAAACTTATATAACTCAATACTACAAACAAAATCTGATTAAAAAATGGGCAGAGGACCTGAATAGACATTTTTCCAAATAAGATATACAGGTAGCCTGCAGACACATGAAAAGATGCTTACCATCACTAATCATCAGGGAAATGCAAATCAAAACCACAATGCAATATTACCCTACACCTGTCAGAATGGCTAATACCAAGATGACAAGAAATAACAAGTGTTGGCAAGGATGTGGAAAGAAATGAACCCTCGTACACTGTTGCTGGGAATGTAAATTGGTACAGACATTATGGAAAACAGTATGGAGCTTCTTCAAAAAATTAAAAATAGAAATATCATATGATCCAGTAATTCCACTACTGGATAATTACCCAAAGAAAATGAAAACACTAATTCAAAAAGATATATTCACCCCTATGTTTATTGAAGCATTATTTACAATTGCCAATATATGGAAGCAACCCAAGTGCCCATTGACAGATGAATGGATGAAGAAGATGTGGTATACATATGTGTGTGTGTGTGTGTGTGTGTAATAGAATATTACTCAGTCATAAAAAGGATGAGATCATGCCATTTTCAACATGGATGGAACTAAAGGGTATTATGCTAAGTGAAATACGTCAGGCTGAGAAAGACAAATACCATATGATTTTATTCATATGTGGAATCTAAAAAAACAAATGAATAAACAAACAAAAAGCAGAATCAGACTTATAAATACAGAGAACAAACTGATGGTTGCCAGAGGGAAGGAGGGTGCAGGGACAGGCAAATGGATGAAGGGAAGTGGGAGATACAGGTTTCCAGTTATGGAATGAATAAGTCATAGGAATAAGAGGTACAACATAGTCAAAGATACTGTAATAGTGATGTACCATAACAGATGGTAGCTACACTTGTGGTGAGCATAGCATAAGGTACAGAGAAGTTGAATCACTATGTTGTACACCTGAAACCAGCGTAACATTGTGTGTCAACTACGCTCAAATGAAAATTTAAAAAACTAATCAGTACTCTAAATTTTATAACCATTTTTCACACAGAACATCTAGCAGCTCAGCTACTCCCTATTAGCTTCTTTAAAAGTATCCACAGCACACCTGTTGCTAGCACAAAACATTAAGACTGAAATTAATTCCCAAACAATAGTGCCATCTGTCACTGTCCCAAAGCAACATTTCTCCTCAAGTAATATTAGTCTGGTATTTACAGCCTGTCACTTGCTGTGAGAGTCACACCTTACTTTGGTTTCTAACGTGGGATATAAGAAGTGTCAGCCTCATTTTCCTTCCAGCTTTTATGCCTGTGTTTCTGTTTATCCATCCCATCTGGAAGACCCTTTGTTTCCTTGCTAACTGTCCCTCAAGGTCCAGCTCAGGTCCTGCCTCCTTCATAAAAACTCTGGTTTGGGTCCATAATAACATCTCTCCTTTGTGTTTCCATGGCACTTTTAGACAATTTCCAGCTGTACAATATTTAACTGCTCTTCGCTTTATATACATATACAATTTAAGCACCTCCAATTATAAATACCTTAAGAGCAGGAAGTATGGTTTCTGCTTTTTGTGTGTGTGCATGTATTCCTTCTGTAATACCCCAAATTATGTAGGGGCCATTTGGTATTTAATACATATTTACTGGTTGAATCATGCAATGATGGAATGACCATCATGTCAAGAAGAAAAGAATGATAAATTGTATATTATGTCGTTATTCTGGAAATCTTGACTCTGGATTTTATTACTTTCAGGATGGATCCATCTGTAAAACTTTATTCTTTCCCAAGATTCTGAGTGCAGAAAGACAACTGGTTCAATATATAAAATTATGCTCGAAATAAAAAAGCTAAAAGAGAAAATGAAAAAATATATATCTAATATTAATATTTAATGAATAAGAATTTTTCTGTAAAAAGTTTAAATGACTTAGAAGATGAATGCTTAATTATTTTATTACTCTAATAATTTGAGGGAGGGAAGGAGAAAAGAGGAGCTCCCCTCAAGAAGTAATAGATTTTCCCCCAGAGGCATCAGATTTCATCTAACCTTATCTAATATGAAATTTGGTACCTCCCAGACTCTTCTGCTTCTCCTCTCCCTCAAATTTTACCAAACCTAGTTACTATTTTATTCACTCATCTATTCGACAAGGATTTTGAGTGCTGCTTTTTCTAGCTTCTAGGTATTTAAAGACAATAGTGACAAAAGTGACATAGACTTGGTACCTATTTTTAGAGAACAATTACATTTAGTTTGAAAAATAGGTTTTCTGCATTTCCATAAATCAATGAACAAATTGTAAACCTCTCACAACGGTAGATCATCTTGTCACTGCCCCTCAGTTACACCTACGGCTTTCAGCCCCATGATTATTTTGCAGCAGATATGGTGAATGTAGAGGCGGGCCTGTTACAAACATTTTCTGTGTTAAGTGGTGGGGATTCCTCCTGCTGTTCCCTTTGGCTGCCTGGCTCCTCTCAGGGTGTTGTTAATGAAATTTAGTCTCCTGTCACATGGTCTTCTGAACTTGCAGCATCTTCTCCCTTATGGTTTCTCATGGATAATCATGAGTTTATGGGTAGACTAGTTAAGCTCTGACATTTAAGACTTCAGTAAACTGCTACGTTCCTCAACAGAAGTTTGGCTGATATGACCAACAGCAGTTTTTGCCTTGACATAGAAAAAAGCCTATCCTTTTCTTGCTAAATAGTGTCCTAAAAGATTACTTTCTCCAGCATTTTACTACGTAGGATCTCCCCCACCCCTTTGCTTTTATTTAAGCTTTTATTCCCTCTGCAGCACATGAAGGGTACAGTAATCATGATTTCTCACCATGCATTTACACAAGCAGGTCCATCAATTAACACGTTTCCAACACACCTGTTACCTACAGTGCTCGGTATCTATATTCGAAACCCTTGGACAGCTTCTCTATAACTGGTCCATGGAGTTTTATATTCACATATTGACAAAATGAATACAATTTCTTACCCTGTCACCACACAAGGTAACCATGCAAAACAGTATGTTGGGCTCCTGGTATATTCCTTTCAGTGTTTCTTTTAACCATGACCCCTAAAAAGCAACATTTCTATCAGTGCTTGAACTCACAATTTCCAGACTGATAATTACCAGTTTTAATACTCTCTTTCCTCTAAATGACATTTGTTCTTAGAGTTTAATAATTACCAAGTGTTTCCATGGAAATTTTTTTATAAATTAATACTTTTCAAAAAACCAGCTATGAGGGATGCCTGGGTGGCTCAGTCAGTTAAGCATCTGCCTTTGGCTCAGGGCATGATCCCAGGTCTTGGGATGGAGTCCTGCAACGGGCTCCCTGCTCAGCATGGAGTCTGCTTCTCCTTCTCCTTCCACCCCTCCCTCCTGCTTATGCTCTCTTTCTCTGTCACGCTCTCTCTCTCTCAAATAAATAAATAAAATCTTTAAAAAAAAAACCCAGCTATGATATTGAATAGTCTAGAAAGAGAATATGAAGTAGTATTTAAGGCGTAAACCAACTATGGAAATTGATTTAAATAATTTGAGTCCATAAAAATCTTACCACTGATCTATTTTAAGCTACCTTGGATCTTATCTTACCATGACCCTGTGTTCTAGTATCATATTTCCAACAAGCCTTTGCCTAAAGACCACTTCACAGATGTATTTGTTTCATTATCATCATGTTAAAATCTCAGGCTATACAACATAGTTTATGTGAATCAATGTGGATGCAGCCCCCCCGCAAGCCTCTAAGAAAGTGGGAATATAGAAATAAGTGGAAAGATTTCCTTATTGGAATAGGATACATCCTCAAGAATAAAGACTTATTTTTCTTCTTTTAGCCCTGCCTCATCAGTTATAATACTCTGCAAAATAGCCAACAACTAGAAGCATATCAATTTAACTTAGTTGTTAGGTATGAGGGTTTAAAAGAAGAGTCATTAAAATATACTCACCAAATTCACAAATTGGCAACTTAGATCCCTCAATCATGTACCCAGAGGCAACAAAAAGCCTGAGGGGAAAAAACCCCTACTCCCTTCAGCAACCTGTAGTGATTTGGTCTGGAAGGCACTTAGCTCAAGTTGTTTAAAACTATTCAGTTTCAACATTATGCATCCTGTTTGGAAGTTCAGGTACACTCATAGCTGAACTTCCTACCAAAATTACAAAGTGAGAGGTGATACCAGCTGCATGATGAGAGAAAAGAGTAGGCAGTAGGGAGAGAGTCATGTAGAGTTGGTGCCTTGAGAAGAGTAGTCACCTTTGGTGAGAAAGCTGGAGAGAAGATAATGCGAGGAGGGCATCAAGGGAAGAAATACCCTAGTTTATTCTCCCTCTTTCCCTGTATCTCCTGTTGCAGCCTCCCT
Organism: Leptonychotes weddellii; assembly: GCF_054177405.1. NCBI lineage: Eukaryota > Metazoa > Chordata > Mammalia > Carnivora > Phocidae > Leptonychotes > Leptonychotes weddellii. The sequence continues at coordinate 109,834,593 of NC_138374.1, forward strand.
CTTGTTGGATTCAACAAAAAGCTAGATTGCACAAGAGCTGAGTTGATGTAACCTGTCCAAGTCAGTCTCCCAAGGCATATAGCAGAGTAAAGGTTAGAGAAATGATCTGGAAGGGCAAACAGAAGATATTCAATCCATTGTCCACTTTGTATTTATAAATACATTAAACTACCCCTTATCCTTTTGAAATAGATGAGTTATAAATCCTAAATTCTAAACTGAAGTATACCAAAATAGGAGCAACACCTTTACTTATTTAACTTTATCTTTTTTTCACCCAGCATAAAGGATGGCATCAAGGGAAAAAAATAAATAGTAAAAAGTCTTGTTGGCATGCTTATTCCTATTCTGTTTCTTCAAGCCCTCAGACTCGTCGTGAGTCTGAGACTTGCCCCTCCTATTTCTGTATCTTCATGTCCCACATACTTAATTTGAATCACCCAAAGAATGTCAAACATCATGTATTCACCAATCTGTCCTGTATTTCCTCACCTCTGGGCCTTTCTTGGGTAACAATTAGCAGCATTGAATTACACTGTATACCAGGCTGGTCACTAACTCTGTGTCCCTATCTTTTCAATGAAAATTATACTCTATAATGTTCTTGAGCATGTAGCTGAAAGAGTAAGACTCTTTCTCACTCTCCCTCAGACCATCATTTAAACATGGAAGAAAAGGGAGACATAAGGGAGACTGTCATTTAATCACAGAAAAAAAACAAAACAAAACATATATTTCTTCTCCTTCCCGAAACCCCAAGGCAATGATGACAAAGAGGAAGAATCACACACACACACACACACACACACACACACACACAACTAGGAAAATATATGTCCTCAAACCAAAGAAGAAATCTCCTTGGAAATAGAAAAGAGAACTGACTTAGTGGTCTAGAGAAAGCTGAAATCTAAGCATCTAATTCCAAAAGATGCAAATCAACTCTACGACAGATTTGTGGAAGGATGAAGGAATCAGAGGCAATGAGTATCTCTGGAAACAGGGTTGTGGGTTAGGCTTAAGAGAACTATTTGAAAGTCTTTTAAAAATGGGATTATAACCCTGGTCCCTGCCACCCTATGCAACAAAGCAAATACACCTTCTCATATAGAAGATGTATTTACTGTCTAGAGCAGTTGAACCATAGGGGCTCTAAGCCTCAAGTACATCAGGCATAGCTGATGAGGTGGGGGAGAGAGTAGGAGGAGCAGAGACTTCAGACTTAATACGAAGGATTTTTTAAAAATTGATCTATCAAATGCTGCAATTTCCATCACCTAATTCCCAAAACACTAGCAACCAAGGTATACAACCTCCAAACAGAAAAAGGGGGAGATTATTCTCCAAGAAAATGGACTAGCCCAAGAGAAAAGAACTACAGATACTGCCTCTTTTGAGCCCCACATAATGACCTAATGGTAAAGTCCACCAGAGGACAAGCTCCATCTGAGCACACAGAGCTTCTAATCTGTTTTTTAGTGTCTCACTCTTAAAAAATAATAATTGGATAGCACAGGGTCATCAACATCTGCAAAAAATCACAACATAAAAGGCAATGAACATGTAAACAAAAGGAAGGAAAAGGGAGAAACAAGGAGGAAAAATCTTTTTTTAAAGCCCTATAATTAGGGATGCCTGGGTGGCTCGTTGGTTAAGTGGCTGCCTCTTGATTTTAGCTCAGCTCATGATCTTGTGGTCCTAGGATCCAGCCCCTGTGCTCAGCTGGGCGTCTGCTTCAGGATTCTTTCTCTACCTCTACCTCTCCCCTCCCCCACTAGCTCTCTCTCTAAAATAAATAAATCTTTAAAAAAAAAAAACCCTATAATTGTTATACTCAGATAAGTTATTCAGTCTCTGAAATAAAAATTAGATACTATTGAAGAAGAAGAAGAAGACAACGACGATGAAGAAGAAGAAGAAGAAGAAGAGGAAGAAGAAGAAGAAGAAGAAAGGTCTCTTGGAAGTAAACTATAGCAAAAATAAAGTAAAAAGTTAATCAGCAGAAAGATTGGAAGAAAAAGTTGAGAAACTATCCCTAATTAGCATACAAAGTCAGAAATGGAAAGAGAAAACGAATAAACAAGAAAACTAGACTATAAGCCAGGAGGTCCCATACCTGAGAGAGAGAACAAAGAAATGGGGAGAAGATAGCATCCAAGGAATAGTGAGAGAAATTTTCCCAGAACTAAAGAGCAAGAGGCTCAAAACTGAAAGGGCTCACTCCTAGTTAATTGGCCAGAAAGAGACACAGGTCACATTACCATGAAGATTCAGAACACCAAGGTTACTGTGAAAATCCTCAAAGCTTTCAGGGATCAGCAAACAAAACTCACATAGAAAGGATAGGATCCTCCCACCAGCATCCGAGGAAGTTGGAAGACAATGGAAAATTTGATGATTTTGAGGAAATGATCCCTAATCTAAAATTCTATATTCAATGAAACTATCAACCAAGTATGAGGAGAAAATAAAGACATTTTCAGAAATGCAAGGTCTTAAAAGTTTACCTCCCATACACTCCTTTCCAGAAAGCTATTAGAGAGTGTGCCCTGAGTGAAATGAGGGAGTAAAGCAAGAAAGAGGAAGTTATGGAATCCAGGGAACATGGGATTCAAGCCCAGAGATAAATGAAAGGGATTCTCAGACTGATGGTGAACAGAAATGCCAAGACAACAGCCATCAGCAGGCATTGAGAACGACCAGATTAGAACAGAACAGAGGCCTCCAAGAGCAATGTCTCTAAGAATAATATAAGACTGACTGAATAGCTAATATTAGTGACCATGTTCAAAGGAGAATTAGTTTTAATATTGGAATGAGGAGATAATTGGTTAAAAACCAAGAAAATACAAATATGAGGTGACTGTTTACATCAGGAGAAAGAAAAAGTTCATGAAACAAAATATAGTCATAGTAAAGGATGTGACCCAGCTGTGAATAATTTATCAGTTTACTGCATGCTGATTTTATAACTGATTCCAAGTTCATGTGGTAGATGCACAGCAAAACGAACCACTGAGACATCCAGTATGCAGCAAAGAAAGGGTTTATTAGAGAGGAAGCCAAAGGAGGAGACTGGAGGACAAGCCCCAAATCTTCTTCCTCCCTGGAGGATTGGGGTTGGTGTATTTAAGGACAAGGGGTCAGGATGTCACCAGGTACGTAGGGTGATGCTGACTGGATATAGGGAAAAGGGAGATGCCCTCCTTTCTAAGCATGAGCATTCAGGAATCATGTGTCTTCATGGGACACGTGTTCATTACATGGTGGCGTAAGCATGACGAGTGGGGGGAGATAGCAGGGCCTCTGTGTTGTCATGGAGGTAACTTCCATTCACTCTTGGTTCCTTCCACACAACAACAGCAATTCTGTTTTCTCCAGTCTTAGCTAGTCTTACGAGTGGCTAGTCAACTTCTGCAAAACAGGCTCATAAATCAGTCAGGTTAACCAGAGCTTCCTTAGGGTAGAAAGGTCAAGCATTTGCTAACATGTCTCTTTCAATTTATCTACAAATGATAATGTAAGTACACCGAGAAAGTGAAATGAAAGGAAGCCGTGACAGGGCAAAGGATGGAGGAATGCTGTGCAGGATAGGAAAGACCTCATCTCCTACATTAGGAAGTCAATGTAGTCATGCCCCAGGTGAATTCCCCAGAGGGTCAACCGCTGGAAGATTATTAGGGAATGTTCTTCAAAAGGGAAGGAAAAGAAGGAGGATTAAGCAAAGGTTGGGCTGTAATGGAGTCTCAAGGAAGGCATCAGCCAATGCTCCAGGAAGCTCTGACACTAGATAGCCCTTCAAAGTTGGTTTCACCCAGGTCAGGATGAGGAGGCTGGTAGTCTATACCCAGTGTATATAGCGCACTGAAGGTGGGCCTCCCTGAGAGGAGGCTGTGACGTTGAAAGAGAAGGCGTTCCTGAAGAAAGCTGACAGCCTCTGTTGTGTGCCAGCAGCCCCTGCAGCGACTGCTTCATTCGTAAAGGAACAGCTCGTCACGGTATTTGGAATCAGCAATATCAAAAAAGAAAGACCCTGAAATTTCAAGCTAAGCCTACTTTTTAGACTTAGGTAAATATGCAAGATAAAAAAAAAAGAGGCACTTCAAGGGATGGGACAGGGAGCAGGGAGAGAGAGGGCAGGTGCCGCTGTTTTCCATTAAGGCTGGGAGTACCACAGGATGTTGAAATGAAAAGCTTTTAAGGAATTTGATGTGTGTGTGTGGGGGGGGGTAGCTAAGGAAGTAGCCATTAAAATGTCTATCACTCTATAAAGACTATGGTCCTTAATCCTATTAGGACTAGACGTGACAATGTGGGAAGGGTAGAGTTTGGGAAAGGAGGAAAATGAGTAATTTAAAGCATTCTGCATAATGTGGAGGGCTAACAAGGTCAAAGGCAGGGATTGATAGCTTTGCCAAGGAAGAGGCAGTTTGGGAAAGTGATTCTCTTTCTCCTTAAGGGCTTAGGAAGCTATACTCTGTCAGAACTAATATTTGCCCTACTTTAAGGGTTACCCTTCGGCGGGCACCTTCTCATACTCAGGTAAAAACTAAACACTATTGTGAGTGCTCTTCTCCACTCGGGCTTTCTGATGAGATTTGTAGGGCCATCGCCTATCCTGGACTGGCCTGCTGAGGTTATTCTAAAACAGAATACCCAGCTTGAGGGATATTAACTACAAGACAAAAGAGGCTGGATCCTGGGATAATAAACTATGATAAGTATAAGATTAGGGTTCTCAAAAGGTAGGTGGAGGTTTTACAGGGATTTAAAATAAAGAGACTGGCAAGGAACAGGGATATAAGCAACTTAAGTCAGGAACTGTGAGTATCCTCAAGGGGACTCTAGATAAATTGATCAACTTCCTTGGTATTCAAACATGGGAAATGGTGTTTGAATATTTGGTCCCTTGAACATGGGAAGCAGTTATATCCAAAGAATAGTTTTAAATTTTTCCTTCCTATGCTGTTATGACTTTTATTTTCCCTAATCTTCAGTAGATGTCCATTTTATTGTTAGAGGGCTTTTTGTAGGCTGCTTTGCCCTTCTGAGATCTCTATCAGATTCTGCTGTGACCTTTGGGGATACTTTGCAGCCTACCCACCCAGCAAGGCCTCCAAAATAGCTATAGCTTCCAGGTTTAGATCATTCTAATGCTTGCTTCATCCTGGTGTAGCAGGGGACAATGGAATGGAAAACCAGCAGAGTGGCTCTGTGCCTCTGCACCTCTCAGACCTGAGAATATCCTATCCATGATCAGCTTGAGCTCCTTGGCTCCAAAACATATTTGGAGCTATTCACAAGGGAACCCGGGCATAGCCAGTAATCTCTAAATTGAGTTGAGACCCGTTAAGGTCTCAACAGGAAGCAGATGGCACTCCCAAATTAGGATAACGTTTAAGAAGGGTTTATTTACAAAGGGGCTAGTTGCAAAGATGTGGCAGTGCTGGGAGGCTACAAAGCATAGTGCAAGACACTGGGCTGCCAACACCAGAACTGTTCCATTTCCAGGGCCGAAAGGATGAAGACAGAGGAGTTATAGAACCCAGGAGAGAGACTCAAAAGAGTAATGTGGCCAGCTGAAAGGCCATTTCATAGGGGAAGAGTCAGGGTTAACAATACCCTCTTTCATTCTCTAATCTCCTGTCAGGGATTCCCATTGACTAAACCCTTCTGGAAGCCAGAGGGCAGAGGTGCTTGTTGATTTAATCCATTAAAACCCCCAGCCTCCCAGAGTAGAGAGCAGGGTGATGAAGGGTGGTAAGTGGTATGAAGGGGCCAATGAAGGTATCCAGCACTCCCGAATGCAATTGAGAATTCTGATAACTGAAGTTATGAAGTAGCTTCAATTGTGAATGATTAACACAAGTCTTTTTTTTTTAAGATTTTATTTATTTATTTGAGAGAGAGAGGGAAACCCTGAGATCATGACCTGAGCCGAAGGCAGACACTTAACCGACTGAGCCACCCAGGCACCCCAACACAAGTCTTAATACAGAGTTTCTCTAGCTGAGATGTGTGTCTCCAAACATGAATGCTTTCCAAGGGATATACAGGAAGAGATGATTGTAAGAGAATCAATTTCTAGGTTTTTAATTTCTATGGAAATTGTACCCATTTCTCAAGCTTTCAGCTTGAGAATGAGCCCCTCACCCTTCAAAGAAAAGAACTGTACCTCACCTATCCAAAATCTTAATAAACAGTATTTTACCAAGATATACAAATTTCTGGGGCACCACATAAAGAGGGAACTTTCCATCATGATAAAGCCTCACACACCTCTGGGGCTTCCTGCCTTTTCTCTTCCTCCACTTATTTCTGTTAATGTGAAGACAGAATATTTTGGACCATGTTGTGATATTATGAATTGAAATATATACAAGAGTGAGTGGTGAGAGTGGTGACAATTTTTGTTCTATAATTTTGCCTTTTCCTGTATTTAAACAAAAGCAATTTTTTTGGCTATTCTCAACATTATCCTTAAAATGTATCATTAAGTGGAAAGAAAGGTACTTTTGAACAGCTGAAGAGCCATAAGATAGTGATGTTAATTTTATTAAACAAAGCAGAAATGTGTTAAGAAAACTTATACACACTGCAGAAATAAAGCAAAATGATGATAGTGTGCCCTTTTAAGATTATTCTGGAGCATTGCCTTATAGGCCAACCTAAGGGATATATACATTCATATCTAATATGTGTATAATCTATGTCTGACATTTATATATATTAATATCTGACATATATATGTATATCTATATCTGACAAATGATTCATACCTAAAATGTTTTAAAAATCACCCATTAATCATTTTCTTAAAAAGCAAACAATCCAAGGGTGCCTGGGTGGCTTAGTCAGTTAAGCAGCCAACTCTTGATTTCAGCTCAGGTCATGATCTCAGGGTCCTGGGATGGAGCCCCGTGTTAGGTTCTGGATTCAGCGGGGAGTCTGCCTGAGGATTCTCTCTCTTCTTCACCCTCTGCCCCTCCCCCCAGTCGTGTGTGTTCTCTCTCTCTCTAAAATAAATAAATCTTTTTTAAAAAGACAATCCAAAAAAAATGGACAAAAGACTTAAACAGGCACTTCATTAAAGATATCCAAATGAATAATTAGCACATGAAAAAGTGTTCAGTGGTATTAGTCATCAAGGAAGTGCAAATTAATGCCACAGAGATTTTACGATGTAACTACCTTAAGGCTAAAAGTATAAAAAGATTGGTAGTGCCAAGTGTTAGAAAGGGTTTGAAACAACTAAAATTCTCATACATTGTTAATGGAAATGTAACTGGTACAACCACTTCGGAAAACTTTTTGGAAGTATCTACTAAAGTATAGCATGGAAAATACCCTATGACATAGAAATTCCACTTCTATATCCAAGAGAAATTAGTATACATCTCCACCAAAAGACATGTACAAGAATATTCACAGCAACTTTATCTGTTAGAGTCAAAACCTTGAAACAATCCAAATGTCAATCAATAGGACTCTATATAAATCAGTTTTGGTATATTCATAGAATACTACTCTTACTACACTTACTACTTTAAGACAGTTTAAATATTTTCTGTCTAATCTGTAAAAAATAAAACAATATTTATAATATTAAAAATATTGCTGTTTGAGTCTTTGTTACAATTTATATATGACCTCAGAGTCCCTGAAGTAGATTTGATTTCCCTGGAATAGATCAGATAATCCTTGCTACCATGCTGCTGCTTTGAGGTTTGGGATTTAGCCAGGGGTTGTGGCCATATTCTAATTTAGGGAATGTTGGCAATCAAAATTTTCCTGGACTTTCAGTTAATTCTCATGCTTTTCTTTATTTCTGTTCTGAATCCAAGTGTTAAATGTTTCTTTGCTGGGTTAAAGAGGGGCTATGTTCTAGTGAAAAAGGAAGGTCACAGAACATAGATGGAAACATTTGGGGGAAATCAGGGAGAGATGGAGTCCAGAGAACATTAATAGGTCTTGCTTATACTTTTCCTCTCTCTACTTAGTTGACCATAAGAATCTTTTTTTTTTTTTTAATTTAAATTTTAGGTAGTTAACATATAGTGCAGTACTGGTTTCTGGAGTAGAATTCAGTGATTCATCACTTATATACAACACCCAGTGCTCATCATAACAAGTGCCCTCCTTATTACCCTTCCCCCATATAGCCCAACCCCCCTCTCACCTCCCTCCATCAACCCTGTTTGTTCTCTATGGTTAAGAGTCTCTTATGGTTTGTTTCCCTCTCTCCTTCCCCTCCACCCTCCCATATGTTCATCTGTTTTCTTTCTTAAATCCCACATATGAGTGAGATCATATGGTATTTGTCTCTCTCTGACTGACTTGTTTCACTTAGCATAATACACTCTAGCTCCATCCATGTTGTTGCAAATGACAAGATTTCATTCTTTTTGATGGATGAGTAATATTTCATTGTACGTATAAACCATATCTTCTTTATCCATTCATCAGTCAATGGACATTTGGGCTCTCTCCGTAGTTTGGCTATTGTTGATAATGCTGCTATAAACATCAGGGTGCTGATCATATGAATCTTGTCCAAATTTAGATCAAAAACAAGTTTAATTAAAATAGAGATCAAGGAAGTTAATGAAATAGCAATTTTTAAATCTGAAATTTTCTGTGTTTTATGTCCACTAATTCATTTACTAAGCCATATTTTAGAAATGTAAGTAAAGGACACTCATGAATTACTGGCTTCCTGAATTTCAGCACAAAAAGCTACTCTTCTATATCTGACTTTGAAAAGGGCAAACTTTTGCCCCTCCCAAGAAAAAGAGGATAGTCTTGGAATATGGAGTGAACTATAGAGAGATTAAAAAATGAGGGGGGCCAAACAAAATAAAGAAAAAGGAACAAATAAAACTGTGGAAGAAAAACAAGCTAAGCAATAAATATGGTATCACTAAAATAAATGCAATATTTTGAAAAGTAGCTTATAGAAATACTTAGTTGAAATAAATGTAATATTTTAAAAAGTAGCTTGAATAAGTACTTAGTTGAAATTAACCTGTGTTATCAATTTTTATGCAGTAGAATTTTATTTATTTATTTTTAAAGATTTTATTTATTTATTTGACAGAGAGAGACACAGCGAGAGAGGGAACACAAGCAGGGGGAGTGGGAGAGGGAGAAGTAGACTCCCCGCTGAGCAGGGAGCCCGATGCGGGGCTCGATCCCAGGACCCTGGGATCATGACCTGAGCCGAAGGCAGACGCTTAATGACTGAGCCACCCAGGCGCCCCTCAAGGCAGTGTTTTACTTGGTAAACGTGTCTGAGACCATGCATCCCTGGCTGCTAAGCACCATGGCGGACAGGGCTAGAAAGGTAACAGCTTTATTTTGAGCAGGGGGCAAAGACAAGGCAGCACTTTATAGCTACATTGTAACTAGATCCTGCATCTTATGCAGTAGAATTTAACATACAGAAGATGAGTCCTCTTTAGGGTTAAAATGAAACTATGTACTAAAATAAAGTAAGAGATTTGATTTTTTTAAAATGTAAGTAGAACTTAAGATAGCTCATTTTTAAAAGACCACATTCGAGGGAATGCAAACTGGTGCAACCACTGTGGAAAATAGTATGGAGGTTCCTCAAAAAGTTAAAAATGGAACTACCCTATGATCCAGTGGTCACACTACTGGGTATTTACCCCAAAAATACAAAAACACTAATTCAAAGGGATACATGCACCCCTATGTTTATTGCAGCATTATTTATAATATCCAAATTATGGAAGCAGCCCAAGTGTCCATTGATAGATGAATGAATAAAGATGTGGTATGTATGTGTATGTATATATATATATATATATATAACATAGAATATTATTCAGCCATAAAAAAGAATGAAATCCTTGTCACTTGTAACAAAATGGATGGAGCTAGAAAGTATAACACTAAGCAAAATAAGTCAGTCAGAGAAAGACAAATACCATATAATTTCACTTATATGTGGAATTTAAGAAACAAAACAGATGAGCAAAGGGGGGAAGTCAGGGGAGAGAGAGAGAGAGACCAAGAAACAAACTCTTAACTATAGAGAACAAACTGATGGTTACTAGAGGGGAGGTGGGTGGAGGATGGGTGAAATAGGTGAAGGGGATTAAGAGTACACTTACAAAGGGGCACCTGGGTGCCATAGTCAGTTGAGTGTCTGATTCTTGGTTTTGGCTCAGGTCGTGATCTCAGGGTTGTGGGACTGAGCCCTTCGTCATCGGGCTTCCAAGCTCAGCCAAAGTCTGCTTAAAGATTCTCTCTCCCTCTCCCTCTGACCTTCCCTCTCCTCCCTGAAATAAATAAATCTGATATTTTTATTTTTTTTAATTTTTTTTTTATTTGACAGAGAGAGAGAGATAACAAGAGAGGGAACACAAGCCGGGGGGGTAGGAGAGGGAGAAGCAGGCTTCCCACTGAGCAGGGAGCCTTATGTGGGGCTCGATCCCAGGACCCTGGGATCACAACCTGAGCCGAAGGCAGATGCTTAACGACTGAGCCACCCAGGTGCCCCAAATCTAATATTTTTTTAAAAAGAGTGCATTTATCAAGATGAGCACTGAATAATGTATAGAATTGTTGAATCACTATATTGTACACTTACAACTAATATAACACTGTATACCGAAATTGAAAGTAAAAACTTAACAAAAAATAATAAAATACACTAGTGGAAAAAAAAAAAGAAGAATTTTAAATCATTTTTCTTGCTGTTAGAAGTATAATCCGAATTTCGTATTTCTCAGAAGACTGCAAAAAAGGTTTTTATTTTTATTTATTTATTTTTTAAAGATTTTATTTATTATTTGACAGAGAGAGAATGAGAGAGAGCAAGCACATGAGACGGGGGAGGGTCAGAGGGAGAAGCAGACTCCCTGCCGAGCAGGGAGCCCGATGCGGGACTCGATCCAGGGACTCCAGGATCATGACCTGAGCCGAAGGCAGTTGCTTAACCAACTGAGCCACCCAGGCGCCCCAAAAA
>NC_138374.1:109846085-109874448 GCF_054177405.1 Leptonychotes weddellii
TTTTTAAAGATTTTATTTATTATTTGACAGAGAGAGAATGAGAGAGAGCAAGCACATGAGACGGGGGAGGGTCAGAGGGAGAAGCAGACTCCCTGCCGAGCAGGGAGCCCGATGCGGGACTCGATCCAGGGACTCCAGGATCATGACCTGAGCCGAAGGCAGTTGCTTAACCAACTGAGCCACCCAGGCGCCCCAAAAAAGGTTTTTAATAAGAAATAAAAGAACATATTCAGTATTATATTAGTTTCTTACTGCCACTGTAACACATTAGAAACATAATAGCTTTAAGTAATATTATCTTACAGTTTTACAGGTCAGAAGTCTGAAATGGGTCATACAGGGCTGAAATCATTGTTGACAAATTTGTGTTCTTTCTGAAGACTCAAAGGGAGAGTCCATTCCATTGCCAATGACTCTTCTGTGGAGAATATGTCCCCTTTCTTTTCCATCTTCTAGAGGTCCTCTGCATTCCTTGGCTCATGGTCCTTTTCTTCCGCCCTCAAAGTCAGTAGTGCAACATCTTTAAATCTCTCTCTCTGACCTCTTCTTTCCTGTTATCATATCTCCTTCCCGACTCAGACCTTCCTACTTCCTCTTGCAAAGACCCTTGTGATTATAATAATCCCACCTGGATAATCCAGGCTAATCTCCCCGTCTCAAGATCTTTAATTTAATCATACCTGAAAATCCCTTCTGCTATGTAAGGTAATATATTAAACAGATCTCAGGGATTAGAATGTAGAATCTTTGAGAAGGGGGCAGTGGGGGTGATCATATTCTTAAACAAAATACAATACAATATGGTTTTATTAAATACTGAGAATTTAAAAACATTCAACTCTAACTTCCTAGGACAATCAGTAAAATACTGACCTTGTTTTAAAGATAGATTATATTATAACATTATATATGCTTTATGACCCAACCGTTCTACTCCTAGGTATATACTCAACACATTTTATGTTATGTTCATCAAAACCATATGCTTAGGGGAACCTGGGTGGCTCAGTTGGTTAAGCATCTACCTTCAGCTCAGGTCATGATCCCAGTGTCCTGGGGTCGAGCCCCGAGTTAGGCTCCCTGCTCAGCTGGGAGTCTGCTTCTCCCTCTCCCTCTCCCCCCTCAGCTTGTGCTCTCTCTCTTGCCCACTCTCTCTCAAATAAATAAATAACATCTTTAAAATATATATATATACTTAAATATTTACAGCAGCATTATTCATAATAACCCCAAACTATAAAATACCTAAATTCCTACTAACAATTGAATGAATAAGTAGTCATGTATTCTATACAAGGAAGATTATCTAGCAGTGAAAAAAATCTAAATCTAAAAACAACAATACGGATAAATTTCATAAGCGCAACGTTGAACAAAAGAAGCCACACACAAAAATCATATGTAATTCATGATTCCAGTTATATAAAGTTCAAAAATAGGCAAAATTAGTCAGAAGGGTGAGCAACTTCATTAGGAGGTAGTGACTAAAAGGGGACAAGACAGGAACTTTTGAGGTTCTGGCAACATCCTATTTCTTGACCTGGGTGAAGATTACCTGAATATGTTCACTGTGGAAAATCCATTGATTTGTACTCTTTTGACTTATGCATTATTCTGTATGTGCTTTCTATTTCTATAAAGAGTTTATATAGTTTAAAAAGTAATGTTCTATTTTTTCTTAAAATATAAGTAAATACAGATAGAGACTTCTCTCAGGTTATAAAAATTAATGCCAAAGTTATTAGACTTTTTAAAATGCTATTTTTATATGTTCAAATTATATGCATAATACTAAAAGAAATAAACCAATTAGCTATTGCAGTTTCATATTTGTCACAAATAAGGTTACAGCTGAAATACTATGTTAAAATGAAATTTATAGAAATTCTAAGGAATTTTTAGTAATTAGCAAATAAAATTGGATAGCAAGTTCTCTTGTTATAATCCAGATATTAACAATGCAGTAGAACAGAGCAAAGAGCTTTTACACAACAATATCTGAAAGGGCTTAATTGAGTTGATTCATTCAGCAAATAGCTATTGATCTTTTTTTATCTACTAGGCACTATGCTAGGCACTGAGGATAAAATGAAGAACCAGAAAGATGAGTCTTTGTCCTCACAAAATGTATAGTACCATGGGTAAGCCCCTAAAGTAGATGAACAAGTGACAAGTAGGAAGTGATAACAAGTTCTATCAAGTCACCAAACAAGGTGCCTAAATCTTAAATGCAAGTTGCTAAGAGAAAGAAGCCAGGTGAAAAGGCTCTATACTATTTGATTCTATTTATATGACATTCTGGAAAAGGCACAATAAATAGAGACAATAAACAGATCAGTGGTTGTCAGCAGTTCATGGGAGGGCGTTTAAGTAGGTGAAGCACAAGGAATTTATTTTTAGGGTGGTGAAATATTATGTATGATACTCTAATGGTGAATACATGATTATGCATTTGTCAAAAGCTATAGAACTTTACAGCACAAAGAATGAACCTTAATGTATTTAAATGAAAAAAACAAAAAACAAAAAATTCAGGAGAACCGAGATGGAATACAGAATGTGACTAAAAGAAACTAACTGCAAAATAAAGGTTATGAAAAAACCTCACTGAAAGGGTTGGGGGAAAAGGGCCTGACCTAAGCAACTGAGAATGAGTAGAGTCTGCAGGATTAGAGTCAAGAGGAAGTATTAACTGTCCTCTAGTTGATAGAGTTGTTTCCCACAGGGACACAGGCTAACAGTTCTGAAACCACTATATGTGTGTGTACTGCAATTGGAGACTTCAGGGAGTGGGACCCAGATCTCTCACTGTTGGAGTGGGGTTTGCAAATAAGCAAGAGATGGAGGCTAGAATGAGCTATGTGATAACAGAATAGAGTTGGAGATAACAGTATGAACACAACTTCAGCTTAATATAGATATGGATGCTTACATATAGATGTATTTATAGTGAATGTGTATATACACAGGTTCATATGCACACATATATTTCCTTGCTCTACCAGCTGAGAAGGTGGAGAAAGCTGTTGCTCCTAGTAGTAACAAGTACACTTAGTGCTCACATCTTAGTTTCTAATTCCATTCTTCAACAAAAGGAACAAGGATTCCTTGGAGAAATGGCTGATTCTAGAAATGGATCAGAAAATATACAAGATGGGGGTGCCTGGGTGGCTCAGTCTGTTAAGTGGATGACTCTTGATTTCAGCTTAGGTCATGATCTCAGGGTCGTGGGATCGAGCCGCCTGTCGGGCTCCATGCTCAGCTTGGAGTCTGCTTGAGATTCTCTCTCCCTCACCCTGTGCCCCTTCCCCACTTGTGACTGTGCATGAGCGCTCTCTCTCTCTCTCTCCTCTCAATAAATAAATAAATAAATGAATAAAATCTTTTTAAAAAAAGATTGAAAACCTCTTTAAAAATGAAAATATGCAAAATAAATCTGGAGGATATTAGTACCAGAAAGTGTATGCCTTAAAAAAAAAAAAAACCCACAAAAATGGAGATATATGTCAAAGAGATTCAAAAGCCAACTGAAAGAGCTCCCAATGGCTAAAGCTGGAACAACTTAAGCGACAAATAAAGTAGTACTGAGTTACAACCTAAAGAATAAAATAAAATAAATGTCCATGAGTCAAATCAATATAATAAATGAATGAATAAATAAATGAGGAAGAATAGGTAAATTTCCCATGCAATAGAATTTCAGGGGTGCCTGGCTGCCTTAGTTGGTGGAGTGTGCTACTCTTGATCTCAGGGTTAAGTTTGAGCGCCATGTTAGGCATAGAGATTACTTAAAAAATAAAACCTTAAATGGGCCCCTGGGTGGCTCAGTCGGTTAAACATCTGCCTTCAGCTCTGGTCATGGGATCAAGTCCTGCATCCGGCTCCCTGCTCAGTGGGGAGCCTGCTTCTCCCTCTACCCTTACCCCTTGCTCGCGATCTCTCATTCTCTCTCTCTCGAGTAAAGTTCAGATTTCAGTTAATAACAATGTAGCAATATTGGTTCATTAGTTGTGACAAATATACTATGCTAATTTAAAATGTTAATGATGGGGATGGGGAAACTAGGTATAAAGTACATGGGAACTCTTTGTACCATCTTTGTCATTTTTCTGTAAATCAAAAACATACTAAAATAAAAACTAAAAAAAACCCAAAGTGGATAATTGATCACTTCATGTATATAAGCTATTTAAAAGCTGAAACTGTGTCTTACTCCAATTTTCCTCTTGAATCTCTTTGGGCACATCTTTGAGAATGATAGGGGCTAACTTAGCATTGGTTGAGTTGAATTAAATTTGTAGGCTGAATAACGACAACAAAGTAAATGAGCAGGTAAAATACAGTGTAATTTTAAGGGAAGAACAAAATGGCAGAGGAACACCTATACCAAACTTAAATCTGTAACCTAAGACATTGCATGGACATCTTTAAAAATCCTATTTTAGGTTACTTAACTGTCACATTGGTCTTACCCAATCATCTATGATCAATTGAACTAATAGTTGCCTGATTTATCAAGAAAGCTTCTTTTGGGTGCTTTTCTTTTTTGGGTATATAAGCATTAAAAAAAGTCAGTATCTTAAATGTTTGAAGTTACAGTAAAGTTATTAACAAAATAGGGTGTAGATAAAAATATGATTGGATGGTCATATTGGATGATTAGATTTCAGTGATTTTCTATCCCTGTATACGTTCATTGGTTATAGGTCCCCCAAAATGGAGTATTAAGACAAGAAATCATCCACAGATGGGGTGCCTGCGTGGCTCAGTCGGTTAAGCGTCTGCCTTCGGCTCAGGTCATGATCCCAGGGTCCTGGGATCGAGTCCCGCATCGGGCTCCCTGCTCAACAGGGGAGTCTGCTTCTCCCTCTCCTCTGCTGCTCCCCCTGCTTGTGCTCTCTCTCTGTCAAATAAAGAAATAAAATCTTGGGACACCTGGGTGGCTCAGTCGTTAAGTGTCTGCCTTCAGCTCAGATCATGGTCCCAGGGTCCTGGGATCGAGCCCCACATCGGGCTCCCTGATCAGGGGGAAGCCTGCTTCTCCCTCTCCTGCTCCCCCTGCTTGTGGTCTCTGTCAAATAAATAAATAAAATCTTTAAAAATAATAAAAATAAAAAGCATTTTAAAGAAAAAAGACAGAAAAGAAAACCCAGATGGCACCTATACACCCAAGTGTGACTTCCCTGCAAAATGTCTTGGGGACCAACAATGCCACAATTCTAAAAAAAAGAAAAGAAATCAACCACAAGAAAATTTTAGAGAAAAGAAAAAATAAATGAAAATGACTTCATGAATATATAAGACCTGTGCATGATTATGTGAATTTTATATAAAAAGTGAGTTAGATATACTCTTAGATAATCATTCCTGTCAGGCAAAATGGTGCTTAGTATTTTAAAATTGAGAATTCGTATATTGGATCTTTTAAGATGCCCACATACACATACACACACCTTTCCTTAGGTCACTGTAAATTAGTCAGGTATCAGTAGAGGCTGTCAGAAGTTGTCGTGGGTGAAGGTGGAGGAAGTCATCCCTGCCAGCCCCAGGCCTCCCCAGCCTGGCCCTCCGAGAGCTGCAGAACTCTAAATCAAGGCCCGTGAAACTTGATTTTGATCTCCACAAGTGTGGATATCCAAAAAATACCACAGGTGGAAATGAGTGGTATAATGGAGTGAATGTTTATGTCCCCCAGAATTCATATGTTGAAATTCTAACCCCTGAGATGATGGGGTGGGGCTTTAGGGGTGATTAGATCATGATGGTGGACCCCTCATGAATGAGATTAGTGCTTTTATAAAAGAGACCTCAGAGATCCCTCACCCTTTCCATCATGGGAGGTTACAGCAAAAAGACAACCTTCGAGGAAATGGGCTCTCACCAGATTCTGAATCCGTCAGGGTCTTGATCCTACATTTCCCAGCCTCCAGAACTTTGAGACACAAATTTCTGTTGCTTATGAGCCACCCAACTAGGTGTTATAGTAACTGGAAGGGATGAAGGCAGATGGCTTAAGGAAGAAAAGATTCTTGTCACCAGAGGGCTTTCGAAGTTGTCATCCCACGGAAATCTGTGTTCATTGGTGTGGGGATCAAGCTATAGTTGGAGGATCCTGATATTAGCATCTAGAACTGGGATGAGGGAAACTGAGGTCCAGCCAAACTGAAAAAGTAAGATTCGTGGTTCATAGCAAGGCTCCTGGACTAGAAGAGATCTGAATTTGAATCAGAAATAAGAGAGTTATTGAAATTTGCCACCTGAAGTAGTCATTAGATAGGGAGGCTTTGGGTCAGTGTTCCCACTAGTTCCCATTACCTCATAGAGGTAATGTATGCTGTGGTAATAATAACATTAAAAATGAAGACATATGATAGTAGCTAATATTTATTTATCAATTATATAATAATAATAGTTATCATTTATTGGATGCTTTCTATATGCCAGGCACTGTTCTAAGTGCTTTACTTGTGTTCACTTATGTAATACTTAAAATACTTATAATCTATAAGTTAGATAGTATATGTCACTCCTTTATTGCAGATGAGGAAACAGACCTGAACAAGGTAAGCAACTTACCTGAAATCAATGGACAATTAACACAGAATTCAAACTCAGGGGGCGCCTGGGTGGCTCAGTCGGTTAAGCATCTGCCTTCGGCTCAGGTCATGATCTCCAGGTCCTGGGATCAAGCCCCCCGTCAGGCTCCCTGCTCAGCAGGGAGTCTGCTTCTCTCTCTCTCTCTCTCCCTCTGCCCCTCCTCCCTGCTCGTTCTCTCTCTCTCTCTCTCTCAAATAAATAAATAAAAATCTTAAAAAAAAAAAAAAAGATTTCAAACTCAGCCATGCTGGCTCCAAAGTCTACTGTTAACTATCTTATGTGTTATTCCATTTAATCTTCCCAGCAACTCACTATGTTAGGTATTATCTTTATTCCCATTTTCTAGATGAGAGAACTGAGAGAAAGGTTAAGTAATTTTCTGCAGATCAATCAGCAAATTACTAGGTCAGAATGCAGATTCTGGACTCAAAGAAAAGTTATTTTAACAACAAAGCCCATACTCTTAGCTAGTATAATGTAGCACCTCCTCCAGCACATGGATCTATACTAATTTCAGATAATAAGGAGGGAGTTAAAAATATACTGACAAGTCCAGTTCCACTAACCTCAGATGTTGGGCAAGGAGTCAACGGAGCCTACAGGGGTCAGCATCATGGGCTCTAAACAAAGCCAGCGCAGGCAGGATCTGTGTCATTAGACTGAGAATCTCAATATCGAAGTCTAATTTATCAGTTTTACATTTTACGTTGTTTTTGACCCAGTTTTCCGCACTGTGTAATTTTTGAATCTTGATTCCACTTTCTAGCCTATTAAGTTATCCCTTCCAGTTTTGGATCTTCTGACCCTTTGATTTATTGGTATTTGAATTTGCATTCAAAAACAAAGAAACAAAGAAAAACTTTCCAAAGATTGTATTTTCATTGAAATTTCTACAAAAGTATTGTCAGCTACTCTAAATATGGAAGAATCATTCCTTTTAAGACTTCTCTTACAACTTTTTTCTCCTCTCTTTATATGGGCTTCTTTTTTCTTCCCTTCCCCCTCTCTGTTCATTTTGCCAGTTCTCCTCATCATACCACTGTCCCCTGAAGCTGAATCCAGCCAGAGTGAGTCAGACAACGGTATTTCTGGCTTTACTCATGACTAATACAATTTCCCTGAGGAGGTGACTTCCTCCTTTATTTTGTTTTGGTTTCTTGATCTTAAAGATGGCCACAAGAACACAAGATATCCTAAATATCTCAAGCAATGACATGCAAAACAGAGCCCTTGCATACAAAGCAGTATTTTTCCTCATAGATTGAATTCTGCAGGTGAGCCATTGTGAAGCTCCCTAAGGTGCCTCTGGGGTCTGTAATATTCCATTTTTAGTTTGGCTTGGAGTGGAATAGTCATTGAATGTGATGAACGAGTTAGAACAAGGCTCCACTCAGTTATCAGGCCAGATTCCTTTTATTTTTTCATATATCAAAATGTGGTGAATTGAACAAAATTGAATTAGATTAATTTCAGTTAAATCCCTTACCCACTGGTGCTTGAAACTGTTGCTTCATGTTCTAAGCCTCTTTCTTTATAAAAAAAAAAAGAAAAATCTCTTGTCAAATGATCTAAGTTTGAAGTAAGAAACCAAATCAATATGAAGAGAAAGAAAGAAAAAAAAGGAAAGAAGGAAAGAAGGAAGGAAGGAAGGAAGGAAGGAAGGAAAGGAGGGGGGGGAAGAGGGGGAGGGAGAGAAAAAGAAAAAAATGAATTCTTTAAGGTTTGTGTATACCAAGAGACGTACTAAATTTGAGTTTTTAAGATGTTATTTCTCTCTGTCCTCAAGTTAAAGCATATCTTGCATGAAATTTTCCCTTTTCCCTCTGCCAGCCCCCTGATAAGAAGATTGCTATCAGTTTTCTGATAGGCAAGAGAACTTAAATAGGAATCAGAGAACTTTGATCCTGCTTCTTTCCCAGTTTCTCCATTAGCCCAACAGCCTGTTTACAGATTCAGCTACCACTTTCTATGAACTTTCTATGTGCCGGTGACAATTTATTATTTAGGATCCACAAAAGCAGGATTAGGAACCTCCATTATGAGGTGCCAGTCAGTACTCCACTGTTCCTTCTTAACACTTACGAAATCTGTTAAATAACAAAAATTCAACCGAGTACATTTTAAAGACCTAATTGGCTTTACTCATTTATTCATGAATTAGGCAGCATCCCATCTAGCAAGTAGAGGGGAGAGGCAAAGGGTTGCAGAAAAAGAAAGGTTTTAAAGATGGAAAAGGCGTGGAAAAAAGGAAATACTTAGCAAAGAATCCGTTGTTTGAGGCAAAGTTACCCTCCTAAGGGGAACGGAAGGGTCTATCAGTAAATTCCCTAGTGCTGACCAGGCAGTTCCCATGTTGACTGGTTAAAGGTTACATTTCTGAGGGGTTGAAGCTGTGATGCGGGCAGGCTGGGTCCGGGGACCCTGAGGGGATCCCACAGGACCACCAAGGGGGAGCCTGACTGCACAAAGGATGTGAAAGGGCAGTTTATTGAAGGTATAGAGGGAATGCAGGTACAGAGTGTCTGGGAGACTCAGAAAGGACCCCATCAATAATCAGGGTCTGGGGTTTTTATTGAGGATGGTGGTCCGGTGTGTGTGTCCTATCAGACAACCAGGAACTGATTAGAACAAAGACGATGGCCCAGGTGCCATTCTAGTATATGATAGCTTCCTTGAGTTATTCTCACCTGGTCCTTCCTGAGATGTTATCTATTCTAAAGAAATCATTAACTCCTTGTCCCTTACAAGGAGGACATACAATATTTGTATTACGAGGCAGGTGCAGGGTAGGCATGCGGGTGCTAGCAAGATTAGAAACAGGAAAAGGAGCCAAAAGCAGATTTTTATAGAGTCCTTCAGTTTCCCTATCTCAACTGCAGTCAGGTTAGGTAGTTAAGTCTTGGCACACTGACTTGGGGCCTTAACCTAAGTGATGCCATTTTGGTCCTGTCGTTTTCTCTTTAACAAAACTATAATCAACTAATTATTAATGCATTGTGTTTGTTTGTTTAATGTCTATTTCTCTCCAGGGGCTATAAGCTTCATGAGGACAGAGTTTGTGTATTACAGAGTTCATTTTTGTAACCCCAGTGTGGAACCCAGGGCCTCACACAATAGTAGATACACAGTAAATATAGTTTGAATTAGTGAGTTAACAACAAACAAACAAATACCTGAGTCTCAGAGGTTGCCCATGAGCAGACTATTAAATGGCAGAGCTGTGACTAGAACTCAGGTCTTAACTCCAAGAGGAGTTTCTGTTCTCAAGTTATTTCCACACCATTTGCTTTTCAGAGCTCAATTGAAAGAATATGAGAATACATGGAGGCAAAAAATGAAATTCCTACATTGAAAAAATGTGAAATGGGTCTTTTATTCTGATTGCCTAAACTCCAGGTCACAATCAAATCATTTCTAGAGTTTTACTGGGGAACACTAATTTCTGTGGGAGAAAGACCCTGGGATTTGTGCTGTTTATTTACTGTAGAATAAGGTGGAATTATTCAGGTTCCCTACTATACACTGCCCAAAGGAATAAGTCAGCAAAATGCCAAAAGTATTTTACTTATCATTTGCCTCTCTCTTCCACTCTGTGGGGTTCTCATTATAGGAGGTTCTAAGTCAGGCTGACTTTCTATACCAATTCTATACTTGAAAATGGAAATCTTTACACTGTAAACATTAGTATATTCTAAGTTTGATGTGTTTTCCATTTTAAAAGCATTCCACAGAATACATTCTCAGTATTCTTTCTTTAAAAGAAAGATCTTCAGTGGTGAGAAAGAAAATTTAATAGACAACTTCAATAGACAGTATACAATAAAGCCTAATATTGTTTTATAGCACAGAATCCTTCAAAGTCATTCAGGAATAAACGTTGTGAAAACTTTCCTGCAGTTGTGACTCAGGGATAAGCACATGAGTGAAACATACTGTAAAGGAGTTTGGAGGGAAAAATACTGCTACTTTGTTCTGGGTTGAGATTCTAAAGTATTCTCATTCACAGTAATAACTGCCAAAATACAGGGTCATTTTCCAAGAAATTTATGTTTCTTGGACTTTCTGTTCCAGCTGGTATATTGATTTGACAGAGCTCTGTTCCAAATCTCAGTTCCAGCTCATTGCCCATTGTATCCTATAGTGATTACAAAAGATGGTGGTGCGGGGTCTTGCGGGGGGGTGGAGGGAGGAGGTAGAGAGGGGTAATCCACCTTAACTTTGAAAAGCCCAGTGTTGACCTGCATTTTTTAGGGTGATATAGTCATTTAGACATGCTGATTGACTACAGATCCTCCCTGCTTCTGGTTTTTTTCTACACAAGAGAAGACAGGCTGTTTTTGCAATAACCTTTCTCGCTTCTGCCCACACCAGTGGCTCCATTCCATGCTCTAAATCATTGTCTTCATGTTTAAGTAAACCTCCTTCCAATGCTCTTCAAATTCAGTGGCATATTATATATAAATCACATGCTGGATTTTTCAATTGCCTGGGCATTATTTTGAAGATCTTGGGCTTTTTTTTTTTTTTTTTTAAAGCAGCAGATTTGTGGTAAAAGCTTGGCCGAATTTTCTCTGTCATTTGCCAGATTTTTAATTTTAACTGTAGAATTTCCATTAATCTCAGTTGTAGTTTAATGGATGTGCTCTCTCACTAAATAATCATTTCATTTAATTAATTATGATATTGTCCTTTGGACAATCTTGGGGACTTATAATGGCTTCACATTGGCTCCTAATCAGGTGCAGACTTTCCATATGGTCTTTTAAAGCTGAGCGTTATGAAATGAAATGTTAACGAAGCGTACCTCCCTCCTCTGCAAATTATCTTCACTCCTTTTGGGACCACTGTCCTGAACGTGACAGGTTTCTCCTGCTCTCATGCTTTCCTCGTGGAGTTTCTGCAGCTTTTTAGAATGCCCACTCTACCCCCAATGCAAGTGCCACCACTGGGGCCCATATTCTGATCCAACTCATGTTTCTCTCTCTTCCTATTCTTCTCTTTGGCCACTAACTGTGTATTGACTTTGGCCACAGACAGACCTGCTCTGTCACTTTGTTCACATTATTTCACATCTGGTCTTTACTCAGCATCTTCATCTCTAACGGGAGAAAAATAATAGATTGTTATGAAAATTCTATGTGTAGCATAAGCAAAATATTAGCTCATATTAAGTACAAAATGTGTTTATTCCATTCTGTCTTGCCCTATAATTTAATGTTTTTGTGTGGCTCAGCCCTGATAATTCAATAAAACCCCCTGAAGGAATAGCATTGTATGCATGTCTTTTGCCACCTACAAAAGCCTGTTCTATATTGAGGCATACAGGACCTGAAGGAAAAAGATAATCAACAAGAATATAAATTGCTGTACTGCCTGAAAACAGATGAATGAATTATGGTCAAATCTTGTGGACACTCGGCTGTGAGTTCTCATGGAGAGGAGAGCTCCCTAAGGTTATTGTTAATCCTAGTGTGGGAGTGCAGTGGGTTAGTTAGGTCTCTGGAGACACGCTGCCTGGATCAACACTGACTCCACCACGGACTACCTGTGTGCCCCTGGGCAGTGCCTCTGTGGTTCAGTTTCCTACTCCATGAAATAAGGATAATAGTGGTAAATGGTACCTACTTTATATCTGTGTTGTATTAAACGAGTACACACACACACAGAGTCTATAAATGCCTTATAAGTGTTTGCTGCTATTATTGTTATGCCGTTGTTATTCAGAGAGGTAGGTAAGAAGAGGCAGCCATTGTTGTCTTGAGAGGCAAGAGCATAGAGTTTGGATTCAGATAGACCTGCATTCTGGAAGGCCTTCCTTCTTTCAAGGTAAGAGCTCCTGGTCTGTTTTCTAATACATAAGATGAAACTAATCCTCCTACGTTTTTGTGAGGGTTTTATTAGATAAAATACTAATTGTAGATCACTTAGCACTGTGACTAATACAAAGGAGGTCCTCAAAAAATGGAGCTGATGTTATTATTATCATTATTACATTTCACTTAATGTATTTTAGAACAGACCGCTATTTTATTTACCACCAAGAAAGAGAAAAATACAGCCAAGTGCATAATAACAGGCCATCAAGTTATGATATATTCGATTTTCAGATAAAGATGTGGGAAAAAAATATGTTTTAAATGGATGAAAAATACTAGTTTTGCGAAGTGAGAGATCACAAAATAGCTCATCCCCCAGGGAGGCTCCCTGGTCTGGGAGGTGGAGACAGTGTGAAGAAGTGTTTAAAGGGCAGTCCCTTGGCTCCTCAGGGGTTTCAGGGCCTGAATTCTTAGACATCAAGCCTGGGTGTGTGAGAGTAGATCATTTCAATTTCCATAAGTGCTACCAAAGGCCACTAGTAACTCATGACTTTGCCTGTTTTCCTCCTTCTTCCTCAAATATCTAGCCATAAGTATTTCAACAAAATGCAACTAAACTTAGTCTATGAAATAATTTTATGATTGCCTTTTCTTAGGCTTCTCCACTTTAGATTTAGAAATAGCCCAAACACAGAAATTGCATAGAAGTTTTCTTGCTCTTCAAGGCTTTTCCTTTTTAACTACAGCTGCACAAGATTTTCATTCCATTTCCTCTGAGTGACCATGAGAAAAATCTCTCCTTTGTCTTTTTCTGGTTCGAAGACCCTAGAGAATAAATTGAATTTTTGGGACATTGCCAGATGTGTGATAGATCTACAAGGAAAACAATAAGCAATCTTTTCTGTTTGCAGAGACTAAATTCAGAGACTACTGCCCTGACAGGTTACATATAAAACTAGCCCTCGCGCCTCTCCCCCAGCCCCTCTTCTGATTAGCTTTTCTTTGAAGGTTGAGTGAGATGAGTTAGAGTATCTTTTCTATTTCAGATCCAGTGGATGTGGGGGTGTTGCAATTTACACACAGAACTAAAAACTTTGTGATGCCAGATTCTAAATCATCACTATCACTGAGTTTAGTCTAGTGCCCCTGGCCTCATCAGACACATATTTCTCTCTGTCATAAGGGGTTGTTAGCCAGTTTATTTCAAAGTCTTAGAACACAACTGTTTCCTTTTCATTCCTACACATTTCCCTCAATTTCAATCTAAATAACTTTTTAAAAATTGTCTATTATTTCATTGCCAAGTAATGCTGCAATGTTCATTCCTACTCCTATTTCTAAGCATATGGCACTCATCTTCTTGCCACTGTAGGGAGGAAAGGGCCAACTATCAGAGATCAAGAAAGGGATCTCAGAACAGGACCATATGTGGTAGGAGAAGAGCACTCCTTTCATGTTCGTACAGCCTTTCTATTTATAGTTGCAACATTTATAAGCTACCCCCATCTGATGGGGACATGGCTGATATACATTCGGTAGTGCAGCTAACTAGCTAAGTACTGGAAGAAATTTTCCCATTCATGCAATAGCTACATCCTAGTGCCATTTGAAATAAGAGGAGAAAGACCCTTTCTCACCAAAAAAAGGATTTATTCCTTCAGGTAAATCTAGAGGGTAATTTTCTAGCTGTGATGATGCTACCACCTGAAGCTGAAACATCAAAAGTTTCTCAAAGTTGATTTGACCAGAACAAATTAAGATAGAATATGATCAATTGACCAAAACACCCTTACACAGTGTCTCCTGCCTTGTTCTCATTTGTATGATCTTTCGGAGAAAGGACAATCTTACTGGCATTTGAATCATCTACTCTTTTATAACAATGCCTGGCAACTTGTAAGTTCTCAACAAATCTTTGTTTAATCTCACCACACAAAGATAGCTACTCTTAACATTTCAGCAAACACACCCTTTTAGAACCTAGTCTGAATTCAGGGTGAGAATTCCAAGCTCAGTGGAATTGTATACAAGCCATACCATGATACAGGCAGTAATTCCAAGCAAAAACATGTTGAACTCCCATTGTAGAGCTTTTTAGCTGGTAAAGGGAAAAATCCTTTTCTAACTCAAAGTCATAAAGATTGTTGCAGGTGGCTTCCCTAAAAAGAAGCAGGCCCTGAGATGAAGTCAAGTGTGAGAAAGTTTTATTGGGGGGAAACACATAAAAAGAAAAAAAGGAGAGAAAGCAGGATTGGGCAAGGAACTGACAAACCACAGTGTACATTTGACAGCATCTATCAGCCCAACGGGAGCTCCAGAGCAAAGACTGCCCATCCTGGCAGTTCCTCATTGGGTGGAAATGGCTTGAACCTTAAATTACCACCTTGCTCAGTCATTGGCTAGCAGCCTCCCCAAGAACAGCATGAATTTGAGCTAAAACCTGCTGGTCTCCCCAAGAACAGCATGAATGCTAACAGCGGGAGGCTGACAGATATCCACATGTTAGTAGCTAGCCAACAAGACCTTTCTTGAAAATGGATCTGGGTGGTGCCTTTTCTTGGTGGCCACAAAGAGATTCGCTTATATTTTCTTTCAAAAGAAAAATGCTGTGTATTGAGATCTTTGATTTATGAGGATTTTATGTTTGAGTATGGTGTGAGTTAGGCCTCTAAATTGCTCTAGCATTCCCTGAATGGTCCATCACTTCTCAAAGAATTTTAATGGGACCATTTAATGTGACATTGGATGTGTTATTGGATGATTTTTTAAACATTGGAAGAATGTTTCTTCACTCTCAACTATGCACAATATGAGGACTGTAGACACAATACACTTTTAAGGTTAATCTGCATTGTTAACTTTTTCCACTTAACTTTCTTAAGAAGACCATCAACAAAACAATAAATTAAGCCCTGATTTGTAGTAGTGTCCAGTTTCTGTGGTGTGAATACTCCCACCATGGCTGATTTCAAGCTACCCATGTGGTGCCACTCGGAGCAGAGTTGGGAAGAGATAAGCAGTATGACACTATTATGTAGTATTTCCTCCATACAGATAAAACAGATATAAATAACCTCAAGAGCATAGATAATTGTAGTACATACAAAAGCATAGTAAATTATAGTAAAATAATTAGTAAGTGATGAACTTTGGGATTTATTACTTTTGGTTTTAATGTAAGTTACTTAATTGTAAGCTTATATAATTTAATTTTTAATAATGTCTGTGTTTAAAAACCAGTTCACAAAATTTTTGAAAATTTAACAATAGGCTCTCATGAGCTGGCACAAGCCAGATCCAATACAAGGTAGAAATTTCCGTTTTAGGTTTCTTCCCTGGAGAAATTGGAACATATATATGCTCAGTGATGTAGGTATAAGAATACTTACTGCACTGGTGTTTATAACAGGGAAAAGTGAAAATGACATACCTGTCCATAAGCACACAAATTGATAAATAAACTGGGTTTTACTATGATTCAATATTAAACGGTGGTTAAAAATAAAATAAATTAGATTCTCATGTATCAACATAGATCAATTCCCAGAGAAAGCTGCAAGTACCTTCTTGCATTGTGATACTAATTGTGTAAAACTTTAAAATATACAAACACATTTTAAATCTAGTTTATAAAAATATGCCTATATAATTAAGGTATAAAGATATTTATGAAAATGAAATACACAAAGTTCAGATAGTAGTTACTTCTGGGGAATGGATGAGGTAGCACTTTAAGTGTATCTATAATACTTTATTTCTTTAAGGGGAAAATGATAATCTGAGCAATAATCATAAAAGAGAGACAATCCAACATTATATGCCCCGATAGACATACACAAGATACCTGTGAAACATTCTTGCCAAAAAAGAGAACTTATATCTGCTTAAACTTCTACATCTAATTCCCAATTTATGGAAAAACAAGGGACAAATAAAAATATTAAGTGGAACCACTGGGGTGCAATCAGCAAAGTCTGGAGTGTAGGTTTCTTCAGCATATAAATTGCAAGGAAGAAAATAGAAAGAGAAATAAGGAATCTACAGACTAAAAGAGCGTTTAAAGATCTATCCATCAATTGCAGTGTATAGACATTGTTTTGTTTCTGATTCAAACAAATAAACTATTAAAAATTATGGGGAAAAAACAGGAAAATTTGAATACTGAATGAATACTCTAGAATAATAAGGAATTACTATTATTCAGGTGAGACAATCATGTGTAATTATATCTACATAATCCTTTTGTTTAAGATATTAATGTTAAAAAAGAAGTGTGGATGAAGTGATGGATGAAAGCCGGCTAGGACTTGCTTCCAAATAATCCGGGGAGCTGCAGGAAGTGGGCAGAGGTGTAGATGAAAAAAGATTGAGGTTTCTTCTCTTATGTGTTTGAAATTTATAAACCTTATAAATAAGGTTTCTTTTTAGAGAAGGAGGAGAAGAAAGAAAAAAATGGAAGCAAACAAGAAAAAAAAAACATCTATTAATTAGGTCGTTTAACATTCAACTGGGTGTCATTTTATTTTCTGTGTATTTTGGTAAGTTTGAAATATGACATGATTTACATTTTTAAAAGATTTAAATTTGTATAAATACCTCCTTGGTACCACAAACATAAAATATACTCTGACTGTATTTTACATACCACGATCCAGCTTCAATGGAAGGAGAGAGATAAGTTATCAGCAGTGAGACTGGGGCTTCCCACAGCCTGCAGCTCATACGTGCCAGACACTTTTGATTTACCCTCCTACCAGATTCCCTTGGCCCCTCCTCAGATAGTGGACCACCACTATCTAGTGCCATGAGCCAGAAATTAACTCTTCATGTCCACTCCAACAAGCCTTCACTCTGCCACTGCACCCTGTGTGAGTAGCTCGACTGTCACATCTAGTTAAATTTCCTTTCCAATTATTTACACTTTGCTCCCTGGTGAATGTTGAAGTTACAAGATAAGTTCATCAAAGACAGTGTTTGATTTCTAGGGTTCAACATGCCTTCTTGTGTAGGTTAAGAGGGTATTTCATGATCTATTTTGTTTATAATGTTATCAGGCCACTTAAGTGTTGCTGAACAGTTTCAAACTCTTGAGAATGATTTAAACATCGCCCGTGCAAACTATATGTTCTCCCCACTGCCCACATGCGCGTGCATGCACACACACATGTACGCATTCATATTCATTAGTACATATTAAATTAGAGACTCCTGTTGGCCGCTCACGAACAACATGGGAGAAGTTGGGCATCTTCAAAATTAAATGATTAAAAAGAAAACAATACTGATCCGAGGCAGAGAACAGTTTCCACGTTCTTCTAAAGACATTATGCTTGATATGTTTTCTAAATGTAAATCTTTTTTTTCTGAACTCAGAATCTTCAGACCTTATTAGTTCTAGCCAGTGCAAACAGAATTTCCATTAATCCATTTCCATTAATCCAATTTCCATTAATCCACAAATGTAAAGAATGCATTTCCACATGAATGCCAAAAGGCACACAGACCACTGGACTGGATCAGGCTCTGCAATAAATGACTTGCTTACCGAAAAGCCGGTATGGTGCTATTAAGAGTGTAGACTTTGAAACCAGATTGCTTGTGTTCAAATCCCAGTTGTATCATTACTAGCTGATAGACCTCGGAAGAGCTACTAAACCTTCTTGTGTCTTGGGTTCCCTTCTTTAAAATGGGGATAATAGGGACGCCTGGGTGGCTCAGTCAGTTAAGTGTCTGCCTTCGGCTCAGGTCCTGATCTCAGGGTCCTGGGATGAGCCCCATCTTGGGCTTCTCTCTTCCCCTCTACCCCTCTCCCCCACGCGCATGCTCTCCCTCTCTCTCTCTCTCAAATAAATCTTTAATAAAATAAAATGGGGATAATAGCAGTATTTACCTCATAGGTATGTTGCCCAAAAATTACATAAGTTAATATATGTAAAGCACCTAGAGTAATGCTTGGCCTATAATAAGTGCAGCTGAAGCTATTGGCACTTGTCATTTAGCTATTGTCATGTAATCCTCCAAACAATTAGCACTCTTTTACACATAAGGTTAAATAACTTGTTGAACATTAGACAGTTCATAGTAGCAGAACATGGGTTAAACCTGGGTTTTGTCCAAAGCCTGTGTTCTTTCCACCACACACCCTCTTTCGTGTGTTTATGAGACATACCAAACTCTTGTGTTAATAAGAAAGCCATGTTTATAATGGGACATGAAATTTAACCTAAAGCCTGTGTGGCTTAGGGATATTTCAGAGTAAAGAAATTGAAAATAGTAAGATATAATTGTCCAATTCCTATACTGAGAGATCTCAATCAGACACCGAGAGAAATTTGGAAGGTTAGATTGGAGTATTGGGTGATTGACGTTTTGGTGTAAATGTTCAGAATATTTAAACTAGTTCATGTTGTATTGGTTTAACTAGTTAAGCGGTGGTGTCTCATATACTGACAATAAATATCAATGGTTCCAGGATTAAATATGAAACAATTATGAATCATAATAATTACTTTCAAGTCATCATGAGAAGGAAGATGTATTGTGAAAAAAGTGGCATACTGAAATCAAATGAGAAAATACCTTACAGCCATCTATAAACTTAAATGTAGTAACAAAAAATGTAGTTTTACATATTGCTGTGGGGTTGAATTGTGCCTCACAAAAAGAAGTCCTCACCCTGGATACCTGTGAATAATGTGATCTTATTTGGAAATAAGATTTTTACCTATGTAATCAATTTAAAACGATGTCGAACTGAATTAGGGTGAATCCTAATCCAATATGACTAATGTCCTTATAAGAAGAGAAGAGACATGGAGAAGGACACAGAGGAAAACGCCCTGGGACGACAGGCAGAAATTGGAGTGATGCATGTACAAGCCGGGGAGTGCCAAGGTTTTTGCAGAAACTAGGAGGGAAGCATGGAGCAGATTCTCCCTCAGAAACTTCGGAAGGAACCCACCCTGCTGACACCTGGATTGGGGACTTCTAGCCGCCAGAACTGTGACGTAATACTTTTCTGTTGTTTGAAGCCGGCCAGTTTGTGGCACTTTGCTAGAGCCTCCGTGGGAAACAGATACACACATATAGGTTAATTCAATGACCACATCAATAAATGATCGATGATTTAATAGAAATATTTCTGTGCTGACAATATTATTCTTTAGCACATTGTTTTTAGCTGTTTTCATTTGAAGTAAGTCAAAATAGTTTGAAATACGCAGATGCACACACAAACATAAGATTGTACTCAAAGAGCAAAGAAATGACAGAAAGTATGATTTGGCATTTAACGTGTTAAACACGCACCACTTGTCAAATAAGTAAGACATGCTGAGAAGAATCACAGGCACGACATTCTTTTAGAGTCCAAAAAACCTGCTGTCAGAAAATATTCAATTTCTTGGGGATGTCTTTTTGTTTCCAGTTTCGTTGAGATATCATTGACACACATCACTGTGTAAGTTTAAAGTGTACAACATAATGGTTTGACTTATATGTATTGTGAAATGATGACCACATAAGTTTAATTAGGATCCATCACCTCATATAGATACAGTAAAAAGAGAAAGCAAAAAAAAGAAAAAAAAAATTTCCCTAGTAGTAAGAACTCTTAGGATTTACTCTCTTAACCTTCCTGTATATCATACAGCAGTGTTAGCTATAGTCATCCTGCTGTATGTTACATCCTAGTACTTATTTATCTGGTAGCTGGAATTTTATAGGAATTTATTGATCACATTCCTTCAATTCCCCTCCTCTCCCCACCACCTCTGATAACCACAAATCTGATCTCTTTTTTTATGAGTTTGAATTTTTTGTTTTGTTTTTAGATTTCACATGTAAGTAAGATCATACAGTATTTGTATTTCTCTCTCTGACTTATTTTGCTTAGCATAATGCCCGCAAGGGCAGGATTTCCTCAATTTTTGTGACTGAATAGTATTCCATTGTATATATATACCACCAGTTCTTTAAAGGATGCCTTTTTTTTTTTTTCAAAGTAGTCTCCATGCCCAGCATGGGGCTTGAACTCATGACCCTGGGATCAAGAGTCGGTTGTTCTACCGACTGAGCCAGCCAGGCACCCCTAAAGGATCCCTTTTGAAACAGAAGTTGTACATACCCTTATTAAAAAATATATATACTTACAAAAACATAAATAAACATTGAAAGAATAACATGGACCTAAAGAGGGAATATTTTATCAAATCATTTATTGAGCATTATCTTAAGTCATTTAATCAATCAATCATTTGATAGATTGTTGCCATTTTATTTGCTGCCTTGGGGCAAAAAGAAAAAAAAATAAATATACTATGTGTCCTTAAGAGGCATCATTCACATTAGATCCGTACTTTGTTTCCTGTACCCACTGAACCTAAGCTATACCCAGAGTCTCTTTAAATATAAATACATAAATCATTTGTTGTTTTTTAATACATCACTTACAGATGCATATGGCTACTTGCAGTGAACATAAATGTGGAAAACAAATGCAGTATACATAAAAAATCTATTTCTGAGATTTGCTTTCTGTCTTTTATATGTACACTGTTTTGCATCAAAATAATTCTTTTTTAAAAACTTATTTTTATTGAGATATAATTGACATATAATATTGTATCAGTTTTAGGTGTACAACATAAGGATTGCAAAATGATCACCACAATAAGCTTGGCTAGCATCCATCACCACACATAATCACAATTTTTTTGTCTTATGATGAACACTTTTGAGATCTACTCTTTTAGCAACTTTCAAATATATAATACAGTATTGTTAGCTATAACCACCATGCTGTACATTACACCTCCCCATGTTATATATACATTACATACATTATCTTATAACTGGGAATTTGTACCTTTTGACTACCTTCACCCATTTTTCCCACCCACCCCCAACCCCTACCTCTGGCAAACACCAATCTGTTATTTGTACCTATGAGTTTTTTTGTTTTGTTTTCTTTTTAGATCCACATGTAAGTGAGATCATGCAGTGTCTTTCTCTGACTTACTTCATTTAGCATAACACCTCAAGGTCTGTCTATGTCTGAATAATATCCCATTATATACCACTATACTATTCCACATATATACCAATATTCCATTGTATACCATATACCATTCCATATATAGAGACCACATTTTCCTTATCCATTGAGCTGTTGATGACACTTAGGTTGTTTCCATGTCTTGGCCATTGTAAACAATGCTATAATGAATATGGAGGTACAGATAGCTTTTTGAGACAGTGATTTCATTTTCTTCAGATAAATACCCAGAAGTAGAATTGCTGGGTCATATGGTAGTCCTATTTTTAATTTTTCTGAAGGATCTCCATACTGTTTTTTGTAGTGACTGCACCAATTTACATTCCCACCAACAGTGCACAAGGGTTCCTTTTTTCCACATCCTCACCAATACTTGTTAATCTTTTTGATAAGGGCCATTTTAACAGGTGTGAGGTGATATCTTATTGTGATTTCATCAAATCAATTCTTTAGATGCCTATCAATGTGCCAGTGATAGATTATGTCTAAAATTTTCAATAAAGAAATAGAAAACTCATAATAACAAGAGGGAAAAAATTTTTAAACAAGTGCTTCAAGTACTCAAATTCAATTATAAGTATGGAGATGTTGGGTTTGTGGACATTAAAGGATAGCAGAATGTAAATCTAAAATCGACACAATCTTCATTTTAGTAAATATTACAATCTCAAGCAAGAACAGGTGCATGTGAATGTCCTGCGCAATTTAAACATCATCAGTATATCAGGAATATTCTGTTAAGAAATAATATGAAGAAAACATTATGTAAATGATTCTTCTGAAATGACAATAAAAAAGCTGGAAATACATACTTATTTTCTTTTTTCCATTAAAAGAAATGAAGCAATGTTAAGCAGATTATAAGTATATGATTAATTCTGAAAAAATTCTCATAGCATTTGCATAGTTAAATTTACTCTCTTACAATTGATAGCATTTGCATCAGATTTACTTAGTGAATGTTTAAATAGATGTATAAAAAGGAGTACCTTTCTTAGCAATACTGATTTTACAAACAACTGATAATTTCTATGTCTCTTCAGTCCTCCAGGAAGCAGATGCTGACATGGAGATAGGAGAGTGAGCAGTTTATTGGGGGATAATACCAGCAAAAAACAAAAGGAGAATGATGCAGAATTGGGCAGGGACATCTTTCAGAACATGATGCTGATCTGATACCTGTGAAGTTTCGGGGGAAAGGAATGAAAATTTGGCAGGAGAACATCAAAGCAGCAGGCAGATCTGACAAAGTCTTGGCCAACCCAATGGGGAATTGGAGAAAATTCTTCCCTGTTAGAGGAGCCCCATGTTGGGCAGACATGGCAAGGCCTTAATACCCACTTAGTGCTCAGCTGCTTAGTTTCCTCAGGCTCCCCAGGAAGAGCGTGGCGTCAGCCCAACCACTGAGGTATATCCTGAAGGCTCAGCTACTGGAGGCTGACAGTTAACAGCACTCCCTTTATCTGAATTGCCTGTTTTCTCAAAGGCAGATATGAGCAGAGCATGACCACTACTCATACAAAACCTTACAGTTCTCCTGCCCACACAACTGGAGTGTTGATCTCACACCTCTCTCCTTCTTGCATCTCCTTTCCGGACCCACCTCATTATTTCACTCCTCTCATTTTTCTTCGAATGTCGCCATCAGTGTTGCCTGCTAGAGAGATTCCACTATCCAAGCCTCTTCCATCCCCATTCTCTCTAATTCATAACCATGTTGAAAAGAACTGAAACCCAGATAGGCTCTCAAGATTTAGAAGCAGTACCGCAGTGAACTACTTAGGGGTTAAAAGGATTTTGCCAGATCGTCTAACATTGCTCTTTTGGTAAAGACGTAGCCCAAGCTACTAACATGTGACAACAATTTTTTACCAGCGTGCTTGCAAAGTAGGGAGAAAAAGCACTTCCTATTTCCTACATTATCTCATTTCTTCTTCACATAAACTTATTTGCATCATCACCAAGATAACTACGTTTTCAAATAAATTGAGCTTTCAATTTTTTAAAGAAGAGCTCTGACTTTGAATTAATAACTGTAGTGTTTGACTTCTTATGCTAAGTGAAATAGGCTGAGAAAGACAAATACCATGATTTCACTCATATGTGGAACCTAAAAAACAAAACAAATGAACAAACAAACAAAAAGCAGAATCGGACTTATAAAGACAAAGAACAAACTGATGGTTGCCAGAGGGGAGGGGTGTGAGGAATGGACAGAATGCGTAAAGGTGAGCGGGAGATACAGGCAACCAGTTATGGAATGAATAAGTCATTGGGATAAAAGGTACAGCATAGGCAATATAGTCAATGATATTGTAAAGTGTTGTATGGTGACATGATAACTACACTTGGGGTGAGCATAACATAACATATAGACATGGTGAATCACCGTGTTGTATACTTGAAACTATTACATTGTATGTCAATGATACTCAAAAAAATTTTTTTAGAAGGAGAGCTCTAACTTTGAACTAATTACTGTAGTGTTTTACTTCATAAGGCAAGTGAGTTAGTCCTACTCTGCTCCCTCCATCCCTCAGACCATATCAGAGAAGAAATCCTCACTTCAACACTTTCATAGTAGTAAATTGGTGGCAGAGTAGATTATCTCATAATGCCCAAATCATCGTTTCCATACCCTGCTACCGATTAACAGTGTGGCTTTCAAAATCAACTTGTATTCTTAAAATCTTCTATATATTTACCCACTTTCTCCAAGCTTCAAAAACTACAGTACAAGTAGGGGAGGGGTAGAACGTCCTCTTTTTTTTTTTTTTCCTAGTTATTCTGAAAATAGTCACTTATTTATTTTGAACTCATTACTTCCCAGCTAGGTGCAAAGTCAGGGGTTGCAGACTCAGAGGCTCATGAAGCCTGTGGGTATCTCAAGTTAAAGAGGCAGGCAGTGGGGACATGGGGACCATGGTGAACTGGACCACACAGGCTCCGGTCTAAAGGCTGCAGCTCAATTGAAGTTCATTGATATGTGGTAAGAATGTAGGCCCAGAACAGCCAAACTTCCAGTTTCCCAAGAGAAAACCAAAATACGGAATTTTTTAATGTGGCAATAGGAAGGCAATTTGGTACCCTATCAGATTATAAAATGTTTATACTCTTAGCGTATTGTTAAAAAACGAAATTCAACCGAGTAAATGTAAAGGTGTAATCGGCTTTATTACATGATTCACGAATCAGGCAGCACCCCATCTAGCAAGTAGAGGGGCGCTCTGAGAAATTGTACAAAATGGTAGGTTTTTTATAGGAAGGAAGGTGGGGCAAGAAAATTATAAACAGAAGAAAAGAAAGGATTGTTCCAGGCAAGATCATCTTACAGTTAAGGGGGAAGGGCAGGAGGTGGGGGGGGGGGTCTTATTAGGCAGATTACCTCATCTTCCCTTGGGGGTTGGAGAGGGCCCAAGTGACAGATTACCTCAGTGGCGCTTATCAAAAAATTCCTGCTTGACAGGTTGAGACATTTTTCTGGGGGAGGTTGAGACTGCAGTTAGGTTAGGCATTAAGCCCTGGTTTGGTAACTTGGACTGGCCCAAGTAATGCCATTTTGGACCTGTGGTTTTCTTTTTAACAGTATCCTACAGAAAAATCCTATCAAGTACACAAAGATACATGTAAAATTGCCGTTATTTGTAGTAGTGAAAGTGGGGGTTCGGGGTAGAGGTAAAGGGTCATCAATTAAGAATTGAGTAAACCAACTGAGTACATCCACAAAATGGGAAAAATATATATAAACATGCCTAGCAAAGCATTTTTAATTTGTTTTCTTTTCTCCTTTCCCTTTCTTCTCTTCTTCTTTCCTTCTTTCTGTCAGTCTATCTATCCCTTTTCTAAAGTAAAAGAAGCAGCTAAATTTCACTCCTTAAAGCATCTGTAATACAGACCAAACAAACAAGCAAAAAAAAGTTGCCTTGAAGCCAACTTCACTCTTCATTGCCCTTTGAGTGATACCATTTAGTTAGGCAAATGGACGGCAAGAAGGCCCGTGCCTCTGGGAAAATATAACAGCATCTTTGTGTGGTTTGGCAAAGCTGTCCCTCCCTTTGATATATTAAAAAAACAATTTACTTTGTTTAGTAACACCTCCAAGAAGGAATGACCTGGAGAGGAAGGGCCTTCTGAGCATCTGAGAGAGTGGCCAAAGTTTTGGTTGGATTCTCTATGCTATGGACTCGACCCTCAAAAATAACTGCTTTCTCAGAAAGAAAAATGCCAGTAGACTAGAACATGTGGAGATATTTTGAAGAAGCTTTTGGGCATTTGAGCTGAGCTCCACAATAATTATCCTGGGGAAAATATTTTAGCTTTATGTCTTGGGTAAAGCTTGACTAAAATAAGGGAAAGCAACCATGATAAATTTAATTTAGTAAATAGTCGTCGAGACGGTTATCGAATCTGCTACACGTAGAACAGTATACTGGGCTTGGTGGGACCTATTGCGGTAAAAAAGATATCCAAAAATTGTCCCCAGCCTCAGGGAACTTTCTGTCTAAAAATGTGCTGTCCAAGAGGTAGCCTCTAGGTACATGTAGCTGTTTAAATTTAAATTAATTAAAATTAAATATAATTTAGGATTCAGTAGCTCAGGCACAACAACAACATTTCAAGTGCCCTGTAGCCACGTTTCCATCATTTGGTCTAGAGAAGGGGTTTGCAGCTTTCCAGCTCTGTGAGTCTTTTTTTTTTTCCCAAAGATTTTATTTATTTATTTGACAGAGAGAGAGACAGTGAGAGAGGAACACAAGCAGGCGGAGTGGGAGAGGGAGAAGCAGGCTTCCCACTGAGCAGGGAGCCCGATGCGGGGCCTGATGCGGGGCCCAATGCAGGGCTCGATCCAGGACCCTGGGATCATGACCTGAGCTGAAGGCAGACGCTTAACGACTGAGCCACCCAGGTGCCCCTCCAGCTGTGTGAGTCTTAAAGTCTCTGTTGCACCTACTCAGATCTGTTGTTGTGGGGTAAAAGCAGCCATACCCAACAAGTGAACAAACGTGCTCCAATAAACCTTGATTTACAAAAATAGCCAGCAGACCAGATTTATCTTGTGGACCACAGTTTTTTGAGCTCTTGTCTAGAGAAAGAAACAACTAACTCCTAGTGTAAGACTTTCACATGGAATAGAGAATAAAGTAATTGCCTTTCTGTGGAAATTCAGACAATCTTTATGGATACATGACTTATATAATAAATGGTTTTTGTTTTAAGCCACTGACTTTTAGGAAATTTGTCATAAAGCAGTAGGTAATGGATACACTTCATCCTGTTACATCTCTAAAACCTTGCTTAAACAACATTCTAAATACCAACATGTAGTGTACTTAGCATATTTTTATATCTTTTAATGCTCAAATCCACATCCTCGGTGGAGTCTTTATCAATTTCTTCATGCAAATCTTTCAGTCTCGGGCACCTGGGTGGCTCAGTCGTTAAGCATCTGCCTTCGGCTAAGGTCATGATCCCAGGGTCCTGGGATCAAGTCCCACATCGGGCTCCCTGCTCGGCAAGAAGCCTGCTTCTCCCTCTCCCACTCCCCCTGCTTGTGTTCCTGCTCTCACTATCTCTCTCTCTGTCAAATAAATAAATAAAATCTTTAAAAAAAAACAAAAAAACAAAAAAAACCCAAATCTTTCAGTCTCTCCTCTAATGGCCATAAACTTTTTTTTTTAAGATTTTATTTATTTGTTTGAGAGAGAGAGAGAGCATGAGAGAGGGGAGGGTCAGAGGGAGAAGCAGACTCCCTTATAGGCAGGGAGCCCAATGTGGGACTCGATCCTGGGACTCGATCCTGGGACTCCAGGATCATGACCTGAGCCGAAGGCAGTCGCTTAACCAACTGAGCCACCCAGGCTCCCCAGTGGCCATGAACATTTTAACATCTCTATTGCCACATGCTGATTTCTGTTTGTTATATGCTTCTCTCTCTAAGTAAATAAGTAAGCTGTTCAGGAACAGAGTTTGTGATTTTTTCATCTTTGAATCCCCAGCATCTAACACAGTTCAGCACCTAGTAGGTGTTCAATAAATATTTGTTAAATCAGTATAGCCATGATTGACATTATTGACAACACCTTCAGAGCCTATATATTTGGCATTTTTATAAAAGTTATGTGTTCTAGGTATTTTATAATGTTTATTTAGCCATTGCTTAATCCTTGCATAGCTCAATATTGTGTCTGTGCAAAGATTCACTGAAGCTACGAGTTTCTACACATAGTGTTTCATTCCTCTAAATTTTCAACCCAGAACCATTTTTGTTCACAGATGTCAGGATCTCCAGACAGATCAGAGTTACTTGTTTGTGCATATATACTTTTTCTAAAAAAAAATTATGGATATTCATTTTGCAAAATGGCATGATTTTCATTTTTGAATTATGTGAAAGGCAGTTGTGTTTTCACCTAAAGCTCCTGTGAATATATTTTTATGTGAGTATAATTTGCATATTAAATTTGCATTTTTATGATGGGGCGTTGTAATTGAAAACAAGGGAATTGGAAACAGAAAATGAAAGATTATTATTATTATTTAATAATCCATCTGTATCTAGTTAGAAATCCTTTTAACAAGGAAGAAATATTCATAATATCAGATCACAAAATATTACCAGATTGAAGTGTATTTTCATAAAAAACTACACAGGTAAATGACTGCGTTCATCTTTCACAGGGAAGAAACCTATTCTGCTGTATGGAATTGAATTATTTTAAAGATCTAGAGAAATAACCAGATTTTTTAATGACCTCTGTCCTAAAACTACAGTGTTTCTTTTTTTTTTTTTTTAAGATTTTATTTATTTATTTGACAGAGACAGAGATAGCGAGAGCAGGAACACAAGCAGCGGGAGTGGGAGAGGGAGAGCAGGCTTCCCGCCGAGGAGGGAACC
>NC_138374.1:109874948-109897931 GCF_054177405.1 Leptonychotes weddellii
GATGTGGGACTCGATCCCAGGACCCTGGGATCATGACCTGAGCCGAAGGCAGACGCTTAACGACTGAGCCACCCAGGCGCCCACTACAGTGTTTCTTAATATTGATAAAGTTCGTTATCTGTCTGATATAACTTTAATGTTTTAGTTACATGTTTAAAAAATAAATCAGAAAATAATAAAAGCAAAAAAAGATAATTTATATTGTAAGAGTTACATTTTTTACACCCATTTAGTTATCATTTCAAAACAGATATTAAAAACAGCCATTCATAATGGCCTTCTAGAGTCACACAGAAATATGAACCAGATGACATATAAGTGCCCTAGATTGTATTTATTTTCTATATGTTAAATTCAATTATTATTAGTTTGTATCAAATGTCATTTACTCTCCAAACTTTCAAATGAATGAACACATGCATCAGAGAAGAAAACTGGTCAAGAAATAAAAATGTAAGTATCCAATTGTCTAAAATTCCTATCACATGTAAATGTTTTATATGATATATAAATCATTCTTTTCTTTCATATGTGGCTCCAATTACAGCTGCTGCTACAGATGTGTCTTTTTCCTGGAACAAATTGATACCACTGGCACATGACATGCCGAAGTTATGGAGGTGGTCAACATTTTTGCTCTGTGCTGACAATCAGAAAGCACAGAAGTAGTTCACCTTCACCTGGCAGGACAGCAGGACACCCTCACTGTCTTCCCCCCACAGTGGTGACAACTCAGTGGCTCGGTGCCACTACTGAGTCCACGGAGAGATGGATTGTCTCATCATCCCATAGGAGTTCATACGGTCCCCTCTATTGATGACAACATGCCAATGGGGGTCTAGAAAGCACGTAGTGGCAGCTGGGCAAGATGCCTTGATAAAATACTTGTGTGCCAAGGGGTAGGATATGAGTTCCAGTAAAATGCAGAGATTTGCTGCTTCAGCAAAATTTCTGGGGATCCAGTGAAATTGAGCATGTCTCTGTACCCTCTCCAAAGGGAAAGAGAAGTTCCTATACTTTTTCACTGTCTACCATGGAGAAAGAGACACAGTGTTTAGTAAACATCTTTCGATTTTGGAAGCAACATATATCACATTTAAGCATACTGTTCCCATCCATTTAACAGACTTACCAAAAGGCTTAATACTTTTAGTAGGTCACAGAGCAAATTAACGAAAATGTAATGCAAGTGTCCTTACTATCCAGAAGCTTTGATTGTACTTAAGGGCCTCTGATCAGTTGTGATACTTCTGTCAAACACTGGGGAAAAAATTCTCAGGTTGGCTTCTAAGGTCTTAGAGCAAACCACGTATTTTTAGCAATAACAATCTTCTTTGAGAAATAGCTCTTGATTTGATCTATCCCTGACAGAGAGTGAAAGTCTGACTTTGGAACATCAGGTGATATGATGCCACTGTTGTTACCATAAAGTGGGAGATGCCAGACTTCTTAGTCGTAGAGTTAGCGTACCCGATGACATTCCATTATTCAGGTGGAAATAAAATATACGAGTAGACATAGCAGACCTTGAAAGCACATGACAAAAATCTTAGCTTTATTTATCCCTTAATTTTGACTAATTCATATATATTATTCTTTTTTGGCCTTGTTCACATGAAGTCAAGGTCAAAGGATTTGACTTTTCTTTTAGAGCACTGGCCATTATTGCTCACCATAGGAAGAAATACTGTTGCTGCGCTTCATGTATCTATTACATATTGTATATATTATGTTTATAATACATATCTTTATTATATATATTAAATACTTATATAGTTTAGGTATATTGTTTTTGTGTTATGTCTGCACAGCATAACCAGGAAATTCCATTTCACTTGAAGTGGCAGAACTCCACTAATGGGGGGAGGAGACAGGAGGATTCTATTCTTCTGCTTAAAAAGAATTTTGCAATATATACTTCATGCTTGAGATGAAAAGGGGGTAAAAATGAACTGCTTCTTAATACACTTACAGTTTGGTAAAACACTTGACTTATAGTATGTTCACGTTTCCACAAAAATACCTTTGTTCTTTTGAGAGGTAATGGAGGATGAAAAGGGACAAGAAAGAAAATGGCGGGGGGGAGAAAGAAGGAAAAAATGAATAAAAAATAATGTAGGAAGGGAGAGTAGGAGTATCTTTCTCAAGAAATTTGCATTGTAGGTACATTTTTATAATTAAGTCCTTCTTTAATTAAAACTTTTTTAAAGTTTTTTTTTTTATTCCAGAAGAAATATGTATTATGTAACAATGCATTAACATAAATAGTAAACAACTGATTCCTTCGTCGACCCAGGCCTGAGGTACCAAAGTCATCTACCTGGCATGTGATCGTCCCCACCTCTCCCCTTATATATATAAAAACATTCAAAAGGTATTTGGAAGTTTTTCGTTTGTTTGCTTTTCCAAATATTAGATAATACTGTACATATTGTGCTGGAACTTACATTCCTCACTTAATGATACCTCATGGACATCTCAAGTCGATAGAAATCGAAATCGTTCTTTTAAACAGTCACATAATATTCCATAGTAAAACTTGTACTATATTTAACTACTGCCCTATTGATAGACAATGCGATTGTATCCATTTTTTGGCCACCACAGTCAGTGCTACACCAAATATTGTTTAATGTGGCCTTGAAAAAAGGTGATTATGTTTCTAGAAAAGCTATTCAAAAGTGGAGTTGGTAGGTCAAAGAGAATATGTATTTTAAATTATAATAGACATTGCCAGATTTGTGTTGTGATTTATACTCCCAATGACAAGGTAATACTGTGTCCATTTTCCCATTTATGTCTTACCAACAATGAATGTTAGGACCCTTTTTAATTTTTGCCATCAAATAAGGAAGATTCTAAATTATCAAAAGAACCATTTCTTAGCATTTTCCCTGAAATGAATTCAGTTTATTTGCTTAAAGTCTCTGGCATCTATAGTTGGGTTTTGCTCCATAAAGTTAGTATGGAGACTGGACTGAAGCGGTGATGTTCTTTGCCCTACTCTGTGGTCATAGATTGCCCTTAGGAGATTGTACCGTTCGAATTGTACTACCAGGAAAAAAGCATGACATACAGGTTCATCCCATCTTTGTCATATATGAAAGATACCTTGATATTCACTGGAAACAAAATGATAGAAACAGAAAATCTCAGGGGTTGAAGGGGCTATCCAATGCTTAAATCTTAATCTATAAAACCCCCACCAATTTATTATTCCATTTCCGCTTAAATTCCTCTGATAGGGAGCCTACAAAAGCAGACAGCCTATTCCATAATAAGAAAGCTAACTTTTACTGAACGTTTATTCCGTACCAGACACAATTGAAAGTGCTCGGCGGGAAGCATCTCATTTAATCCTTACAAAAACCCTATGGGGAGGCGTTACTATTACACCTATTTCACAGAATAAACCAAGGCACAGATCACAGGGCTAGGAAATGGTTGTAGCTGATCTGAAGTCAATGGGAAGCCATACTCAACCTCTACACCCTACTGCCTCCCAGAGGCAGATTTATAAAACTGTGAATGCCACCCCTTCTCCTTTACAGACCTAAACATTGTTTCCTGTACCTTTGTTTCACTGCTCCCACTTCTACTCCTCTTATTTCCATGAATCCTCCTAAAATCTTTTGCATATGAAAATACTAATTGAAAGTAACTATGGGGTTCTTTTTCTATTGGTCTTTAGTTCTAGAAA
Source organism: Leptonychotes weddellii (assembly GCF_054177405.1). Taxonomy (NCBI): domain Eukaryota; kingdom Metazoa; phylum Chordata; class Mammalia; order Carnivora; family Phocidae; genus Leptonychotes; species Leptonychotes weddellii. Next base: position 109,878,649 of record NC_138374.1, read on the forward strand.
CCAGAGTGTATTTAATAGAAGCTTTAGATAGATCGGCTCACAGCACTCACCCAGGCGCAACAGTGAGAAAATGGTAGTGTCCATATCTCTTACTTGTGACAGACCCCAGATCAAGCCAACTGTGAGTCTTTATAGGAAATAGGGCTAAAAATTTCCTTTATAGGAAATAGGGCTAAAAATTTCCAGAGGAAGGAATAAGTACCCAGCGTTAAAACACAAAACAAAAACTCTAACATAACACCATTATATTTTTGAAGTCTCACCCATCTGTGAAATGCATGCTCCTAAAAAGACTCCCACAGAATACCTCACATATCTAAGGATTAAGTCTTTTAAGAATACGATGACAAAAGAGAGTATGGCACAAGAAACAGGTTTAATAATGTTCCAGTTACAGGTATTCAAAGATAGTGGAAGATACAATAATAAAATTAGCATCAAAACCACTTTCAGAAAGGGCAATAAAATTAGTTGTTTTCTTGAAATCCAGGCCATATTAACATTATAGCTCTTTTATTTTGCTAAGTTATTTGCACATGTGTGAGGTCTAGAGCTGATGGAGCTTCAGTCCTGATGACGCCCCCACATTTTCCTCATTACTTATCTCTCAGTGCATTCATCATTTCTTTAAACTCAAGAAGCCAACCTATGTATTGTTGTCTTGCATTGAAATAATTTAGAACCCAACACTAAACACTCCACCCAAAGAGTAAAAATAAAAATTAGTAAAGAAAATGTAACTTCACTGGGTGATTATGGGTTTTTTTGTTTATTCCATTTATTTGCAAATTGTAAGCAATTTTGTATAATACTTGCATAAAATTTGGTTCTACATTTTTTAAAATTAATGAACTTTAAAAATCATTGTTAAATCTATCTGAATATCCCTGTTATTTGTTAGATTTGAACTAGATTATTAATTATTCATTGAATAAATTGAAGATAATTATACTAGTTATTAATACTTTGGAGACTTAATATTCTGTTTTCTAAATTTAAGTGAGGTGGATGGGCTATTTAAAAATGGGGACTTTGGGCACCTGGGTGGCTCACTCGGTTGAGCGACTGCCTTCGGCTCAGGTCATGATCCTGGAATTCCGAGATCGAGTCCCATGTCGGGCTCCCTGCTCAGTGGGGAGTCTGCTTCTCCCTCTGACCCTCCCCCCCTCTCTGTCTCTCTCTCTGTCTCTCTCTGACTCTCTGTCTCAAATAAATAAAATCTTTAAAAATAAATAAAATGAAATTTAAAAATAAATAAATAAATAAATAAAAATGGGGACTTTAAGAACACACTGGTGGTTACCACGTTTGGGGATGGGTGAAATAGGTGAAGGGGATTAAGAGTATACTTATCGTGACAAGCACTGAATAATGTATAGAATTGTTGAATAACTACATTGTACACCTGAAACTAATATAACACTGTATGGTAATCATACTGGAATTAAAATAATAATAATAAATAAAAAATAAAGTGTGTACTTTAATGAAAATTAGTTAACATATAATCTTCTGAACCACTGTATTATAGATAAATATATAACCATTAATGAACCTATTTATTTGAAATTTTCTATCAAATATTCCTATAGAACATATACAGGGGATTGGCTAGCTTTGGACATTTCTTTAATTGATCTATAATTGGCATCTAACATTGTATTAGTTCTAGATATACAACATAATGATTTGACATATGTATTTTTGTAAAATGATTACCGCAATAAGTTCAATTAACATCCAGCACCATGTATTGTTACAAATTTTTTTTTCTTGTGATGAGAACTTTAAGACCTACTCCTCTAGCAACTTTCAAATACACCATACAGTATTACTACCTATAGTCACCAAGCTGTGCATTACATCCCAGGACATATTTATCTTACGACTGGAAGTTCTTATCTTTTGACCACCTTCACACATTTTGCCAACCCCCCAAATCCCACCTGAGGCCACCATCAATCTGTTCTCTGTTTCTATGAATTTGGTGTTTGTTTTAGATTCCACATATGAGTGAAATCATATAGTATTTGTCTTTCTCTGACTTATTTCACTAGCATAATGCCCTCAAGGTCCACACATGTAACAAATGGCAGGATTTCCTTTTTTATGGCTGAGTAATATTCCATTATATATATTATATATAATACACATACACACACACACACACACATATGTACCACATTTTCTTTATTCATTCATCCATCAGTGGACACTTAGGTGGTTCTTATGTCTTGACTATTGCAAATACTGTTGCAATGAACATGGGGGTGCAGACATCTTTTCGAGACAGTGATATTGTTTTCTTCAAATAAATACCCAGAAGTGGAATTACTGGATCATATTTTGCCCTAAGTTGTTTAATTTCCACAAATTTGTGAATTTTCCTCTTTTCCTTCTGTATTAATTTCTAACTTCATCCCACTGTAGCCAGAGGAGATACTTTGTGTGATACCTGTTTTTTAATATGTTGTGAGACTTCATTTGTGGTCTAACATATGGTTTAGCCTTGGAAAATGCCCCATATGCACTTGAGAAAATGCATATTCTGTTGTTGTTGAGTAGTGTTTTGTACATGTTAGATCTAGTGGTTTGTAGTGTTAAGTCCTTGACTTCCTTACTTATCTTTCATCTGGTTGTTCTATCCATTATTGAGAGTAAAGTACTAGATCTCCAACTATTACTGTAGTTCTATTTTTCCCTTTAATTCTGTCAATTTTTGTTTTATATATTTTTGTGATCTGTTATTAGGTGCATAAATATTCATAATTGTTACATCTTATTGTATTAAACATTTTTTGATATATACTTAATACATTATTAATATATAATGTCCTCCTTTGTCTCTTGTAAGATTTTTTGAATTAAAGTCTATTTTGTCTGATATTAGGATAGCTATCCTTGTTCTCCTTTGGTTACTATTTTCGTGGTATATCCTTTTCCACACTTTATGGAACTTTCAACCTGTTCATGTCTTTGGCTCTAAAATGACAATATACAATTGGATCATATTTTTATTCATCCTGCCATCCTTTTGACTGGAGATTAATTCATTTACATTTAAAGTAATTACTGATAAGGAGAGACCTCTGCCATTTTGCTTTCTAGTTTCTATAGGTCTTACAGATCTTTTCCCCTCATTTCCTGTCTTTTTTTGTATTTAAATTCTTCATAGTGAATTGTTTGAATTCCTTTATCATTTTTTGTGTGTGTGTATTCTTTAGCTGTTTGTTTGTTTGTTTTTGTGGTTACCTAAGGATAAAATTTAACATCTTAAAATTATAGCATTCTCATTTGAATTTGTATTAGCCAAATTTCAGTAATGTATAAAATGTATAAAAACTATGCTCCTTTAACACTTCTGTCCCCACCCCTTTCAGTTGTTGATGTCACAAAATTACATCTTTCTACATTGTATGTCCCAAAACAAAAATGAATAATTTTTCATGCATTAGTCTCTTAAATTATGTAAAAACAAACAAGCAACAAAATAAAGAGTTACAAGCCAAAAATACAATAATAATTGCTTTTAGACTGATAGTCTTTTATTTATTTTTATTTTTTTAAAGATTTTATTTATTTATTTGACAGAGAGAGACACAGCGAGAGAGGGAACACAAGCAGGGGGAGTGGGAGAGGGAGAAGCAGGCTTCCCGCGGAGCAGAGAGCCTGATGCGGGGCTGGATCCCAGGACCCCGGGACCATGACCCAAGCTGAAGGCAGACGCTTAATGACTGAGCCACCCAGGTGCCACAAGACCGATAGTCTTTTAAAAATGTATTAGTCTCCTAAATCATATAGAAAACAAAAAGTGGAGGTAAACACCATAGTTACAATAATACAACTTTATAATTACTCATGTATTTACCTTTAGAGAGATCTTTGTTTCTTCATACAGCTCTGAGTTGCCATCTTCAGGGCAAGTGTAGTGTAATGCACACCCTCAGCTTTTGTTTATCTGGGAATGTCTTAATTTCTCCCTCACTTCTGAGGGACAATTTTTACAGATATAGGATTTTGGGTTGACATTTTTTTCTTTTACTACTTTTTTATAAATTAGCTTACTTCCCTCTGATCTCTAAAGTTTCTGATGACAAATCTTCTGACAATTATTGAGGATCCCTTATATGACAAATTGTTTCTCTCTTGCTGCTTTCAAAATTCTTTCTCTTTCTCTTTTGATGTTTGATTATAATGTGTCTTAGGGTGAGTCTCTTTGAATTCATCCTACTTGGATTTCACTGAGCTTCTTGGACATTTATAGTCATGTCTTTCTCACATCTAGAAAGTTTTCTGCCATTATTTCTTTAGGTATTCTCTTCCTTCTGAGACTCCCACAATGCATATGTTGGTCTGTTTGATGATATTCCACAGGTTTCTTAGGCTCTGTTCATTTTTCTTCAATCATTTTTTTCTTTCTGTTTCTCAGACTCAATGATTTCCATCATCCTATGTTCAAGTTGGAGGATTCTTTTTTCTGCCTGTTCAAATCTTTGAATCCCTCTAGTGAATTTTTCATTTCAGTTATTGAATTTTCCAGCTGCAGAATTTTTTTTTTTTGTTTCTTTGTAGGTTTTCCATGTTGTTATTGATATTTCCAGTTTGTTTGTACATCTTTTTCTTGACTTTCTCCATGTTTTCCTTTAGTTCTTTCAGCATCTTTAAGGTAGTTACTTTTAAATCATCATCCAGTGGATCTACCATCAAGTCTCTTTCAGGGACAGCTTCTGTTGGCTTATTTTTTTTTTTCCTTAAATGAGTCATACTTTCTTGTTTCCTTTGTATCTCTTGTGATTTTTTTTTTTTGTGTCAAAAACTAGACATTTGAATCTGATAATATGGTAACTCAAATTAGATTCTCTTCTTTGCCCCGGGTTTACTGGATTTTGTTTCTTTTATTGTTGTAAGCTGTCTCTGTGCTGAGGATCAGCCTGAGGTGGAAATTTAAGATCTCAAGTCTTTTGTGAGCATACACCTTCCCCTGGACATGCATGATGACTTTCTAAATCCCCCTGTATATGCGGTTGCTTTTGAATAATCTATTCTTCAATGTCTGGCTCCCAAAAGGAGAAAAAAGGAAAAATGAAAGGGGTAAAGGAGAAAGGCACCAGCCCTTTAAACACCCTGGAAACCACTTCAGCCAGAATGGGAGGGGCATGCAACAATAGGGGGAGGTGCAAATAACAATGGCCACTGCTTCTTTGCTGCCTCTCTGTGATCAGAAGCCGCAATCAGAGGTCATAGCACAGAGCTCCAATATGTGGAACACAGGGTCCTTTTGCCCACCCTGGCTCCTGCACACTACACCCAAAACACATGTACAGCTGCCTGCCACAGTGCTGAGGCGTGGGGGATGCTACTGTGCTAAGATTCAAAATTGAGCAAAATTTACTGCAATTTACTCTTCGAGACTTCCCCTGGAAGTTTCAAGCTCCAATAGACTGTAGAGTTCCAAAATAGTTATATCAGACAGATTCTGCCAGCGCAAGTTACTGTCTGGGTGAGAGAGAGATTTCTCGTGCTCCCTACTCCACCATCTTCCCAAAATCCTCCTCCTTTGCTTATTTTTGAATTGGACTATTTTTACTTTTCATTCATTTTAAAATGTGAACAAGGTTATGTTAGTTCTTATATAAAACCCCTCAACGCCTTCCCATCTCAGTATTGAATTCCAGTCCTCTTACCCAGATTTACAAAGCCCTATAGGATCTTCATCCTGTCTCTCTTACCACCATTATGATCTCTCTCCCCCTCACTCCCTCCTCTCCTCTTATCTTCCTCACACTCCCCAAGTTCATCTGGTCACCTCTTTAAAGTTCTTTGCATAGCACATATTATTATCTGATTCTTGCTATTTATTTTGTTTGTTTTTTATTATTATCTGTCTCCTCCCCACCACAGAGTGAGTTCCATCTGAGCAGGAACCTTTTATATCTTTTTCAATCCTGGATCTCCAGATCTAGGAAAGTCACAAGCATATAGTAGGCCTTTAATAAAGGTATGTCAAATGAATGAATGAATTCAACAAAGCTATATTTTTATAACTTACTTACTTCTTCAAAATGTATGTTTATTTTAACCAGATTTTACCTATATGAAAATGTGATTAGCAAGAGAATGGAGAGGGGGAAAGTTTGGGAAAGAGTCCTGCCAAAGGAGCAAGGTATGTATTTTTTGTGTTAATAATTAATTCAAAAAATATTTATTAAAAACCTACTATAAGCATAATGAAGAGGAAAAACTGCCTACTATCAGAGATATTACATTTTAATGGAGACTACTGACAATAAGTAAACAAATACATAAAAATATGTGGTAATAATTGCTATGAAAGAAATAAAGCAGTAAGATAATAGAAAATGCTAAGGGGGAGAGGGTCAGTTTTAGAAAGAAGGGTTAGTGGAGTATGGGATTGAGTCTGTGAAGATCTTGGGTAATAGCACTTCAGGCCTAGAGAACAATAAAGGCAGATTCCTAAAGCTTGGCTCTAAATAAGATGAGCAAGAAGACTAACCTGTATAGCCAAAAAGAAGTAAAGGAGAAGAAAAGGGATAGGAGAGCTTGGCAGGTTTTAAATTCCCAGATCATGGAATATATATTGAAAATAGAACCTTCCTTTTTCTGGATCATTCTACAGTTTTAGTCTATAGCACTGAAGCCCATTTCTTCAATAGTCAAATAAATAAATAAATAAATAAATAAATAAATAAATAAATAAATAAATAAAATAAAATAATGTTTATCTACAGGGAAAAACCATAAGGTCTTGGAACTGGAAGGCACAGAGGGGAACAAGTCCAAGATTCTCATTTCAAAAGACATCCAATTACTGACATATTTGGGGTAGAAGAATCCTATTTTCCTGAAACAACCCAATTAAGAAGCATTTCTATCATATTACAACACAGCCTTTCTTTTAAATGTCAACTAAGAATGTTAGAAAGATGTCTGAGGTGCATTTGGGCTTGAGTGATATCAGGCAAGTCATCTAATCTCTTTAAAACTCAGCTCTTCATCTGCATCTGCACTGTGGTATAATAACATAAACCTTGAGGTATTTTGTAAGCATGTAAGTGTATTAGTTCAGGTTGTTCCTAGAAGCAGCTGTCAAGACAGGATTAGACATGCAAGAGATTTATTGGGGGAAGGAGCAGATGCTGGTTTGACCTGAGTGGAAGGAGAGAGAGAGAGAGAGAAAGAAGGAGGAATGGGTGGGAAGAATCTCAGACTATACAGCTCAGTTCCAAGAAAAGCTCAGCCAGGCAGATGGGTTGCCCTTACCCAAAGTCACCTGTTAGAGGAGTTCCTTATCTCACTGGAAAGGGCCTGCGTTAGTATCCTCATTATACTTAGCCATTGGCTAGGAGAGGCTTGTGCGAAACGTGGCATCTATGAAAACACAGGGATGGACCCAGTGGAGCAGCAACTTGGGCCATCAGTCAGTTTTGCTCCTTGTCCCAGGAAGATCCCAGTAGCATGTTTCCATGACTGCAACAATCCACCTTTGTGCTTCAAAGATCTACCACTCCAGGCAAGCTCCAGGAAACAGCTAGCTAGTCCATGGTTTCTGGAGGCTTCTTTTCCTGAGGGTAAACTCAGTAAAGGGAGGATAGTGGGGCAAATTATACCTCCCATTGTTGTAGTTGGTTAGTCTCTTGGTCACAGCTAGTGGCTCACAGCTCACTTTCTACTATACATTCTAGTGGGTCCTCTGCTTATGGTCCCACTCCCACACCTCCTTCACTGTGAAGGGGTCCCTGGATTGGATACTATATTGTATGTGATTCCATGCCTAAGGATCAGACATTCTGTAAGCCCCTGGATTATGGTGCTGGCTGAGGGTCTGAAGGCAGGAATGCAGGCTCCTACCTAGAATAGGTTTATATTTCCCTCTGAAGATAAACCACTGACCCTTTCAGCATGGAAAGGTCCCCGTGAAGTTGAGTTGTCACTAAGTTGCTGGTTGGTCTCCTTGAGGGTTAGTGCCACATCAGGAGCTCATTACTGGTCTCTGTTCCTGAGACCAACAATGGACATTCAGAAGCAGCAATGGCTTGATTAGGGTTGTAAGTGGGAGTCTATCCTATTGGACCTTGTACATAGCCTCCCTCTCTTCCAGCATGTCATTCATGTGTCCATCATACCAACTCCATTAACTGGGTAAGTCATTTTGTCTACTTGGTTGTTTTGGTGTCTCTTCTATGGTAAATCCTCTCTTGTGGTTATTATAAAAAATCTTCTCACTATCTGCCTGCTCCCATATGTCCATTGCCTCTAGCTCAAACTTTGTTTCCAATATTCTATTCTTTTCCTTCTTGGCCCCTGACTAGATGGCCAAGCCAAGGACCACTGTCCATGAATCAATATACATTCTAACCTCAGGCTACTTCTCTTTCCACACAAAATGAATGACCAGGTACACTGCTAACAGCTTTGCACATTAAGAAGATTGTTCCATTTTACTGTCTTTCAAGACCATACCTAAAATGTGGCTAAATGGAGCCACCATCCATTTTCTGTCTACACTCACAAGCTGGCCCATCTGCAAACTAAGTACAGGCCTTTTTCCGCACTTCAGCTGGTCATATGAAACCCTCCATATGGCCATATGTATGAGCTGTGGAAGGGGCATTGGTGCAAATGTTGGGGGTAACATGGGGTCTGGAATGTCTGTTCGTGCAACTTACCCATGCTCTTTGGCCCTGCTTAAGCTTGATTTCAGTTGTGCCATTACCATCTTATAACTTGCTGCCACTGGTCCCATCTGACTTTATGACTTGGTGGGTCTGATATGACATAGATTATAATGGGATATTCTAATGCATGGTCCCTTACTGCCCCATGTTCAAGTATTACTTCTCTATCAGAGTCCAGTAACATGTCAGAAACTGTTTTTCCAAAAAGCATATCATGCTCTGCTGCAGATGCTGCCTTGTTCCAGAATCCCAGAGGCCTATGTTGTGATTCTCCCCCCGGGGCTTGTCGTTAAACCCACATGGCTCTTTTCCCTCTGCTGACACCTGTAACACCATAAGGTTTGCTGGATTGTATGGTCAAGTGTAAGGCTGCTGCTTGCCCTGTAGCCTGGACCTGCTACAGAACTCTCATGCTCTGGGCCCCAACAAAGCAAGAAGTCTTCCAAGTCACCCAACATATCACCTGGATAGGTATCCTTAGATGTGGAGTGTGTTGCCTCCAGAAACCCGAGAGATCTGTCAGCTATTGTGCTCCCTGCTCTGTGGTAGGGGATGCAAAATGGGGCAATTTGTATTTTATTTTGGAGGGGATATCCCAACATTCTCCTGATTACTGGACTTCTAGAAACATCACCAAAGTGACAGCTCTCTGAATCTGCATAGGATTTATGTCCCACCTCTTGGAGTATATGTGTCTTACCAAGGCCTCCAGATTACTCACCATCTCTTGTTATTTTGTCCAGTAACAACATGATACAACCATTGTAATGGATCAGAATGATATCTATGGATGTTCAGGCAGTCCAAATCTCTTTGGACTATATTATGATGGGAGGTGGAAGAGTTAAAGAGCCCTGATGCAAAACTGCAAATTATAATTGTTGTTCGTCCCATGTCAATTTACACTGATTCTGGTCTTCTTTTCCAGGGGTCAGCAAAATTTTCTATAAAGGGAAATAGTAAATATTTTATGTTTTGCAGGCCATATGGTCTCTGCTGCCACTACTCAACCCTGCCATTATAATGTAAAAGCAGACAAACAATAGATAAATGAGTAAACATGACTGTGTTCCAATAAAACTTTATTTACAAAGCAGAGAGCTGACCAAATTTGCTCCACAGTCTGTATTTTTGTTATTCCTGCTTTATTTCTAATCAGAATGGAAAAGAGTGCATTCACTACTTCGACTGCCACATATCATTTACCCGTGACTTTACTAATCTCTTCTAGCCTTGGTACCACATCTGGCCTAACAGCACGGTTGAGGCCTGTTAAGTTTATAGTAGTCGGTAGTCATTCTTCAGTTTCTATAGGAGCCAGACCGCCGATATGATATGCTATGGAAAGTTATCCCTGCATCCTTTAGGCCTTTAATGGTGGCATTAACCTCTACCATGCCCACTGGGATCAATAATGGTTTTGGTTAACTATTTTGGTGGAGAGGGGGGTTGTTGCACAGTTTTCCACTTGGTCTTCATCACTGTGAGAGCTTTTACCCCATAGGCGAGGACCCTATGTTGGGGTTACTCCAGTTGCCAAGTATATCAATACTGGTGACACATTCAGGGCTTGGGGAAGTGACCACTGGGTGGATCTGCAGACCCATTGTGTCCACAGTGGGCCAGACCCACTGGGAGCCAGAAATTTATTTGGGAGAAAACTTGTGGGAAAAAAAATGGAAGAGGAGCCAAGAGAGACTGGGGGAACCAACAGACAAGGGTGTAGTTCTGACCCCGAGTGAAGGAGAGGGGGTGGGAAGGTCGAGTGATGTCAGCACTGCAGTTCTAAGCAAAGTTTGGCAAGGCTATCTGGGGATCCTCAACCAAAACGTTGCCTGTCAGGGGAGTCCTGCACCTCCCAGGAATGGTCCTGCTTTTGTATCTCTGCCATGCTTAGTCATTGACTGGAAGCACCCAGGGAAAACTTGGCCTCAGCATGAATATGGTGATGAATTTTAAGGCTCAGCAGCTGGGGCTGTCAGCCAGTTAGTTCTAGTCACAGCTACTACGGTGCTTCAGTTGAAGAATTAAAGTCAGCTCAAACTCTGCATCCAGTAGACCCTCCGAATGTCTAGATATCCACCTCTTCCCATTAAGGAAGAACCAAGGGAATTACTACATTATATGCTTGTCATGGTGTTGCATGGTTCTACTTCCTAGGAACCTGGCGACCTCTTCATTAATGGGTTCTGGATCCTAAAATTGATTGGACATTTTATTGGGATGACTATCCTGAGCATTATGTTTTCCCATTCTTACCATTTTTTATAGTTTGTACATGTTACAGTTTTCTTGGCTTCCTGCCCGCCAGGATGCTATGCTTTATTAACTATCTCCACAACTTCCTGCAGTTCAAACTCTCTTGGCTGCCCCTCCAACCTAGCCAGACATGACAGTAGTTCTGACTTTCTGGCTTCTGGTGCTTAAGCATCATCTCCTGGCCTCTGTTACATCAAAGTCCATCACGTCCATGGATTTCAGCAAGCCCAGTATCATGATTCTTTCCTTCTCCCTGGCTTTTGGAGGAGATACATTAATGATGAGTGCATTCCCAGTGGGCTCAGTAAATAGTATCTCCTCTGGGTCATTCCTTTGAACATACTCTTCTTGTAGGTTTCCTGGCCTCACAAAATGTGTCCATTCCCAGCATATTCACTTCCCTTAGCATCTTTTCCTTCTTCTTTCTCCTAGGCCATCTTGAGCATTTATACATAATTCAGTGTTCTTTACTTTTTTCAGTCTTCAAAAGCTACCCTAGCAGTGAGTTTGCCAAATTAGGATCATAGACAGGGTATTAAATTCCAAGAGTGATCCTTCAAGTCAAAGAATTCTTATTTATTCAGTCTTACTTTCTGGCCATGAAAATCCAATCCCATGGATACTAACTGACTCCTCCTGGTATACCTTATTAATAATTCTTGTACCTCCTTGGTGGATAGTCTCTTTCCTCACTTATGCTGTCCTCAGTTGGGTTATGCTGAAATTTAACTCTAGATATCAACCAGGCAGCCAGGAAAGCATGTTATTCCACCAAAATATCTCTAACTGAAAAGGAAAATAAATTAAAAATCCAAAGAAGGATTGGTTGGGAAAAAACCATTCATCAACAGTTAAGTAATGGAATGTATGTACTGGTTAAGTGCTATGAGCCAACAATGCATACATATTGATTTGAAACAACCTAATGCTCAGCAATAATCTTCTCTTCTAACTTTCTTTGACTATTTTTATTATTACAAAAGCAGTATCATAAAAATTAATCAGAAGAACAACCTAATGAATTCATATAATCCCACCCACCCTGAGAAAACTCAGTTAATACCTTCAGATCTTTTCCTACACATTTATGTTCAGGTGTGTATATATATATGTGTCTGTGTTATTTTACTTAAAAATGGGGCCAGACTACACATACCATTTAAAAACCTGCCATAATTTCAGTAATCCAGAAATTGTTGGACAGTTAGGGTGTTCCATCTTATTCTCTATTGTTATATACTTAGGTTCTGTTCTAATTTTCATAATAAAATCAGCGAGCAGGAACAATGGGTCAAAATAAGCCCAGAAAAGCTTTAAAGTATAAAAATCTTAAAAATTAGAGAAACTGGCTTTAAAAATGCTTCAATAAAGACAGTTGTAAAATCATGCTATGTCACATATTACCAGTTCTTTAAACACCAGTGATGGGGGTATACTGGTTTTTAACTGAACATTCTGTTTATAAATGTCTGTTTTTCTTTATAGCCTTTGAAATATATGTGCTCGTAGCTAAATAATATATTGTTGATGTTGCATGTTTTTGAACGTTATTTAAATGGCTTTACATGAACATATTCTTCAACTGTTTGTCATCAACATTAATTGTTTGTGAGCTCTTCCCTGTTGCTTTTATAGCTGCAGTTCATTTGTTCTCACTGTTGTGCCATATCCCATTGCTAGACCATCTCACTATTGTTTTTTCTCTTGACAACAGATATTTGCATAGTTTCCAGGTTTTTGCTATTACAAAATGATGTTAGGAACATTCTTTTACAGGTCCACAGACAAATGTATCAGATATGCCACCAAAAGTGAAATTATTGGTTGTAAGATATGCATATCTCCAACTTTATCAGAATTCCAAACTGTTTTTGAAAGCAGTTGTACCAACTTCTACTCCCAACCCACAGAGTTTAACTGTTCCCTTTGTTCCAGTTTCCTTTGTTCCAGTAAGCCCCACTTTGGTTGTAGAGCTTACAAAGAAGGAAGGAAGGAAGGAAAGAAAGAAAGAAAGAAAGAAAGAAAGAAAGAAAGAAAGAAAGAAAGAAAGAAAGAAAGAAAGAAAGAAAGAAAGAAAGAAAGAAAAAGAAAGAAAGAAAGAAAGAAAGAAAGAAAGAAAGAAAAAGGAAGGAAGGAAGAAAAAGAAAGAAAGAAAAAGGAAGGAAGGAAGGAAGGAAGGAAAGGAAATTTTCCTAACTCAAAGTTCATCAAGTAATCCCTCATATTGCCCAAGAAAACATAAAAGTTTTGCTTTAAACTTTGAAATATTTTATTTATCAGAAACTGACTTTTGCATATAATATGAGCTAGAAATCCTACACTTACCTAAATGTCCTAGGACTAATTACTGAATAGTAGATATATTCCCTACTGATTTCCATGCCACTTCTGCATTGTATCAAATTTCTGTATATGTGTAAATCTGTTTATGATCTGGCTGTTCTCTCCCAATGACTATTAGTTGATCTAACTCAATATGTATGCATGTCCTAATTGCATTACTTTTACAATCTGTTCCATGTGCATTTTAGAGGAATGTGTATTCTCTGCTGCTTTTGGATGGAATATTCTATATACACCTATTAAATCTATGTGGTCTAATTTGTAATTTAAGGCTGATGTTTCCTTATTGATTTTGTGTTTGGATGATGTAAGTGAGATATTAAAATCCCCTACTATTATTGTATTGCTATCAATTTTTCCCTTTGGGTCTGTTAATATTTGCTTTATATATTTTGGTACTCCTATGTTAAGTGCATATATATTAATAAATATTGTATCTTCCTTGCTGGATTGACCTTTTTATCATTATGTAGTGCCCCCCTTTGTCTTTTATGACAGTCTTTGTTTTAAAGTCTACTTTTTCTGACACAGATACAGCTACTCCAGCTTTCTTTTTGTTTCCACTTGCATGGAATATCTGTTTCCATTCCTTCACTTTCAGTCTGTGTCCTTACTTCTGAAGGGAGTCTCTTGTAGGCAGTATATAGGTGTGTCTTTTTTTTTTTTTATCCATTCAGCCACACTATGTCTTTTGATTGAAGAATGTAGTCCATTTACATTTTAAGTAATTATTGATAGGTGTGTTTGTTGCCTTTTAGTTAATTGTTTTTTGGCTGTTTGGGTAGTTTCTGCCTATTCCTTTTATGGCCTTTTTCTCTTCCCTTATGGTTTCATGATTTTTTGTCTGTTATATTTAGATTCCTTTCTCATTTTCTTTTTGTGTGCTTACTTTAAAATTTTTCTCATAGTTACCTTGAGGTTCACATATCTCATCCTATGTGTATAGTAGTCTGTTTTTATTTGATAGCAACTTAAATTTGAACACACTCCAAAACCCTATATTTTCACTCCCTGTGCTGTGTTTCATGTTTTGATGTCACTTTTTATATATCCCTTAACTAATTATTGTAGTTATAATCTTATTACTTTTGTCTTTCAACGTTTTTAGTGACTTTAAAGTGATTAATCTACTACCTTTACTATATATTTACCTTTTCCAGTGAGATTTTTTACTTTCATGTTTTCTTGTTATTAATTAGTGCCATATGTTTTTGCTCAAAGAAGTCATTTTACTATTTCTTGTAAGGTCAGTATAGTAGTGATGAACTCTACTAGCCTTTGCTTATCTGGAAAACTCTTTATCTCTGCCTTAAATCTGAATGATAATCTTGTCAGCTACGATATTCTTGATTGGAAGTTGTTTCTTCCTTTCAGCACTTTGAATATGTTATGCCACTCCTTTCTGCCTTGTAAAGTTTCTGCTGATAAATCTACTGAAAGCCTTATGGTGTATCCCTTGCATGTAACAATTTGTTTTTCTCTTGCTGTTTTTAAGATGTTCTCTTTATTTTTACCTTTTTTTTATTTTATTATTTTTTTTAATGATTTTATTTATTTATTTGAGACAGAGCACATGAGAGGGGGGAGGGTCAGAGGGAGAAGCAGACTCCCTGCCGAGCAGGGAGCCCGATGTGGGACTCGATCCCGGGACTCCAGGATCATGACCTGAGCCGAAGGCAGCCGCTTAACCAACTGAGCCACCCAGGCACCCTATTTTTTTTTTTTTTAAAGATTTTATTTATTTATTTGACAGAGAGAGAAATAGCGAGAGCAGGAACACAAGCAGGGGGAGTGGGAGAGGGAGAAGCAGGCTCTCCGCAGAGCAGGGAGCCCGATGTGGGACTCGATCCCAGGACCCTGGGATCATGACCTGAGCTGAAGGCAGATGCTTAATGACTGAGCCACCCAGGCGCCCTATTTTTAACTTTTGACATTTTAACTATAATGTGTGTTGGTGTGGTTCTCTTTGGGTTCATCTTATTTAGAACTCTAGGGCTTCCTGAACTTGGATACCTGCTTCCTTCTCTACATTAGGGAATGTCTTAGCCATTCTTTCTTCAAACAAGTGTTCTGCTTCTTTCTTTTTTGTTTTCTGGGACCCCAGTAATGCAAATGTTATTCTGCTTGGTGTTGTCCCAGAGGTCCCTTGAGTTATCTTTATTATTTTTAATTCTTTTTTCTTTCTGCTGCTGTGTCTGGGTGAGTTTTATTGATTTATCTTCCAGCTCTTTGATCCGTTCTTCTGTTTCATCCAGTCTGCTATTGAACCCTTCTAGTATACTTTTTAGTTCAGTTATTGGGTTCTTTAGCTCTGTAAGTTGTGTTTGGAACTTTCTTATATTTTCTATCTCTTTGTTAAAGTTTTTACTGTATTCATACATTCTTTTTTTGAGCTCAGTGAGCATTTTTATGGCCACTGCTTTGAACCCTTTGTCAGATAGATTACTCCATATAATTAAGGCTTTTTTCTAAGGTTTTGTCTTTATTCATTTGGAACATTTTTCTCTGTTTCCTCATTTTGCTTGACTTTCTGAGTTTGTTTCTATGAATTAGGCAAACCAGCTACCTCTCTCAGTCTTGAAAGAGTGGTATTGTGTAGATGATGACCCTTCTGATTTAACTTTGCTGTAGCTCTTGGTTGTCTCTTGACCCTTTGTGATTGTCTAAACTGCCCAATTTATTCTTGATATGTCCCCACTCTTGAGGTTGTGCCAAGACCTCTTAGTGATGCAAGGGCCTCATTTAGCATCTGGTTTCAGGCTGATTAGAAGCCAGACCCTCAGGCCGCAGCTTTTAAAGTGTGCAGTTATATATGGACTGTGGAGCTTCAATTGTAATTCCTGCTGGCCTCCAGACCAGGAAATATGGAGGTGTTCCCTGGGTGATTGTTGCAAAAATTGGGGCTCCAGACAAGTGTATAAGCTATTTTCTGGGAAGTTTTGTCAAGCTGTAGCAATGTCAAGGGGGTGCACAAGGATGGTGTCTCCCTGCTTACATTTCCTAGGAGCACCTCCTTAGTCTCTAGATGTGTGGGAAACCTGAAGTTCCAGGCTAAGTGAATAGGCCTTTTTCACAGAAAGACTGGCATTTGTGTTTCAGTCTGCTGTATTTGCAGTGCCCTGGGAGTGGTTGCCTGCAAAAACTGTCTTTCTGGTTTTTGGAGCCCTGTTGAGCTCTGGAATGCCATTCCTCTTGGCCACCAGGGCCAAGTGATCAAAGGGGATCCCCTGTGTGGATTTCACGTGCCCACTGGCTTTACAGCTGGAGTATGTAGGAGGCAGGACACACTTGCTGGCTGTAGAAAAACGTGCAAAATGGCTTGGCTTCCTGCACCCACTGGCTTCATCAAGTGAGAGAGTGCCTTGATTTAGGCTATGAATACAAGAATGACACTACTGCTCCTGCTCACCAGCCTCCTCCATGGAGTGGGAGAATGTCTCAACTCCAATGTCTACACTCAGATTTTAATTAGGAAGGGGAAGAATGCTTCCAATGCTTATGCTTGCCCAACACAGCCAGGGAGCTGGGGAGCACTGCAACCATTCATGCTCGGTGGTCTCAGCAAGTGCCAACACCGCTCCCTCCTCCACACTCATCCCAGCAAGGTGATGGGGATGGTGTTCTACCTGAACTTGCTTGCCTATGCTAGCAGATCATAGGGAGAGTACAACAATAGCATCTACCAGTGCTTCTGTCCCCAGGGAACATCTCAACTGTACCCCACCCCTCCTGCCAATGCCCCCAGATCAGCAAATGAATCTCCCTCACACAGTGCATTTCAAACTGCTATTTTTACTCTGGGTCTGGGGGCTGGTGAGGCCATACTAAAGCCATCCAAGAGGGGAATCTCAGTTTCCTATAGCACTTTGGGACCCCCAGATGTCAGCCCCATTGGTTTTCCAAGCCAGACATTCTGGGGCTCATCATTCTGGTGTGGATCCCAGGGGCCAGGGTGCCTGATGTGGGGCACCAACCTGTTGCTCCTCCAAGAGAAGCACCTGTCTGGTAAGGGATCTTACCAGGGATCCCTCTCTGTTGTGTGTCGGAGCAACTGGGGTGGAGTTTTTTGGGAGACCATGTCTCTGCTTCTCCCACCTAGGTCAGTGTAGTCCTTTAATCTTTTGTTATGAAGAACAGTTCATTCTGTTTTCAGATCTTTTTTCACAGGGATATGATGTATATGTAGCTATAGATTTTTTTTTAAGATCTTTATTTATTTATTTGATAGAGAGAGAGATAGTGAGAGAGGGAACACAAGCAGGGGGAGTGGGAGAGGGAGAAGCAGGCTTCCCGCTGAGCAGGGAGCCTGATGCAGGGCTCGATCCCAGGACCCTGGGATCATGACCTGAGCCGAAGGCAGACACCCAACTACTGAGCCACCCAGGCGCCCCGTAAGATTTTAGTTTTAAGTAATCTCTACACCCAGTGTGGGGCTCAAACTTACAACCCCGAGATCAAGAGTCACATGCTCTACCAATGAGCCAGCTAGGTGCCTCTGTAGCTGTAGATTTGGTGTGTCCCTGGGAGGAGGTGAGTTCAGGATCTTCCTATGCCACCATCTTGGACCCTCCTCCCTAATGAGTTTTTAATGTTAGTTATTCTGTTTTTCATTTATGAATTTCCATTTAGTTGTCATTACAATCTGTCTGGCTTTCAAAATCTTTAATGTTGTTTCTGTCTTATATTTTCAATTCCAATTTTTATTTCTTCAAGCATTTTAGATGATTACTTTATATTCTGTAACCAATATGGTCATCAGAGTATACTGTTTGTTATTTATGTTGCTCTTGCTCATGATACCTTGATTCCTCATGTCCTTTGTAATTTTGTGTTGTGGAATCATATCAGCAGAATTTTTCCCTATAGGAATCTTATGGGGCCAGGATTGAAACTTTATCTCTCTAGAGAGAATTTATTTCTCTCATTTGGCTTCTGTCAGGCAACCAGGGGTTCTGCTAACTTAGGATAAATTCTTGTTTTTATCCTGGCCTGGACTTTAATGGACTAAGTAGGTTTAATGAACTGAATTGTGTACTTCTCTCAAATTCATATGTTGAGTCATAACCCCCAATGTGACTGCATTTGTAGATAGGGCCTTTAAAAAAGTATTAGGTTTAAGTGAGGTCATAATGGTGAGGCCCTAATCCAGTGTGACTGGTGTCCTGTCCATATAAGGAGGAGAGGAAGAGACACCAGGGATGCATGTGCACAAAGGGAAGACCGTGTGAAGATAAGGGGAGAAAACAGTGATCTGCAAGCCAAGGAGAGAGGCCTCAGAAGAAACCACACCTGATGATATCTTAATCATGGATTTCCAGCCTCCAGACTATGAGAAAATAAATTTCTGTTGGTTAAGCAATCTAGTCTGGGAATTTTGTTATTGCAGCCCTAGCAGGTTAATACAGTAGGAAATGAAACTTTTAACCTCTAACTCATGGGTAGGCAGACCTCTCTTTACAAATTTTCAGGGGAGTCTAGGCAGAGACATACAAGTTTCATTCCTACTCTCACTACCGGTAGACAGATTTGTTTTACAGTCCACCCATTCACTAAGGGCAGCGCTGTGAATAGGGTAAATTAAGTGCCTTACTGGCTTCACCATAGTCCTGGCCATGACTAAGGATAGCTTAGCTCTTTGAATGTCTAAACTATATAACAGGATCTTGGCTGAAACTTCTTACCTGGCACAGGCCAAGGCCAAATATCCTGACTTCATTCAGCCATTAAAACTCGAGCATTATAGTTACCAAGACTGACAAATTTTTCCAGAGCAACAGTAGTGCCAGAGATGAATTACCACTTTGATGTTAAGCTCAGTTTTTGGTTTTTGCTACCTAGCTTTTTTTTAACTTTTTCAGATTTAACTATGCATTTAAAAATACATTAAAATTTTTCCCATTTAGATTTTTTGTAAGGGGGTTTTTAAACATACCTTCTGTGCTATATTCCTGGAAACCAAATTTCCTTTTGTCTTTTTTTTTTTTT